>NC_143571.1:83335000-83658750 GCF_054136105.1 Typopeltis vanoorti
CCGGTTTGAAAATGTTAGCCTTTGATCCTGAATTACGTTTGAAAATGTTAGCCTTTATCATTTTAAATAGTTTCCGTTCAGTGTTTAGAGCCCATAACTTACCTAATTAATATCTTAACCCACTCGCAGTACTAAAGTTTGGATTAGATTGGCTCATGGGTAGATTGCCATAAAATATACAATCATAATACGATGTGGGTTTTAGAGAAAAAGTAGAGAAGTATTATTTCATATTCATCGTAGTCTATTAAAGGAACGAAAACTCGGTTATTAAAGCGATTTTCAATACATTAGCGATTTTGCTGAATGACAAATTCTTTAGATTCTTTAGATGCTAATTCGATCAGACAGAGTTCCTCGATCTATCTCTGATCAATGTGTATTAATTTAGATTTACTTTCCACCTATGTAACGCAAGTAGAAAAATAATTATACATAGTAGAAATAGTAGCTGATTCGTAGCTAAATCGATAACGAGGATGCGCTTTGGTTGTAAGGGGTGGATCGAATTCTGTTTAGTACAGAAGGAAACTTTATGAAATATATTCAACTAAAAGTGAGTTAGGCAATCTAATATGAAGATAGCAGGTCTTTACTATTAGAAAATTGCACTTTTTTTCACCTGAAAGCCAAAAACTGTCAGCGAATACATCCATTGAACACATAATAGACTGTGGATATAGGATCAGCCAGCCACACTCTCATTAACAAGGTAAGTTTACAAAAAACCTAAATCACTTGGCTATAAAAAGACCATTGACTTTTCGAAAATAAATCGAATGGACAATAACGAATTATTTCTTTTCTCTCGTTTTCGGGTTGGTAAATCCTTCCAGTATACCTATTTAGGTTTTCAATGCACCATCTTCCTTTTCTAAGATGGTTAAGTTATCTGAAAATGTTATTCTAAATTTCTGTAATTTGTCGGACAAGTTTCATTGAAACGTTTCATTTTCTTGCTAATAATATGAGTTGTAATTGATAGCTCATCATTCTATTTTGGTAATTATTATTACAATGCTTCAATAAAGTATGTTTAAAATGGATTTGAATTCAGAACTATAATCTGCGATTTCTTCTCCAACGCTAACTTTCATTTTTTACTATGAATTAAAAAAAATTTTTAAGAGAATTATATCTAAAAATAAAACAGTACAATACAATATAATACAATGATATTAAAATGTAATCTAAAAATTATAATAATATTACACGTATTTTCTTTTATTTTATTAAAAAGGCAATGATAATCCTAAAATCTTCACACACCAATATTAATCGTATATCTATCTATAATAATAGATGTATGATGATACTTTGCGTTTGGTAAAATAGTGAAAAGATGACCACCATACTACCTTGGAGAGTAATGGATGGCAATGCTGTCGCCAATGAAGTTCTAACTGAGGCTCGGCTATTGCTGTTACTCTCCTGCCATGATCAGAGCTTTAATAATTTTGCGTTTGGTCGTGAGATGCGGTGATTGATTCATTCAATCCAATACCCTTGGAGGGTAATGGATGGCAATGCTGTAGCCAATGAAGGTCTTCTAACTGAGGCTCGGCTATTGCTGTTACCCTCCTGCCATGATCAGAGCTTTAATTGCTCAATAACACCTTATCCCTACACTGTGCTCTACAGATAACGGGGAGGATAAAAAGCATTCTTGCTTCTCCCCTTTAAGCCAGTCCTTATAAGGACTTGTGTTGGGTGAACTTCCAGGGTAACAAATGGCAATGCTGCAGCCAATGAAGTTTTAACTGACTCTCGGCTATTGCCGTTACGCAGCCATGATTAGAGCCTTTTAGCTCAATAACATCCCAATCCACACAGATTTTCTTCATTCAGATGACGGGATAAAGAGTCAGGGACTCAGTCCATCTCCCAGTTCTTTTAAGAACTTTGCGTTGATATGATTAATATGATCAATTTAGAAGGTATAGGCGTATTGGATTATTTTCTCTTTAAGGTATAGGTGTATTGGATTTTTTCTCTTTAACGCAGTCAGAGCTAAAAATGAGTTTTCTAAACTGCTAATTTCACATCCTTTTGATAAACAAAATAAATAATAAACACTATATTTTTCTTGCTATTAAAACCAATTAAATATCTACTCTATGGATATATTTAATAATACCAGTTTTATTGCTCTTTTTTTATTAATTTCATGTACTCTCTTAACAAACGTAATATTAATTACCTTAATTTTTCTAAGATTCAGAAATTAATTTCACTAATCTAATATTCAGAGATATGTTGTGAAGATTATTTTTCTTATATATAAATAATTAACCACACTACAAAAATAGTTTAACTCATAACTTTTTTGAACCATTAATCTTCTGCAACATATTTGTATGCTCATATGGGAAGAAGAATAATTCAATTTATATCTAATCAAGTCTGCATATAATTTAGTGCTTCACAGCAAGATGAATTCTTGGAAATGTTTTTCATATTTTTTAATATCCTTTATGCTTATCACCAGTCCTGTTTTCTATTATGTGGACATCCAGTTAGGTTTATCAAGCTTTGTGTGTAACCTCTTTTAAATTATGTCTGCCGTCTAAATATGTGTCTACCTTGTGAATTATGATTTTTTTTTCTATTATTGAATTTTTGTAGAATTTTCATACTTAGCGCATGTTTGCAATTACTGTACTTCTCTGTTCACTTTTTTGAATTATTTTTCACATGCAATCCCCTTATTAAAGGTATAAAATATAAATTTTCAGTGATTAATCACTGCTTCCATGATTTTTAATTCCTTAATTCTTCAACCACAGCCACGTTTACTGATTTTGTATCATTTCAACTAAACTAACTTAATATTTTAAACATTGTTTGAATTTTAAAGAAACAGGGGTGTTAAAGTAGAGTGGAATTCAAATTTTAACGAGATTTTATTCAACATTTACGTGAAATGCTTCCATGTTCATCGAACTCTAATCAGTTTTCATGACCTCCCCCGTTTTTTGATGTATAATTCACTATCTATCTGGGTGTGTGTGTGTGTGTGTGCTGCTGGCCTTTCTGCAACCCAATTGAACAAGAATATTTAGCTGTTATATATATACAAAACGGAATATCGCAGCAGTTCACAGAGAGATATTCTCATAATCCTATGACAATATACGATTCGCAATAAATAAAAAAAAATAATAAAAATTAATTAATTAAAAAAGTTTTTGGAATTTAAAATCAGATTTAGATTTATCACGGTGGTAGCTTTGTGCTTGCCTCCTTTTTAGTGAAAAGAAGGGAAAGAATAATACTTCTTTAGGGAAATCTTGGAAATTGGCTCTAAATGGGCATGATTAGTTGTTTTCAAATTCTCTGATATATTTAGAACAAAGAAAACAGAAATAATTCTAGATCTAGTTACCACTTCAAAATATCCACTTTTTTTTAGATACTATATTTTAACGCTTGAAAAGCGTAACATAAATATGATTCGACATAAATATTGTGCCTTCCAATTGCGAGAATTTTTCTAGCCTATTAATTTTTTTTCTGGGATAAAAATCCCAAATCCCAAGATTCCGAAGTCACCACTGTATGTGGCCTGTTAACTCACCTTCGGTTGAAATGTTCACCATAAAGCAATCTAAGTGTTCTCAACGAAAGACCATCATCGATACTGACTGAACGTGGAGGCTCAATTTCTCTTTGTGAGTCCTGGGAGGGAGTGAAATTCTGTTATTGTTTAATTACCGACTCACGGGTTATAAAAAAGCAGCTTTTAAGCTAAAACCAGTACTGAGGGCTTATTGCTGCACTGGTTGACTCTTCATTCTTTCCGAAATAGATAATGTCTATTATATGGTAAAGAGTGAGAATGCACAGCCAGTTTCCAAATCCAACTACTCCGTAGTTAGATAATGAAGATAGTTTTGTTTGCAATTTGCCAACTATTCCTCCATTCAAATCTTGTTCTTTACAGGTTAGGTCCCGTAATTTGGGACTTTAAGCAATTAAATGCACCCGGCTTGCTTTTACTCTTCTGCATCATTCTAAGGGTAAGTATTTTATGCCTGTAGATATGTGGGTTCACTGGAATTTGCTTGTTTTAAGGGAAAAACTCTCAACCGCCCTACGGGACCGGCTAACTCACTTTTACTTGAAAAGTACCAATAGAGAGGATTGGAACCGTGGTTTTTACGATCAGAGGGCTTCGTCAAAACTGATTGAGGCGGAGGCTACTTATGCAATATATCGATGATAGCTGATGTGATAGATAGAAGTAACATACATACAAAACGTTTATCATTCTTATCGATTCCGTTAATTTCAATTAACTTTCTATAATATTTTTTAAAAATAAATTTAGAAGTAATGCGCAGTTAAAATTAATTTCCTGTTGGTTAATTTCCATCGGTAATGTCCTATTGGGTAGGTCGCGCTCGCTGCGTAAATTAATGTCCTTCAAAAGTAATGCAATTTCAGTCACACGTGAAGGAATTTGTGTAAATATTTCAGTGGTTGCGTTATCAAAATGCATGGATAACTCTAATCAAATAAAATAATTCTACCACCCACGTACGATTTGTGAGATCAGCATCGACTGTCTTATTTCTTTTTTTAATCATTTATGATTCGTTACGGGAAATATTCAACACTGGATATAACCATTTAGAGGAATCTCCAAAATATATACTAGGTTGTGAAATCCATATGGACATCTGCGTGTTTCACAAGTCATACATTTTACACACACACACACACACACACACACACACACACACACACACACACACACACACACACACACACACACACACACACACACACACACACACACACACACACACACACACACACACAAATTGTTGTACTATTAGAGACGATGCTATCCTGAATAGACTGAGATTTTCCGCTAAATGTTCATAAATGTTTTGGCCCAGTTATTCACATAAATTATAATCAGTTTCTGTAGCGAACGCTCTCATCAAATGCTCTAACACGAACCAAATGTTATTTATTGGTTTCAGATCGCCTCCTTGATCTGATGATTATTCTGACCTTCGTATTCCCATTTCTCAAATCATTCTGACATCCTTTGCGGTATCTTGCATGACATAATGATTTGTCGCTTGCTGCTCAACCAGATCGTTTCAGTAGAAAGAAACACTAAAGCATAGCCAACACAGAAGTGTATTGATTGTTAATATAATGTTTGATATTTCGATGGCACAGGAGATCCTAGTGGAAATAAGAACGGGTATTATCATAACAATGCCATTGGTATTCTTAAAATATGTTGATAATATCTGTTAAATAATATACTCCTATCGCAGCCATAACAAAATCCCATCTGATATGAAAAGTGTAGAGGTTCGAATTCGTTACGGTGCCAGTTGTCACCTGTCCCATTACAGTGAACCTGCATCCCAAAATTCGAACCTGAGAATTGTTTGTAGGTGATATTTGAAGTTAATGTCACAGAAACTCCATACAAATCAAGGCTCTGCACTTTCTAGTTAATATTCCAATAAACACTTCTTCAGCTATGGATGCCCTGAACCATTTTATCAGTTTATGCTGTCTGTATGATTATTTGAGGAATTTATTTTCACCCGAAGATTTCTATCATTTGTATAACGTCGACCATCGTTCATCTTGAATGTACTAATTATGGTGAAGTTACACAAAATGATTCATGATTAATAAATGCAGTTTCCGATAACTTTGTTGGAGGCAGCGGTCATCTTAATTACTCCCCAGTATTGTACAGAGCTACAATCATGCGTTCATCACTTGCCTTTATATCTCGCCACATCAATATTTAGTAAGAAAGACGTGTAATATTTGCACCACGCTGCTTATTATAATTTGCCACAGTTCTTCCAAATCTAAATCTCAGGTTAGTGATATTTATACTATAGTGTCATCACATTGCATAAAATTAAGAATCTTTATTGTCATATGCAATTCAGATAGTATATCATATCATAATCTAAGGAATGTTTTCATCTTACTCTGAAAAGGGTTTGTATCATTATAACACTAATTTTAACATTAACTTAATTACAAGAACTTTTGTATAGACTAGTGTAAATGCTATCACTTTTCTTCGCTTGTTTATTGTACTAATTCTGGTGGTCTAAGTTAAAGCAATCTCTTCTAGAGTTATCCCTGAAACCACTGATGGAAAATATCGTTTCGGAAGGCTTAGTTCCCCTCTTTCACTTGCCAAGCTGTTGCTTTGTGTTCATCAAGAAAACTTCAGCCTTCGTATAATCCTCTTTCTCATGAAAGCAGTCGTATTAAGAAAGAAACAGCCACTTATTGAGAGCCGACTACAACATCCTTGATAAATGACGTTGGCCAAAGCATTGTCATTGAAGAATGGCCTGGATAACAAATATGAGCTACACCTTGTACATCTTCCATCTCCTCGTATGAGACATTGGTTGCTCATTCTATCCTCTCCAGAAAGAGATAATGCCACATCATATATTTTCTGGAGGTTTTCACCTTCCTTTGTCGTATCTATCTTTCTTTTGATGTATTATTTGACCTTATTAAGATAGCAGCTGGAATTGACAACCAGTATTAATAGAATTTATGGATACTTGTTTCCATAAATAAAACTAAGTAAAGGAATGCAAACATGGGCATTTAACATACACTGCTTGCAAATATTTGTGAAAGCATATAGACTGAATTTAGCCAAAAATAATATAAAATGAATTTTTAAAATATATTCCAGTTGTATGAAATATATATTCGTAATACCTAACGTTGTCTATGTGTAATTCAATACAGTTCATTTAGTGCAGTAAATTGTATTCAAATTTAATACGATAAAATTGATAGTAAATGAAATACTAAATTGTTAAGATCATTTACAAAAAATGGTACTGATGGTAGTAACATACTATAGATTTGTAATGTATATACGCTTATATATAATAGAATAAACTGTGTCAAATTATTATATACACTTATATAATAGAATAGAATAAACCGCGTCAAGTTATTATAATACAATGCAGATCGCAATACATTACAGATATTTATAGTCCTTATAAGGACTGGCTTAAAGGGGCGAAGCAAGATTGCTTTTCATATTCCCCGTTATCTGTAGAGGACAGTGTAGGGATAAGGTGTGATTGAGCTATTAAAGCTCTGATCATGGCAGGAGGGTAACAGCAATAGCCGAGCCTCAGTTAGAACTTCACTGGCTACTGCACTGCCATTCATTACCCTCCAAGGGTATTAATCACCGCATCTCACGGTCGATCCAAGGGTATTGAGCAATTAAAGCTCTGATCATGGCAGGAGGGTAACAGCAATAGCCGAGCCTCAGTTAGAACTTCATTAGCTACAGCATTGCCATCCATTACCCTCCAAGAACCATCCAAAGGTTTTTGACAATTGACAATTGGCATTTATGTCTTTAGGGGTGAAGCAAGATGCTTTTCATATTCCCCGCTATCTGTTGTGGTTACAGTGAAGGTAAAATTTATGAGCAGATTGCTCGCCCTGAATGGGCATGGAGATTATGCATCACTAAAGGAGGCTAATATAGCTTTTGGTCTTCTATATTTGAATATGTCCGTTGGATCGTATGCTGCAGCTTGCTGACCCAAATCGTTGGGATGTGTGGGCGTCTTTAGGAAACACTTGGTTGCTAAGGATTGTAGAAAAGAGAAAATATAGGGAATATTTGTGTCTCTGTGGAGTTGATTGTTTCTAACATACCACGGGGCGTTCAGAATCATTCTCAAGCAATTGTTCTGCACTTGCTGTATTTTGATAATGTTAGCATTAGAGGTGTGGCTCCAGGCCGGAGAGGCATAGGTGATTATAGGACGAATCGTCATCTGGTATAGTTGCAATTTGATTCTGTTGCTGAGCTTGCTATTTCTATTAATTAGCGGATCACAGACCACAACATTTTATGATTCGGTATACTATAATTATAATACTGTATGATATTATTAAAATTTTTATTAAAAATATTCAAAACCTAAATTTTTAAGAATAAATTTTTATTTATGATATTTTACATACATTATTATGCATTATTTAATTTAAAATTTTAAAAAGATAAAAGGAATGATTTTCTGTTTAACACATTTTACATAGCAAATAAGGCATTTTCTCATCCTAGAGATAAATTTAACTGGATGTTCTTAATATTGATTTTTAACGAAATATCCTTCATATTTTAAAGAGCTTTGAATATTGAAGGCTTCAGGTGGTATTTAATGGTTTATTCATAGCTTTTAATACACAATGTCTAAGTAATAATAAAATAATCGAAGATAGTATGATAATGCGTATCAAGTTGTTTACCAAAAATTTTAATTAGCAAACAGGCATCAAATAATCTGTAGGTAAAAGTTTCTATATTAGACTTTCGTAATTAGAATAAAATAGTCCTTTCATCCTTACCTGTGTAGTTTAATTAATTTATTATTTTTCTCTTTACTAATCCTCTGTAATGCTGCCGAACACTTTTCGCTTGCCACACGTTATTCTAGCTGAGTTGCTCCATATTAAAGAAAGTTTATTGAAAGTTGAAATTAAATACGGAGTCCGTTCTCTTAACATTTAAGCCATAGGCTAAGGAGGTTGTTTCATAATGTAACAATGTTACAGGAACAAAGGTGCTTTGTCAGAAATTAATGCATAATTTCAATTGCAGGGAATCCTTTGGGGAAAATTAAATTCGGTGAATTACTCCAACTTCATCAAATGGTATTTATCATAACAGAAATCTGTAATCTTGAAAATATTAATAACGCCAGGAAAAAAAAAACCGTAATCAAAGTGAAATGTATTACGTACAAATGTTTTATTGTATTTATATTTATAGAAAATTTTCATCTCAAGAGAGTATTAAACATGATTTATCAGTAGTGATTATCATATTAATTTAACTGTAATTCTCATAAGGACAATATTTTATTTTCCTTCTTTTCTAGAAATTTGCACTTAATTATAATATTAAGTGTAATTCTCTTTTCGTACAGTAGATGGCGGCACACTAATATCTCTTTAATTAGCTTAGGATGTAAAAAATGCTACAGTAGTAATTATAAGGTTATGGATTAAAATAATTGGCAATGAAAGTAGACATGGAATAAGATGGAATCAACAATTCATAATATAAAATTCCGCTTAAAAATCCGCTTAACTCGTAAGGTGGAATTCACAGCTGCTGTTAATCCTAATAGCTTTTAAGAATTTTATAAAGAAAAAAAAAAACTGTCTCCTTGTCTAGCGACGACAAATGAGTTGGTAATGGCGTCCTTACTAAGTGCCTAATGTAAACACCATACCTGCACTAGTGGGGATCTTGTGTAGTCAATCTCTGTCACATCGGAGGTGTCACTGGAGCATGGGACTGCCTAACGCGTTGCAGGATCTGACATTGTGAGCACAAGGCTCAAGTTAAGATCAGTTGTCTGCTATACGTGCTTATACTAAAGGATTTATTTACAGAAGAACAATCAGGTTTTTTTTATGATCAAACTTCAATTAAAAGAGAAAAGAAAAACAGGCCCAGCCTGTTTTGAAGAAGAAAGAAAAATAGTCTTTCAGTAATTGGTTAAAACTAAAAATTAATGATGTTCTACTGCATAAAAATTTGCGATAAATGCGGTATATTACAACGAATTAATTTCATAGCAAAAATTAGTATAATCCAAGCCTACAATATCTGGTTAATGGTCATTATGTGTTTCCTAAAAAGTCTCCCATCTTCCTTTTATATTAGGCTGAATGGTTTGTGACGGCCTAAGTAACTCATTTAAACAACCTAATTACTGATAATCCTAAATACTATGTATCGGATGTGTCCTTCTAGGAGGACTATGGAATAAAAAACGCGAAACGAATAATTTTGTTTAATCCTGTTCATTAAATCATGAGCAGGATTCATCTGTGCAAGAATCAGGAATGGTGATTTATAAGTTATCCATTATTAAAATGATAATTGAGCCCCACACTGAAGGATGAAAATCTGTAGCACTTAGTAGTATATTTCATTGGTGGCCAACAGCAGGCCCGTAACGTGATTTTGTGCTGCCCGCGGAAGGATAAAAACTATATTAAATTATATGTATTATCAATTTAGCTATTAATTTCGAACGCAGATTTTCTGATTGTATACTAGTTATATCCATTATTTCTAATGACGGAAACAATTTATATTCTCAACAATATTGTTCTCCTAGTAGTAAAATGATTTAACAAATATAGTAATTCAATACATATAACTATTGCTTTGAAAAAAATGCAGTTTATTTTTTATTTAAGTTCTGTCTAAAAGTGTGCGGCCCGTGACGCTGCCACTCATCATATATGTTGGCCCTCGTATAGAATGAAGTTGGCCACGTCTGGTGTATGTGGAGTGTTGCCCACTATGCAGCTGAAACTTGGACATTGAAGAAAGAAGAAATTAAGATTTTGGAAAGCTTCGAGATGTGGATTTGGAGAAGGATGGAAAAAATCAAATGGGCAGATAAAATAACTAATGATGAGGTCTTTAAAAGAGTAGTAGAAGAAACAATTCTGTTAAAGAGGATAAAAAGAAGAAAGGGAAACTGGATCGGACATATTCGTAGAAGAAATGGAATCATCAGAGATGCCGTCGAAGGAAAAATAGACGGAAAAAGACCCAGAGGAAGAGTAAGGAAAACAATGCTAGATGACATGTCGAATGGAGACAGGTACACAACCTTCAAAGTGAAGGCTCAGAACAGAAGAGAGTGGAAGGAAAGTTTTTGCTACTAAGAGAAGACCCTGCTCATTTGCAGAATACTTAAGAAGAAGAAACCTATGTTAAGAGTTATATAATCCAGGAATCCTGCTCTAGACTATAATCTTGGTATTTCTTTTTCAAAACTGCTGCATATTTCCTACAGGCAGGACATTAGACTGATACTTGCAGATCGACTTCCATCGAAACTTTGGCATTAGACGAATGTTAAAGTAAGAGGATCGCTAATGTTGACAAATACTCAAAGATTTCGTTCAAATGAAATAATGCTAAAGATATAGAATGGAGAAGAATACACGATGGTGTGCTTACAAATGAAAAAAAAAAAAAAAAGGTTAACAAATAAAATCCAATAATAGAAATCAATATCAATAAAAGAAATGACATTGGAACAGCTGTGTTTTATCCGAAAATTAGTATTAATATATCTTTTGCAAATTAATTATAGTCTTCTAAAAATTCTAATTTATATATAATTTTTTTGTTTACTAATTTCGTCTAATTGATTAGAAAGTTCTAAATTTCACTACACTACTTTGTTTATTGCGCATGATTTTATTTTTATAGAAAATATGAGTCCAAATATATTTTTTCTATTCCTTGTTCTGGACTAAAATATTGGCAGCAAGGATTCACATTTTTAAATATTCCTGATATTATCTGTTCCTTGTTTGGAAGGAACTGTTGACACAGCTTTTGTTGAAGTCAAGTTAAGTGGACTCATATGGAGATGTCAAGGTGTTTTCTTCCCAAAAGGAGCTGGAATGTTTCATCGCAAAAAGCAGGAAAACCAGCCGGACAACAAACGCTGAATTAGAGGACATAAATAAGTTGGTCTCATAACTCTGTTGCTTCGGTCATAATTCCATTCAGCTATCCGTTTTGACCGTCTTATTTCGTTTTACATTTTAGTGATTTTTTTAAAATTTTTCTTCCTATGGAGGAGAGAACAAGAAACGTTCTCTCCTCCATAGGAAGAAAAGATCAGAATAGAAATAGAAAGAAATTAAAATTAAGTCAACTTCTTTAGGACGCACGCTATAGGACGTGAGGACGATTCATCGCCTTCTTGCAACCTTTAAGCGCCAGATTACGAATCGTGAGGACATTAAATTTTCCGATAGATGTCTCGTTATATACTCAAGTTCATTAATAAATAAGCATGTATTAATTTCATTTTTTTTAAATTAAATTTAGTTTGCGGCATCAGGAAAAGGCTTTACAATTACGCAATGTGCAGCTTTTTTTATTTGTATAAACATTATATATTTCAGTTGGTTCTATTAGTGCATCATTAACAGGCTGTATAGCTGTACACACGATGATGAAAATATTTTATGCATACCAAGAATTAATAAAATTCAAAAATCAAAACATCTCATTGTCTCATGCTTCTGATTCTCGATTATAAAAATGAATTATCTCCCGATTATAATTCGAGTCCTTGCTAATCAGAATACATGCAAGATCTTCTTCTTTAGGATACGCTACATTTCCGGAACCTTTTACAAACTGATGCTGCTACTATCTAAAGATGTGCTGTTTCTTTATAGTTAATATATAGCTTTCAGCAGAACTGTGTGTCCATTTACTACGAACAAAGCATAATAAAGGAAGCAATAACAAATATCTTAGGAACAAAGCATCATTTTCGATTTTCAAGACTAAAGTTTTGAATGTATTTTTTTTATTTATCAACACATATACCAAATGGAAATATGTCAGTAATGCTGTCATTTATATTTAATTTCTAGAAGTGTTGGAGACGGATAAAGTGAATATTATTTCACCATCTCCCGTGTGTTCGGACAAAAAAGAAGAAAGAACATCGAAATGGAAAAATATAGAAGTGAAAAGCTAGAGTTATATATTTGCAGCACCTACTTTTAGAATTTCCCTGATGATTGCATTTCATCTACCAAAATGCATGCGTCGCTAAGAGAGCGAGAGGCATTTCTCGGCAAAAGGTATGTAGTAATCCCCCAGCGACAGAAAGATGGTATTTGCAAGAGCTTCCCTCTACTATCCATGTGTTCTATTATGCGAGTCCCAGTTGGCAAAGTGTTCTCACCTCTTCCTTTCAATCCTGATTTAAGGACAGCTATGATTTGAAAACCAGAATAACGGATAGCTACGTGAAGTTCTTATGACGTCTATATTTTCTTATTTTCTCAAAAGATACAGAAACTTTTTCGGCAATAAACCTTTACCTACTTCAGCAATACTTGCCGTAACTTCATGTCGGAAATTCAGAAACTGTTATGAAGACGTATGGTTTTTCCCTTATGCAAGGATTATGATTGTTACCTAACTTTGTGCAACTCTTTCACTACTTCTTTAGGGAGTTCTGAACGTTTCATTCTTACAAGGGTCTTCAGTTACAAACTCTAGACTTTTAATAATACCTTTGGTGCATTTTAGATTCAATAACTTATATTCTGCGGTATGTTCAGAATTACGAGTCATGAAGAAAATAAAAGAAATGGTCTATGCATCATTTTGAATTCAGTGCACTTATTATTATGAAACTAATCCTATATGTGCCTGAATTTAAAATAACTGGGAGTAAAACATTAATCAGTCATGTCATTGGAGAATTGGTTATACATGAAACAAGCAATATGGCAATTTCAAACTACACGTTTATGTTTTAAATAATTCCACAAGCAAGAAAGAAGAAAATAATCACTGTATGCAATATGCATTAAGGACTTAATAACGACAGTGATAGTCGTTATTAAGTCCTTAAAAGGACTATCTTAAAAGGGTGAAGCAAGAATGCTTTTCATATTCCCCGTTATCTGTAGACGACAGTGTAGGGATAAGGTGTTATTGCACTACAAAGCTCTGATCATGGCAGGAGGGTAACAGCAATAACCGAGCCTCAGTTAGAACTTCATTGGCTACAGCATTGCCATCCATTACCCTCCCTGGGTACCAATTTTAGTCGCCTCGTACGACATGCATAAGCTACATTGATGCTATTCTTATCCCAGCAACCACACGGAGAGTGATAGTCGTCCTTATAAGGACTGGATTAAAGGGGCGAAGTAAGAATGCTTTTCAACTTCCCTGTTATCTGTAGAGGACAGTGAAGGGATAATGTGTTATTGAGCTATTAAAGCTCTGATCATGGCAGGAGGGTAACAGCAATAGCCGAGCCTCAGTTAGTACTTCATTGGCTATAGCATTGCCATCCATTACCCTCCAAGTGTTTCATCTAGTCTCAGTCCTTATAAGGACTGGCTTAAAGAGGCGAAGCAAGAATGATTTTCATCTTCCCCGTTATCTGTAGAAGGGCAGTGTAAGGATAAGGTGTTATTGAGCTATTAAAACTCTAATCATGGCAAGAGGGTAACAGCAATGCAGGGATAAGGTGTTATTGAGCTATTAGAGCTCTGATCATGGCAAGAGGGTAATGTTATTGAGCTATTAAAGCTTTGATAATGGTAAGAGGGTAACAGCAATGTAGGGATAAGATGTTATTGAGCTATTAGCGCTCTGATCATGGCAAGAGGGTAACAGCAATGAAGTTCTAACAGCCGATCCTCTGTTAGAACTTCATTACATATCACGGTCGATTACCTACTGTCACCACAGTCTCAAGTTCTTAAGTTCTTAAAAGAACTGGGCGATGGACTGAGTCCTTGACTCTTTATCCCGTCATCTGAATGAAGTAAATCTGTATGGATAGAGTGTTATTGAGCTAAAAAGCTCTAGTCATGGCTGGGTAACGGCAATAGCCGAGCCTCAGTTAGAACTTCATTGGCTTTAGCATTGCCATTTGTCACCCTGGAAGTCCTAAAAAGGACTTTTCCGGGAATCAGGTGTTCATTCCCTCCCCCCACAGTCTCAAATACTCGTAAGTTTCAGATCTATAAATACTATATGAAATATTAAAAGGTGTACTAAATTAAAGCACATTTTAGAATATTAAAAGCTTTTAATACTATTCACTATGCCAAATTTCGTTATAATTTTCTTACACAGTTCGATTAAATATAAAATTTTCATTTATATTTATTAATATGTAATTTGACCACTGTTATTCTTTTAAAAAATCAAACCGATTTCGTACAAACCTAGTACTCGAGATTGCAAATATTGCGATATTCTCAAGCATTGTTAATAGCCACATATTCGACATTATCGATAATAGAATAATTCATTTCTATTATCACCTTTTGTCATATAACTGCTTTTCGAATTACCTGTTATGTGGAATTCAAGAAAATAAAAATCCCTCGAACCTAATCAGAGACTTTCTTTCTTATTTAATTATTTCTTGGATATGCAAGAATATCTAAACACTTAAAAAACACATTTTAGAAACAAAGTGGAGTATCGAATGAATGATGATAGATCAACTCCATCCGCGTGCAATTTCTTAAATCACTAAACAGTTAATATGAAATACTATAATTAATAAAATAATAATGGGTACAGTTACACATATTTTATTTGGCCATCTCTTCTGTAATATCTTAAAATATGAAAGAATAAATATTATATAATTAGGAAAATTACTGCAGCGAGTCTAGTTAGCTGAGTGGATGGCGTACCTCTTTCCAACTAATAAGCGGAATCACCTCTAAGAGCATGGATGCTTTTTGAATGTCTTTAGTGGAAGAGATATTTCACCTCTCGATGCGAAAGAGACCTGAAGCAGTTCTAAAATGTTTCCACGTTCATTATAAAATGGAAATTGGTATTTTTTTTTATTTAAATACTTAATTTTTCTGCAAATATCCCGATAAGTTTTCTATCAGTATTGCTGCAGGCGGTTACGTAATAACAGTGGGTATTATTGAAGTTCGTTATACTGACCACCGGACCTCGTTTATTAATGTTCTTCATCCCATTTCATCCGTGAACTCACTGACCCACCGTTATCTCTATCACCCACATAACTTGTCGCTGTGCGGTCTTCTTACAAGCCATTAGCAGCGCGAAATCTGTATACTGCGCGGCACATCGGAAAGCGTGCTTTGACTCCTTTCTCGAGGCAAACAAACTTTTTTCACGTTCCAATTATGTCACCTCAGCTTTTTATGAGAATTTTATTATTATACGAGTTCAATTTGTTTCTTACGTGTGACATGTTTTCATTTACGTCATCCCACTTCATTCTCATGCGCTGCTTAATTAGTTTAAAATGACAGCGATTAGTTGCTGTCATTTTGTTCAAGCCAGAAATGCCACGTTGCCTTTTTGAAGAATAATCAGCTAAGATGACAACCACTTGTGGTTTACTGGCTTAGGCATCACCAGTTGAACGCAAGTTTTAACTGATGACAAGCTAAGAAAGTGAGAATTTTCCTGGAATTTCTCTTTAGACTACCTCCTGAGATAGGATGCGAATATGTGGGCTGAAAAAAAATATTTTTAATGTTCACAGTTAACAATCTGAAATGTTAATCCCTATGCGATTGAAGCAAATTTAGTCAACGCTTATTCCTAATTTAGATTAGATCATTTGAACTGGCTTGAAACAAGAATATAGGTGATTTTGTAATTACGTGTATGCATTTTATTCAGTTGAACATATTGACACATCACATCATTTTTATATTACGTCTTGAACATAAAACATAATATAATTTTTTAACACAAGTCATAATAATTTTAATACAAACACTTCATGGTGATTCGATCCAGTGTGGGCGACTTGAATTTAATATAAGATTTGACAGAATAATTACAGACTACAAAACACATTTGACAGATTACAAATTAAAAGTATTAATAAACGTGTCTTATTGCACGTGTGCTTTTCAGTTGAATTCTTATATCGCATTCTTTATGCATCCATATTTTTAAGTTATATAAGTCTTACATTTTAATGCAACAGTAAACAGTTGACTTATGACTTTTAGATAAAATATAATAGTGACGGGTTAATATTAACCCGGTTTTTCATCTGGTTATATTCTTTTCTGGTCAGCAGTTCTATTTTAAGGATGGGAAATCCACATCTGTGGATGTGAATTAATCATTTAGTCCATACGCATGTTATGTCATCATTTAAGAAAATTTGGCGTTAAACGTTATGTGAGTAGAAATAAATATTTATAAGGAGGTCCATCTCGCATCTGGAACTTCGGCAAGAACATTCTCCAGAGGAAGTTCTGACATAGATAATGAAACTGACGTTGAAACGAAGTATTGATGGTATATCCCAATTCACTTCTTTTCGTTGCTTAAATGAAGGTGGTCTACATCTGTTTTCAGGTTTACGTCTACCTTTTGTTTCCAATTCGACTGGGATTTGACCACTATTTTCGATTCTGAATGTAATCTGCGTTTCTTATCTGGTTGTGTTGTTGCTTTCTACAACCACTTGCTTGTTTGTAATGTGGGGTTCCCCCAATTTTACACAACCTTCTCCCTTAGGTTGTGCCCTCCAATGAAGGACTTATAAGTATGTATTTTATGAATGTAGATCCGTGTGTGTTCAAGGGGGCAGGTTTCCTGTTCTGAGGGACGAAAAACCCGACTTTCTGCGTGAACCCCCCCCCCTACCTCCGTATAAGACCGGCTAACTCACCTTTCGTCGAAAGAGACCACATAAAGGGTTCTCACGTCATTGACTGGAATCTAACCCGGGTGTTTCCGACCAAAGGGCTTCGTCTATACTGACTGAGATACGGAGGCTCTTAACAAACACTTATATAGTATTTCTAATGTTGCCTTGTCATTAATAAGATAAGCGCTTTTCAGTAATTTCTTAGGATATGAACACTCGGATAATGTACTTCCAAACTATACACCAAGAAACTAAGAGTTCAGCGGCAAAAATGAACCTTTGCTGTGGAACTTACAAAACATATGGAGTATCACAAACAATGTTTGAAATAAGCATATTTAAATGATTATTATTTTAGTGTGTAAAGTCTCTGTTTAATAATATCTCAACCCACACAGATCTTTAAGCAATACAATAGAACCGTGTTAGATTTTATGACAAAAATGGGCACCCTAGTATCCCTTTCTGCCCAAACTTTGCTAGAACGTGTATTAGAATACCGAAAACCATCTGTTTGTGAGTTACTCGGAATTGTTTTGATATTAATTCTACTGCTTAGTATGTCTGAATAAATTTTCGAAACCCTGCAGATCATTCGCAATCCTCTGTATATTTAAACAAGTACATATCGATTTTCGATTAACGAAAGGAAATTATTACCAAATCCTGATAAAAATAGAACTCAGAGATCAAAACTTAGTACACTGATAGAGTTTACTTTGTTGAAGTTTGTCTTCCTATTAAACTTCGTGAGAAGAAAGTGGTTGGTGCAGGAGGCGAGTGGGATATCCGATCGGTTTTCGGCTTGGAGGGCGAACCGCATTCTCACTTTCTGAAGATCAGAAACTAATGAAAAACGTCAGGGGAAAAGAAGTAAAAGTGAAACTTGGTGCAGAACTCAAGAAATAACATATTTTTATAACAAAAACCGTCAGAAATATTTCTTGTAATTAGTAAGACCAATTTTATAAAACAAATTTTGCAAAGGATGCACAAATTTGATATCCTACTGAAGATAAACAAATTCCAAAGAGAGGTACACAAATGCAGTGTTATGTGAGCTATGTGGACATTTATTTTAATTAAATAAGGATTTTTAATTTAAAACTTCATCAAAACAATGTTAACTCTCCAATGTTTATATCCGTCAGATATACTTTAATGAAGAAACAATAAATTTCGACCAGAAAGCAATTATATTTACTTCACAAAACCAATAAGAGACACAAGACTCATCTTGAGTGTTCAAATAAAGGAGTTTTACTCACACACTTAGCTAGCACTCGTGTCCGTGTGTGTAGTTCTTTAAATATATAAAACTAAACGTTTATAATTATTTAGCTTTTCGAAATGACGTCACCCTTTTTTTTATCTTTCATCAAACTTATCAAATAACTGGTACGATTGTCAAAGCGATTGTCTTTTATACAATGCAGTATTATTACTTTATTCATTGTTTAAACAAATCACTTGACTTCTGAACAATGACTATTAATTTTGTCATCGTTTGAAGAGCACGCGCTGTCTCAGAAACAGAATCGTCACCGAAGAGACAAACGAAACGCAAACCGTTGCCTAGTGACCAAACGTAAACCTAGTTTATGCAGATTTCGCTACACTGCTTTGTCGAACTATTTTTCCTGGAAAGAACTTTTTTTTTTTCTGTAGCTTTCCTTAGTTCAATGTATATTTTATGGTTTATTACGACTGTGCAATAAAGAAACTAAACTATCAGAGAGCACGATTAGGATTAACTTCGAGGCAGATCCATTTATTTCTACTGACAACTGAAGAGTTTAAAATGTAAATGGGAACATGCATATCCCTCTGGTTGACCGTAGAAGCAATGCTTTATACTGCTGCTACGTTTGTTCATGCTAAACACCATAAGAAACCGAATGAGATTCTTTTAAATGGTAATTGGAATTTTCTAGGGAAGAAATTGCAGTCATTATATTTGACGATTCTCCTGAGAATCGTCTACGACCACTACGTTTCGATGTAATAGCCGACAAAGAAGTAGCAATTCATAAGAGCTTCATGATTGTTGAAAGGAGAGCAGATTATTCACAATTCCTCGAATAATTAGATTCCTTCTATAAAATGTTAATCCTGGCTTCCGGTATGACGCACGTTAAAGGAGAATCGTCATGTAGGTGAAATAATGAACATTTCAGGATTATCTTTTGCTTGAAATACGGAAAGTGCTTTGTCCACTGCTGATGGAGTTTCGTACAATGTAACGTGATACAATAATGGATCCGAGGAAGACATTTTATTGTCTATTGTAAAAGCTGTGCGATATTGTTAGGTCTGCATCTGTGGAAATACATTATTTGGATCGTTTGCATTATCCGGTGATTTGGTAAGCAAATTTCCTATTCACGTACTACAAGAATTTTATACAGTTTATATATTTATACATACATATATACGAAATGTTAGCGGAGAAATGTCTTACAGGTCTTAAAACATTCCTTATTTTTATGGAAAGATGTCTGTGGGAATTCCATTGTATGGAGTGTTTACTTCATTCTTTAATACTGGGTTGCTTTTAAAGAAAAGGGAAAAAAAAGAAACTTTAAGATGCATTTTATGAATCTACGTTTGCAATATAATATTCAGGTGTGCATATCCATAGTAGATACAAATACAAACTTTATATTTAAATATAAATATTAAGTTTCCAGCCCAATATTCTTACAAAACCTATAGGACTTATTGTGTCCTTTTCATTCTTCCTAAAATAAAGCAAGCAACGAACTTATACAAGAGCGTAGGGCAGCTACTCATCTCCTCCACCCCTTTTGATGTTCCTTATATAGCCAATAGAGAAATACATAGGGAAATAATGCACTATAACTGGTATACGGAGATTGAAATACCAAAGCAGGAGAGATCCTCGCTTGCTTTGGTATTGATTGTAAAAATATTTTACTAAGCATTAGGAAACGAAGTAAGGAGAATTTGTGTTATTCACCTCCAAACACGGAGACGCTCTTCCCGAATGGGAGCCGGTTTTAAGTAGAGTAAATAGAATTTTTCGAGTTATTAGACAAGCTATTAGTCTAAATTAGACCGGCTGATTTAAAGAAAATAGGTCTTGTTGGAGAATGAATCCCATATATTCAGAAATGTTTTAGAAAAAAATTGGATAATAGGATAATGTTTTAGTAGTGCTTTCTTCAAATTGATCCAAGATATGCAACTCCATGCTGAATGCAGGAAGTTAAAGGAGGAGTAGATAGGAATAATAAATTTTGTAAAAAGCATATGATAGGTTTCAAGAGAAAAGTATTCAACCCATTAGAATTATTCGGTATAAATGTGACCTTATGCAATAAATAGCCTAAACTAAACTTCTAACTCAGCTGTCAGACTTGAAACGTATACAGAAATCTGATGTGATATTAAATCAAATGTAAGCAGGCTTTTATGCTTGCTCCGTTTTCTCTTTATGATCTATATGGAGCACATAATTAAGGCATTAAAGTAAAGTGATGTTAAACATGATATTCAAATATCGGGTATTCTAAGCTTATTTTTATAGATATTATTATTATATTCTTAAATGAATTGGCTACGAGTTTACGCGATACAATTAATTGAACTGAAAATTTTGATATGAGATATCCCCAAAAATGACTACTTGGATACGCAGGAGATATTAAAAATAATTGATTGGCATTATTAGTATTTAATAATATGTGAACCCAGCTAACTGAAGATGGCACCGCCATTTAAACATAATGGCGGGTGAAAAATGAGCAAAAAAAAATTTAAGCCAAAATGGTAGGAAAGAGAACTCCCAGAGGATCGAAATAAAGAATGTTTGTTGCAGTTAGGAAAACGTTTAATAAATCGAAATATAACAGCTGATAAAACTAGAGATATGATTAACAACTTTAAATTATACATGTGTTAGTGTTCACTAGCTGATTTTTCTTCTTTAGGGATGATAGCGTTACCGTAATAAATATCTTTTCAGATAGTAATAACATGTAAGGGGTCATACCGATAAAAAATGTCACAGGAAAAATATCCCTTGATAATTGCATTAATAATTCTTCATATCTACTTCAATACTATCTTTTGAGTCTAAATTGAGAAGTCCAGTTGTGCACGGGCGCTACTCCAACACTCAGATTGTTAAATTCTGCGCCGGGAATTACATGTTTAGCTTGGCTTATTAGTGAAGCCTCCTGGATCATTAGTTAAAGATGTCCACTGCTCTAATTATTCGAGTATGTTAATCCGCAGTTAATGAGTCACATTGGTAAATATAATGAAAGAGAAATTTAATAGTAGTCACTGTAGACTCGTAGTAGAATGTGAAGCTCTCTATCTGTGGCCTGCATCATCATGCTTCTATTATTAAGTTATTTCTGCGTTAATTTGAAGTCGTTGTAGGAGATGAAGGAAACCTAAATAATACCATATTCGTTTATTCACATGCACATCCAAGTAGAAGTCGAAACGTAACTCGACGTATGCCCTTCTGTTTCAAGCACCTTGTTTTGAAACAGAAAAACCTATGATGTGGTTCAGCTGAAACAAACTTTATCGCAATGAATTGCCACAACAGCTAAAATATTTGTATTTTCAAAAAAAAAAAAAAAAATCATCAAGTTCCTTAATGACGCTAGTGTTACACCCATAGGCTCTACAATTCATGAACATGTTATAAAAATGTGTTATGGTGTAGCTGCAGTTGTGCATTTAACTAATCCTAGACCGTTCTATCTTGTCGTGTGTTTTCATGTTGTGTTGAAATAAAATTAATGTCAATTTAGCAGTCACGTTCATTTCCGCTGATATCCTTGTTTTTAATCGTAGTGAATGTCTGTTGTTATCGTGTATGAGCGCGCGCGCAAAGAGATAGATAGATAGATAGATAGAGAGAGAGAGAGAGAGAGAGAGAGAGAGAGAGAGAACGGATGAAATGACACGTGATTCCAATTCGGTTATACTCTGAACTCTTCTGCATCATCAATAACAACATCGTTTTGTATGCATCTGTCATTTCTAGAGCACTTTCAGACGAGCGCATCTATTGCTTATCGGTTTTCAATAGCTTATGTCTAGAGAATTTCATGGGAGTTCAATGAGCACAACTTTCCCTTAGCTGCGAATTGAAAATAAGAATCCTCCGATATATACGACATATAGAACTGTAAAAATGATTTTTCAGGTATGCATGCATTGCTAAATATTTGTCTTTTCTCTCGAGATTTCGCTTCGGGGGAAACGTAGAGAGAAAATGGAAAAAAAAATTATCACGTTTCTTTAGCAAAGTTCGCTACATTTCAATGCATATAAAAACTGAAACTAGACTGAGCGAAATATTAAAAATTCTGATAGTACTGCTGAGAATTCTGCTGAGTGTAAGCAACCCATTTACTATCTAATGCATTCCAATATGTAAAACTTAATTTCATCCTAAAACAAATACCCGATAGAATCCAATTCGTTTATTTTTTTCTTCAAGATATCTTAAAAACTGATATATATTGAGATAAATAATTAAATCATTATAATTTCATTATTAATTTACTTATTAATATGATTATATTTTACATTAATTATGAACATAAGTGATGATTACTAAACCATAATAATTCCGAAAAATATAAAGAAAATGGATGTGGTAAATACTGGGATTGAAAAATAATTCTCTTTTAACGATGTGGGAGTCGAAATGATTCACTGATATTTGTAGTAAGTTTGATTGAGATATGCGAGGATCTTAAAGCTTCTCTAAATCCCTACAAGTGTTTCTCTTAATATTTTATACTTTTCATAACATTTTGTATACGGTATTTTAAAATAACAATATTTAAGTATAATAATATATGTGGGTGAAACTCACCCACATATTCACAAAGTATTTTTTAAAATATTCGTGAGTAGGCTCTATATATCTTCGCTTATCCAAATTCTATAACGTTAGATTTACAGAAGGAAGATAATTATAGGCTTGATCATAGTCATTCACTAAATTTTTTAGGTCATTTATCATCCGATTCCATATTTAGTCTATCTTTGGAATCGTGTGATAAAACCAATAGGCGTAAGAAAATTCGGTTCAATCTTCGCAAAGGAACGTCGTATCTTATTTCACATGTTAAGCGAATGTGCTCGGTCTCATCGATGGTTAGGGAGGAAACGTAGCTGCCTATCGTTTCAAGAAAGCTAGTGCTTAACGAGTGAATCCTGCTCATAACCACACATTTTAGGAGAACAAAAAGGCTTTAAGGGGTGTCCGTATGGTTTCGTGATGTTCTTTGAGTCACTTCTTAAAATGCAGCTTCCCCACCAGTTTTAAATTCATTTGGTTCCATAGAACCCATGTGACTATGGAAAAACATCGTGATCAACAATCCAGATATATAGCATTGTTTCCTCCATCTTTTACTAGCAGGTGAAATGAAGATCTTTCAAAGCACATTCTTTGGTCCAAATAGGTATAAGCAATGTAATAATCAATTATTAGTATTCTGTAGGACCTTTAATCTCGACCTCCTCGTTGTTTACTGTCTCATCCCATTCTAATTCCAGAGAATGTTCAAGAACCGACCTTTGTATAATCAGTGATCTTTAAGTTGAATTTGAAATTTTTCTTAACAAGGGCGAGCATATATTTTTCTACTTCAAATTCTGAAATAGAAATTCCCTTCCCTATGAACAACGTCATATTGTTCATAGGGAAGTACAAACCATTCTAAAAATGTCTATTATGTGCGTATGTGTGACATCGTAAGCTGTAAGGTACAAGTTAATCGGTTACTTCCTTTGATTGTGATAGTTACCGTGATCGCTATGTTAGTAAAAATTGATCGACTGAGTTGTTTTAGAGCATCTCAATCTCGTAGACGATTCGCTTCTGAAAGCTGTCTTCCAAAACAACGCTTTAGTGTTCAGCGTACTCATTTAGTTACATCAACTTTATCTACAAAAACTGAATCATTTCACGATGTTCCTTATTGGTGCAAATGGTCAGATGCGGCAAAGTGCACGCGGATAATTCTAGAAGACCTTTGAATATTGAAAGCCAAATCTCTCCTTTAAAGAGATAACGCCTTGGCCCTCTCCATATCTTGTCATAATTTCCGATACTGTGACTCGTGATACACCTATGATTAATTACGGCATCTCCCACAAACCGCACTCCAAAGATCATACCTTTTTGGAGGTCTCTAACGTCTGACATTTTGCACGCTAAATGAACAACAGCTAATTCAACATCGACTATGGCACTGCTGTGCAGTATGATAGCCGATATAATACTGCACCGTATTATATACCTCGCATTAGATGACGTACTCTCTGTGATTGTTGTTGTTGTTGTGCAAAATGTCTCACCTCAGTGACCTCCAAAAGCGCATCATTGGAGTTCAGCTGGTGGGAGCTGCCGTAACTAAAACGCCAGAAATCGTAGTTGTATCACGAGCCCAGTGTCGAAGATCATGACCAAGTATGGAAACTGAAAAGGCATTGTCTCCAATCGGTTCTCCCAGGTTCAATAACGTTTTATGCCTGCTAAATCACTGCCACAGTTGGGACACATTTTGCAGGAAGAGTATTCCCAAATTCCATTGTCTTATGTACATGACTTTGTCAGTCTATTTGAAGTCCAAATCATGGTATTCTAACAACCCGAAGTAAGCCTACAGCTTATTAGTAAATAATTCTCCCAGAAAATGTGTAGGTGTTTCCATTATTTTGATAACGCCTTGTATATTTCTTTAATCAGTGTTTGAGATGATCAAGTATAAATTTCAGTCAGTGGTTGGAATAATTATGAAAGTTGCCTTAAGCAGCAGTGCTTTTTAAATGAATGATATGTTATGTAAACTGGTGTTGACAAACAAACTGCCATTATTATGAGATAGAGAGATGATTTACAAAGATGAAAAAGAAAGAAAAAATAACAAATTTTACACACCAGTAGAAGTATTATACTTCGTTGTTGTTAGCAATCTAATATGCAAATAGCCTTAGGCCTTGGCCTAACGAAAGATCCATTCGTACAAAGGAGGGGAGAAATATGCGTTTAATGAGAAAGGAATGAGCGATGAGGAAAGAATGACTAAGAAAATTTTGGTATCATCTCGTGCGGGTTGGAATGATGTGTAATTCCCTCCACTTCAAGTAATCGACGAAGCATACAAAATTATTTTGCTTGCTTCAAGCGAATGCCATTCTTCCTTCAACTACCTTCTGTGCTTGTATTTATTAAGATTTCTCGTTATCTTCTTTGCATAATACTTCCGAAAGAACAATGACCAAATTATTACGCGTAATTAGTGGGAAAATGCATCCTGTTGTGTGAAATTTCAAATCTGCTTCCTGGAATAAAAGTCATTTTGTCTATAAATGTACACCTTTTACAATTCATTCATATTTTAATTGGTTTTTTCGATGATCAGTGTTAACTTCAACTTACATTCTCAACAATTGCTCATAAATATTTCATAAATCGAATTGATTTTTTCTTTTGAAATTGCTTTCAAAAATAGAAACTGGCGTGTGATATTAATTTGAATCAAATATGCATGTGATACGGGCCAATAAACAAGCAAATTATTATTATTGTTTTTTTGGCATATAGAAAGGCATAATTAATTTTATGTTGAAAAATGTTCAAGTTACTTTTAACATATTTGTATTTGATATTCATTTATTCATCGACATTCTTTAATTACCTGAAACATTTGAATTTGAAATGTAAGCATTTTCCAAATTAAAAATAGTTATGTTTTTCCTATCACCATTTATGTAATAAATATATTTGTATTTTGTTTTGGTGTGGCAGTCACGTTGCAATTTTTAATATTCTACCTGGGAAATGTTCAATAAATATTAATACACGATGAAAGAATAAAAATTATTAAGAATTTATTTAAATAGGTAAACCGTTTTGAAATTCTTGATCTGATTTCATTGAAAACCCAACGCATTCATTCTAGTTAGGCTAGCAAAAATGTGTACATGAGACAATATAAACGCTGCGACGTATGTCTTTTTAATCTGAAACCTTGTTACCTCCACAAATTAATTAATTATTAAATATACGTGTATCCGTTTTATCAGAGGACGAATAGAAAAGAAGAATGTGGTTTCACTACACTATACACACAAAGAAGGCAGTAACGATTGTTTCATACTTACTGAGATCTCAGATTTATTTAGAATTTATTTTTTTATACAAATACTGGTACATCATATCATTTACGACAATGCCATGTCAGAGATATCTCAATCTCTGATTAGAGCTATAGAGAGAATCAGAGATATCTAAAATGAATAAAGAGAAAACACCACAAGAATATTGTTGCGATGATTTCTGTTTGTTAAATCTGACTTATCTCTTGCTAGTGACATATATATTTCATCTCATAATGAATTGTTAAGATAATATATGCTGGTTCATTATATTCAAAGTTTGAAAATTATATTTTAAATTAGAATTTAATTTCGCTGCATTTGTAAAATTTAAAATATCGGAGTACACCTTTTAAAATTTTGCTTAATATTCTTTAATATTAAATAAATATTAAAGAACTATTTTTTTAACGAAGTGATCAGTCCTTTTTAGGGACTTCCAGGGTAACGAATGGCAATGCTGTAGCCAATGAAGTTTTAACTGAGGATCGGCTATTGCCGTTACCTAGCCATGACTAGAGCTTTTAGCTCAATAACACCCCATCCACACAGATTTTCTTCATTCAGATGACGGGATAAAGAGTCAAGGACTCAGTCCATCTCCCAGCTCTTTTAAGAACTTTAAGAAATATTCTTTAATATTAAGTAAATAAGCATTATCATGTTGAATTACTGAAATGTGCTTCAGCTACTAAGGTTACGAACGTATTGTATGAAAGTATTAAAGTTACACTCTTCTAAATGAAAATAAAACATTATATAAAATATTATACAATCACTGAATATCAATATTTTTTTTATTTTCGTAGTATTATATTAATAAATATTTTTAAATATAAAATATTATACAATAACTGAATATCAATATATTTTGTTTCGCAGTATTATGTTAATAAATATTTTTAAAACGTGCTGACTAAACCAAATAAAACAAACTTTATCCATTGGTGCAACTATGCTTTAAAATTTTCTTAAGAATAAAGACTCTTCTACGGATAAAATCTTTTTTTTTTTTCATTAAGAAAACAACTCATACAATCGTTTAGCACTATCCCTACGTGGAATCAATCAACAAAGTTTTAGGATTATAAATGTGTCACTTTCATTTATGTGAAAATACTTTCCTGCTCATTTAATAACACGAAAGTAAGTGATTCTTTAAATAAAATAGAGAATACGTTTTACCATGCTATACAAAGTAAGTTATTTCTAAAAAGAATACGAATCTTATCAGAATTCAATTTTCGAAGAAGGCAATACTCGATTGCTTACAACAGGCAAACAACTCTATAGGAACTAGGAAGAAAAGAGCCCATTGAGATGTGGTAATCTCGAGAAAGCAACGACCAGCTTAGAAATTTCAAGAGTGAGCGAAGGAAATTTTATTTCAGCTCCAACAAAGGGATTCCTTCAGAATAAAAATGCAGAAAACTCCAGAGAAAGATAAATACAAATTGAAACGAATTGCAGACAAGTATTTGTTTCGCTTTGTAAATTCAGTATCAGCAGCTGAAGGATGATGCCGATTTCATTTTAATAAAGACATTTGAATCCTAGATTTAGGGGATATTTTAAAATATGGGATAAGGTAAACTATTAAATATACAACAATTTACTGTAGTGAATTTAGGGAATCATTTGTTTGGAAGTGGACATTTTAATATAAGGAAAAAAATGTTTTCCATTTACTAAACTGATAAAAAATAATAAATGTTCAGTTAAACTAATTATGAAATCTTCATATTTATAGTAAGACTTATTGAGTTCCTTAAATCTGTGTAAGAATAAAAAATATGTTTTACTTACGAATAATAAGTAAGCATTTAACATTTGTTATTTAAAATATTTATTCTCGTTTCTGAAATTAATTAGATTTATAAATGTTTCCAGTGGCGTACAAATATATAAAATTGTTCCATGAAGCATCTTTAAATTAATCGATTTATAAAAAGAGTTTTTGGTTGAATAAAATCTACCTTAACATAATATCATCTATGTCATGGGAGGGCCTGAATGATTTGAAGCGTATTAAAGACAAAACATGAAGCACTAATTTCTAAAATTTTAACAACACTTTGTGTTGAGTGTCAAATATTTCGTTTGATTTGACATGGGAAGGATCATTTTATTGTTTCCTTTCCATAAAAGCAACTCCTCATCTGGTGAGTAAATATCCCGGTAATTGAAGTAATTGTAACTATTTCTAGTATTAAGTTGGCTGCCATTAATTTGAGATACTGGCCTGATTTAAAATGAAACAAGAAAGAAACAACAACAAAAAAAAAATTATATAACGAAAATTAGAATCGTATCTAAGAAATATTTCATTCTTTAACCGCTTTCCTAGTTTTGCATAGTAAGTAACTCCGTTAATAAGAAATACTTAACGTAAGAAAAGATATTTCAAACTGCTCATTACACATTTACTGTTTGGACTAGGGACAGGTAATGCATTTGAATTAACTATAACAGACCAATGATTGCAGTATGTAATTATAGGAACCAAGTTCCGGAGGGTGGGTGTGGATAACGTATTAAAGTACTGCGCACGATAAATTGTTGGAATTAAAATTATTTATTACTGTGTGAACAAAATGCAATAATATCCTTATCTGACATATATAAATATATATATATATATTAATATCGTAAATAAATGAATATTATATTATGGCAGAAAAATGTTTCAAAACTGATTAGACTACAAAATTGTTTCTTTTTGAACTGATTTTTTTGAAAAAAAAATCTATTTTCATAAGTTTCTTGCCATCGACGTTGCATTGTCTCGACATGCTTTATTTTAATTTATGCATACGAAACCATCCAATGTATGGTCAGCTTAACTAAAACGATATACCTAAGGATCGGATTTATGGAGCGGAAAAAAAAAGGCCAGATCAACATTTTGTGGCATTGGGGAAAGGCACGTTCAGAAAGTATTGATACTGCCTATTGGTTATCTTTAGCACGACTGAGACATCCACTTCACTTCCACCTGTGACCGTCATGAGCAGGCGGATGGGGGAGAAATGGATGAGACGAGCAGAGGCGTCTAATATCAACGAATTACAAGCTGTCATGAACAAAAGAATGGCACTTATATTTTTGTGAAAAAGCTGACTCATACCAGGGCGTCTCTTTCATTTGGGAAAGAAAGAAACCACAACTGTCTTTGCTTCTAACCATTCGTATTGTTCTCCAAGTTATCTTGTGGTAAGGTAAAACTTTGGTGAAGAAAAAAAAAATCAAGAAAAACATCAAACCTCAACGACAACGAAGTCAGACACAATGAAAAAGATCCAACCAAGACAAAAATCATTATGATGGATTTTTTGGGGATTTTTTTTTTTTTTACTGAAATAAACATTCTCTTATTTTGACCTCGGTATGGTTTTACTAAATAAAATACTTTGGATATAACTTGTTATTAACCAAATACATACGTGTGTACAATTTTAATTTATAGTATTCGGTATTAAAATAAGTAATGAATTTAGTATGTACAATTTTAATTTACAGTATTCGGTATTAAAATAAGTAATGAATTTAGTATTTATCTATTGAGATATGACGGGGAGGGGAAGGGCGAAAGAAAAAAAAAATCTTCACGGTTAAAATTTACATTATATTTTTAATAATAAAAATATGGTGTGAATGATGCAACTAAAGATAGCTGATGTTCATTCACAAAACTTGTTTTGAGAACAGTCGAGAATAGATTTTAATAAATAATCCAGTTTTATTATTTACGTAATTGTATGAAAATATTTAGTAATATCTTATAACGCTGACGTTGATAAACAATTAAATTAATTGATATTTTAATTTTCATAAATTTATTATCTTAAAATATTCAAATAACTAACAAATTAGAATCTATTAGTCCCGTAAGCAAGTTCTTAAAATACTCTAATTAAAACAAGTGGAAAATACAGAGGAATTGGGGGGAAACGAATTCGTTCTAACTCAATTATTGGAGCAAAAATAAAATATGGGTTTAATAAAAAAAAATTTTTTTTCTCTTTATAATATACGTTTAAAATAATGTTATCTTATTTATTTAAAATTAATTGATTTTGCCTATTTATTTATTATATTTATTAATTTATTCAATTAAATTTATTATATTAACATAAATTTTCAATCAATTACATCGTATTAAAAGTTTCAATTAACTGAATTATTGGAATTACATTTTTCCCGGTATATACATGAAATAAGTGAAAATGGGGAGTTTTGAGAGTTTAATAAAAAGTAAGCAATTTAAACCCGATACAATGTGCTCTCAATACCTAAAACTTCCCGCAGAAATACTAAACCACAGAAACTTACATTTGAAATAAGGGAATGTTAAAAAGTATTTATTAGTTCGCATTCTTATTATCAAAATTTCGATCATCCAATCAAACATTTTAAATTTCTTGATATTTTTACCTTACGTGTATATTTAAAAGCATTTCATAACTTTATTATTAATTTTATTAATAACAAAAGTATTAATTTTATAGAATATTACAATATATTACAATGTCAACATTGAAAGTCTGCAAAAAAATCCCTTTCTAACTCTCTTACTAGCAATGCACAAAACAATTTATTCCTCAATGAATTAAGTTTTTCTGTAAAATATAAGTGCTCAATAAGTAAAACACAATAAACGGCATGTTTGGATCAATATAAGGAAGGATATATTATTGAATCATAGCGATAATATTAATTCCATAAACAATGCATTAATATCTCTTTGTTCGCAATAAAGCAAGTCCCTAGTCAAGCTCTGAAAATAGTTTCACAACTAGACAAGGAGAAAGGATACACCACTGGAGTTTTACTTTTGGATTTTGCTAAGGCTTTTGAAAGAATACCGCATGGAAGACTGTTGCATAAATTGGAGAAAATGGGTTTGGGTTAATCAATATTAGCATGGATAAGAGGATGGCTGACTGACAGATATCAGTCAAAAAGTGATATACGGAGGTCTGCAAGGTTTAAGGTAACAAGTGGTGTACCACAAAGATCAGTGCTTGGTCCACTGTTATTCACTCTGTACATTAATGATATTGGGAAAGATTTGACAAGCGACCTATTTGTTGATGATGCAAAGATAGGTAGGGTAATCAGGAATGCTGCTGATATGCAGTCTTTGCAGAATGATTTAAATAGGCTGGAATTGGAGGCATGGGAGAACGGGTGTCAGTTCAATGTCAGTAAATGGAAAGTCCTTCACTTCGGCATGATTAAATATCCAATGTCGTATTATATTGGTGGGATTGGGCTAGAAGAAACTGATGACGCTAGGGATCTTGGAGTGTTAATAGATAGGAAGTTGAAGTTCAGGAGCCATGTGGCAAAGATTGCAAATACAACTCAAAAGATAATTGCAATACTGAAACGAACGTTCACATGTAAAGATAAGGATGTTATTTTGCTCTTTACAAGGGCTTGATAAAATCTCACTTGGACTGTTGTGCGCAGGTCTAGTCTCCTGGATTCCGTTATGATTCTGATATATTGGAGAGAGTACAAAGGAATTAAAAATGATATCAGGATTGTGGAATACTGATTATGAAGACAGAGAATTTTTAGACTGCAGATATTAGCAAACAGGAGAAAGGGGGGGGTGATATGGTTGAGACATGCAAACTTCTGAAAGGGTCATACAGGATTTCAATTGATGGAATTTTTCAATTTATGGATCGTGGGGAAAGGACGAGAGGGCATCCTTGGAAGCTGAGAATGAAGGCCGCCAAGAAGGGTGTGAAGACTACACTTTTCTCTCAGAAGGTGATGCGTGATTGGAATGGATTGCCATTGGATGTTGTGAGTACAAGCAGTGTGAATGAATTCAAAAATAAGTATGATAGCTGGTGTGCTTCCCTATATGAGTCCCTGTCTCCCTGGAGGTCTCTCTTAATAATATTTTATTTTTTTAAATTTATTTCATAATTCCATTTATTCATTTAAAATAAAGGCTCAGGAAACTGAAATACAACTTCCTTCCCTGTGAGAGTTTTGTATGTTGCTGTAAAAATGTCAGTTTTATGTTCAATATTTGTCTGCTGATTTTTATCAAGATGTACTTTAGTTATACGTGATCCACCTGATCTGATACGGATTCTTTTCCCTACGATTTCATCAGGATACACCAAATCTTCTAAGATTGCGTCATGAACAGATGTTAATATTCGACTTCTTGCCATTTACATCAATGTTTTTTGCACTAGTTATATGTAATTCTCTAAGCTGAGTTTTCGAGTCACTGTTCATTTCCAGTTTCCCAGAGAGCCTGGGCAATAGACAGTTCGAATTCGTCTGCCTTTTCACCCTGCCGCTTAACGATTTTTGTACTTGCTGAATACACCATGCCCAATAATAATAATAATAATAATAATAATAATAATAATAATAATGGTACGACATGACAAAATTTCATGCCGGCTGGGGCGTCTCCCGGTTAAACAAGGCCCCCGTTGTTTTCACCAGGGAACCAGGGCGAACAGCGAAAAGTCTGCTACTGGAACAAATCTGAAAACAAACCCCAACTCAACACCACCAGAGTTAAAGATCGGTTCTATCAACATACGAAGCCTGAATGGCAAAGAAATGGAGCTAGCTGAGGAATTAGATAAGTACCAGATCGACATAATAGGGGTGATTGAAACAAAAAAGACAAAAACTGGTGAGATCTTTCTGAGCAATAAATACAAAATGTTATATTCAGGCAATGATAATCAAGGAAAAGAAGGAGTAGCCAGAGTATTCAACACAAAATACGAGGCTGATCTTCTTGAATGGCAGTCAGTCTCAAGTAGAGTAATGTGGGAAAATATGAGGATGGAGAACTGGACTATGAGTCTTATTTGTGCCTATGGTCCCACAGAAGGTTCTACTAAGGTAGAAGTGGAGGAATTTTTTGAGTCTTTAGAAAAAGCAACTGACACAAAAAAAAGGAAAAGTTGGTCCTTGTTGGGGATCTAAATAGCAGAGTAGGAAATGATTGTGAGACATACAAAAATATTTTGGGAAAATTTGGAGAAAAGAGCAAAGTTAATAATAATGGCAAATATCTGTTGGATTTCTGCTCAGGACATGGACTGGTTATTACTATCACCATGTTCCAACATAAAAATGTGCACAAATTCACATGGAAGAAAAAGCAAGGAATAAGAAAAGTCCCATTGACTATGTTATTGTTGATAGTGATGTTTTCTCCTTGGTGCAGGACACCACAGTGTACAGAGGATTTGAAATTGGAAGTGATCACTATTTAGTCTTGAGCAGGATAAAATTGAATTTCGTATTGAAAAGAAGAACATGTAAGAAAGTTTTAAAGCGAATAAAATTTGAGCAGGCTCTCAGATGTGAACTGTAGACTAAAATACACAAAGATTATTGAAGAAAAAATGAAAGAGTTTGAGAACAGGAATCAAACTTTGGAGATTCAGTGGCAAACTCTGAAGAAAACATTGATTGATTCTGCCAGAGAGGCATATGGTGAGGTTGTCTGCAAGGATAAAAAAATCAGAACTCCCTGGTGGACACAGGAAGTTAAAGAGGCAGTGAAGGAAAAGAAGAAAGCATATCAAAAGTTCCTGTCAAATACGTCAACTTGTGCTCTTAGAGAATACAGAGACAAATGCAAGAATGCTAAACACTGTGTAAAACTAGCTAAACAAACGCCATGGGAGGACTTTGGCAAGAATATAGAAAATAAATATCAAGAAGGTGGCAAAATATTCTCGAGGTTGTTGAAGAAGCTTAGGAATGGAGGAAAGAGTGCTGTAAAAGGAGTTAGAGATGATAAAGGTGACATGAAAACGGGAGAAAAAGATATCCTTGAAGTATGGAGTAATTACTTCGAAAAACTGCTAAATGAAACAAGCAGTGATGACAGCACAGTAGTAAAAAACACTACCCAGGCATGTGGTCAGGAATACATATCCATACTTGAAGTAGAAAAAGCCATCAAAGGCTTGGAGTGTGGAAAGGCAGCAGGAGTAGATGCTATTCGACCAGAAATGCTGAAGTATGGTGGCATAAGATTCTTACAGTGGCTGAACTGCATAGTTCAGAAGGCATAAGACGTCAGAAGGACGAATTACCGATGACTGGAGTAGAGCTCTCATAGTACCCATATATAAAAAGGGAATAAAACTGAATGTGAGAATTACAGAGGTATTTCCCTACTGAGTGTTCCTGGCAAGATCTATGCAAGTATACTAGAGAAACGGTTGAGAAGAATTGTGGAAGAAAAGCTTGGTGAAGAACAAGCTGGATTCAGGCCAAATAGAGGCTGTCAGGATCAGATCTTCACTTTACGATAAATAGTCGAGAAAGCATGGGAATATAACAGAGATCTGTATTTAAGTTTTGTCGATTTGGAAAAGGCATATGACAAGGTGCCAAGAGAGAAGCTATTCAATACGCTACAGTTATATGGTGTCAATGGGACATTATATCAAGCAATACTTAGTCTTTATTTGAGTTGTAAGCCAGCAGTTAGAATTCAAGGAAGTACAGGAAGATGGTTTAATGTTAAATCTGGTGTAAGACAAGGATGTACATTATCCCCTCTGTTATTCATTAGCTATATGGATCACATTATGAAGGAAAGTGGTATTAAACCTGATATCAAAATTGGAGATGTTAATGTCAGCTGTTTGCTTTATTCGGATGATGTTATACTTCTAAATAAATCCACTACAAGTCTGCAAGATTCTCTGAGTAAATTGAATAGCTGTTGTAATAGATATGGTATGAAGGTCAGTAATAAAATGACAAAGACAATGAAAATAGGCAGAATCATTGAAAATGTCAACTGTGTTGTGAATGGAGAACCTGTGGAACAAGTGAAACATTTCAGCTACTTAGGCACGATTTTTACTGAAGATGGTAAATTAAATATAGAAATAGACAACAGAATCAGCAAAGCTGGTATGGTGGGAAGTCAATTGAATAAATTCATATGGAATAAAAGAGAAATTAGTCGGAACACTAAATTAGCTGTATACAAGACAGTGTTCAAACCAGTTTTAACTTATGGATCTGAGAACTGGGTCAGAAGTAAAACACTTGACCAAAGACTAGAGATCGCAGATATGAGAGTCCTGAGAAAGATTATAGGCGTGAACAGATGGCATCAATGGCAATATCATATTAAAAACGAGGATATTAGGAAAGAACTTGACATTGTCAACATCCAGGAATGCGTTAGCAGAGTTAATCTCAGGTGGTATGGTCACTTAAATAGAATGGGAGAGGAAAGATTAGCAAAACAAGTGTTCTCTGCCAGGTTGGCAGCAAAACGACCCAGAGGAAGACCAAGATATAGGTGGATTGATACGGTACAAAGTGCCTTAGACGATAGAAATATAAGATCTGATAATGTTGGAGTCTTGACAAGTAACAGACTGATTTGGAGGGAAATTGTAGATAGGAAGTTAGTAATGATGTAATTTTTTTCATGTAGTACTATCATATCCTGTACACCCCTTGAGGGTACATGTCAGGAATTTGATGATGATGATGATGATGACGATGATGATATAATAATAATAATAATAATGTTTCAAATATACTTCCTTCCTTCCGTTATCATAGGGAACGGAGAAGTGTTTCTCATAAAACTAGTGGTGATGGTTTCTTTTTTGGAGAGCTCTTGTCTTGCATTTTCTCTTCTGCCTACTTCAATGCAGAGATCATTTTCACTATCTAGATTCTTATAACTAAATCATGAGGAGAAAGTCTATTATTTGAGAACCGAAATCTACGAAACCCTTCCGTTTACCAATATATTCAGAACATGTAGCCTCCAAAACATTACCGACTACATGATTTAAATAGCAAGAGGTTTAGAATTACAATTTGAGATGACAATAATATTGCATAACAGTTCAATATTTATAGAGTCGGAGTATATTCTAAATTCTCACTAGTGTGCAGAATATTATACTTCCGAATTAATTTTACTTTAGATAATTAGCACATATTTCAGTTTTGAATACTGTAAATTTCAGCTATATATATATATATATATTGTACCATCATCAACAACACTCATTTCATGAGAATCCCAGTTAAATTGCAAGATCTCATTGTTGAGGATTCTAGTTTGCCTTATTACAACAGACATATACCATTTGTTATCATATCTCAATGAACGTGAGTCATTGTGGGATAAAGTAAACGTAGTTGATCATATGTCTCTTCCGACATTGCCGCAGGATTTCCGGATAATACCGATGACTGAATACTGTAATATTAATTACGGCATCTTAATAACTATATATGACATCATATTAGTTTTGATTCTTGCCCAGAGCAGTTCAACACGTTATTATTATTTTATCTTCCTCTAATAATTTACTGTGGGCAACTAAATACCTATGTTTATATGAATTTAATTAACCATTAATTATAACTAATGATTCAACCTAGTAGTTACAATTGCTTATGTGTATAAGATAGAACAGATGCGATAACTAATTTCTAGTACTTATGCGCAAATTAAATGTAACCACATTTCGATTGCACGGCCCCTGTAAAGTCCGTTAGACCGAAGTACTATAAAATACCGCGCGATAGTTTCAACCTCATTATAATATACCAGGCTTATAAAATTTTACACAAGTGAAATGAGTTTAATAAATGATCTCAAGTTTTATAATTACTTTTTCGTCAACATGAATACTAAACAGAGGAAAATTTATAAAATCTAAACCAAAGGCAAATTTTCTTTATTCATTTACATATTATTTTGTAAAGCCTGAATTGCGTCTTCAACTCACCAATAAGCGGACTCTTTCATGCAAGGAATAATTGATCAATTCCAAATTTTTCTTTTTCTTTTCGTTTCTTGCCTCTAGAGCATCAAATCCCCACTCTCCTATCGTATATCTTTATTACATTTTATATTCATTTTAGTTATCAGAAGGGTTATTATGGGAAAAGATTGTCTCATCAAGTGTCTAATGAGTGTGTTGCCATTATAAATATATTAAAAGAAACGTTGCTTTTAATCTTCTACTTTGCTACAGATACGAACAACTCACATAATAGTGCAATTTCTGTACTCATTCAATCAACTGTGGATAAAAAAAAAACATTTCTTTTTCGACAAGTAGTTTTCGTGTTACAAGACCAGAAGCAAAATATTCTATTCCAGACATTTTTGAAGATTTTTATGGCGTTTGAGACACAAACATGACATCAGTGATTTACAAGATAATAGTGAATGACACCTGACCTCAACTATCCCGAAAAATTTATTCTTTGGCCTATTTAAAAAGATAGCAGACTGCGTTTTTACCCATCGTAAACGTTAAGCTTTTAGCTGTCTTTTTATATATATCTGAACATTTGAAGGTAGTTTAAAAATGCTTTATCTACAGACGCTCAATTTTATTACGCATCTATCATTATGAGGTTCTAATGGCAACATGGGAAGCAGTGATGAAAAATTGTCCCAATTTACAAAACGAGCGGAATATCACAAAATGTTGGAATATACATAAGAGGATGCCATTTGAAGAATTGTTTTCAGATAATTTACGCATTTCATGAACACCTGAGTGTTTCAAAACAAACCCACCTGGGCAATATCGTTAGTATGTTATAACCGACAACAGAGCCTCCCTAAATAACCATTCATATTGAATATTTTATATCGAAGTTTCCATATGCTACTTGAAGAGTGCATTGGCTTATGTGTTGTAACATGCAGGGCATTATTTGTGGCAGTGGAATTGTTCAGACACAGGTTGGTATATTTTTCCCTTTTTTCGGGATAAACTAAACTTTCTTTCTGCAAATGTTACTTTTCCCAAATTGTAGATGATCACCTTTGTCCTTTAGAATGGCATCAACCTTCTTTATTGGCTGCATGATATTAAAAGAACAGAAAATAAAAGTATGTTTATTCCCCAGAGCTGAACTCCAGTCTCATATAACCCTTTACTTAAAAAAACCCTAATGCACTATTTTAAATTTTTTATGTACGAGAGGGTCATAAAAATAGAAGTCTTGAATCGACTGTGAACAATTTTCTCCAAAGGAAGAGGTCAAGACGCTTGTGTTGGATTCTATTCGCGAAGTCACAAAAAGGAGGAAAAGGTTGCTTCCAGATCATCCACCTACCCTAAAAATGAGGAAATAGAAATATTTTGAAAGCTATTGTGATGTTGTGTGAGGATAGATTTATCTTCCTCTAAAATCGAATATAATTTCTATCTTCTTTTGTTGGAAAGTTAGATGCGTTTCCAGAAATAAGTTTGTTTTGCTGGAGTTTTCCCCACAGCAAAAAAAAATCTATCTGCATGTGAGATGTCTACTTAGATTATTTGAAAAGAACAAGGAATAAAATAAGTTCCTTACGCCGTGAATTTAATTTTATCTAAATTCCTTCTAAGCAAAATATGTGATATATAATCAAGTCTGAAGGTATCGTGTATAATAATAGAAAACAGAAGATACATAATTCGTCATCATTTTACAATAACAAAAATAATAAATACAATTCACAGAAAGCAGACATATGCCATTTTCAACAAAAGTTATTCTTTTTAATTTACCACAGTAATTGTATTTCCTTTTCTGACAATCTTAGTTACTTTTAATTATTTAAAATGAAGGAAAAATTAGGTTTTCTCACACAGAAGTAATCACTCTTTTTAACTTACACTCAAGACTGCAATTGCAAACAGAGCTGTTAAGTAATAAAAGTAATTTCAAATTTAAGAATAAAAGGCATTTTTCTATTGCGATAAATTGACTATAAAACCAAATCCAATGAGTGCTATTACAAATCCAAACATCCACACGCATGCACACACACACACACACACACACACACACACACACACACACACACACACACACACACACACACACACACACACACACACACACACACACACACACACACACACACACACACTTGAAATTTGCCCTCCACAAGGAATTGCCGTGTAAATTACCGTACCTCTCATGTACTTAGGAACAGAATCTACAAACTGGGACGAACGCTAATTAGCCCTCTAAGAAAATCGAATTATTGCATCTCCCGAAAGCTTAATGAGGTATTTGCAGAGTGCATGATTGGTATTTCCCATTACTTGCATGTGATACTACTGGAGATCGGTAGTTTCTCTACTGACCCCAAGAGAGCGGTTTGGAGGCGAAAATGCTTTTCATCAAACATGTTGATTCCGTTCAAACCTGTAGGCTATTTGCTGGCAAGCATCCTAATCTCACTCTCATTGTAAGTGAACGCTGGCGATAAATTCCTGACAACCTCACACGTGTATGCATAGCTAAACTTTGGTCACTGGAAATACATACCCTGAATTTTGTTGTAAGGTTTTATTTTCACAGCACGTTTTTTCTTCTATTTCTGAATACGTATTCAGTTTTCTATGACTATTTAATAAAATGCCTCTTGGTGTATCCCGCTGACCTGAATTAATCCTTTTAGTAAGGCCATCAATAACATGACCTTCGTTTTCAGCATGATCTACTTGATGTATTGGGATTATCGAGGAATTTCAAGAAATGAGAAATCAAGAGATGTTTTGAGACGTTTACTTTAAGCAGGTGTTATAAAAAGAACATAAAAGGAGCTGCGCCTAGCTGATAAATCTCTCCCCAGAGCAGCATTCAATAGTGCCATCTTAAGTACCACTAAGTATATGAACTTGGTGTGGTTGGCAGTTGCAACGTTACGAACTTGTGATCCAAACTAAAAACTTCATCTAAGAGCTTTTTTTTCTCTGCAATGTTATAGCTTGATGCGGCGAGTGAAGTAGAGATAAAGCTTCACTATAGAATATAATTTATTATCGGTAGTAGTAGTACGAAATTGATGTCGAGTTATTCACCGCTATCCAGATGATCACTATAATGGAACATGGGAAGGTATTTCTAAAGCAAATATGTGCATATTATCCGAATACAATTTGATTTTATATTACATTTATGTCCAAAATTAGTTTAATTTTAAACTACTATTTTTAAATGTATATTTTAAAATTTTAATTCTTCTTAATATTTTTAATTTTTTTCTTTTTTTTTCCCTAAGAGGTTTTTGATTCGAATTGTCTATTTTTTTCTGTTAACAACACAGACGGTTTATATCTCGAATTATTTTACGTATAATTTAAGTTTTAACTCCATCAGAAATGACACTTTTTGATATATTGTCTACGTTCACAATTAACTTAAAAAATTATGCATTTTAAGTGATATATTCTCTTTTCTTCTTAATATATTGGGCTCAATGGGTGGTCAGAACCAAATAATGTGACTTCATATAAAACAAATTATATCATGATAAGGTGATTGATCCTATTGACACATTCCACCTCTCAAAGCGTATATTCTCTGACCAGTTTTATGTTTTTGGGGATGTTTTAGGAGGGCTAAACCTATCCTCTCCGTGAAAACACTCAGCTATGCTTCGTGCGAAAAATTCATAAACCTCGCATTCTAAACGGGATTCAAGTTAGAGCTTTGCAATCAAAGGACATCCTCGTTGTCCAGTAATATATACCTCAACATTTTAGGCCGCAGATAAATTTCCTCTTCAGGTGGAAGGTTATCATACCGAGTTCCAAGCGATAAGAGGTCTAAACTAGCTTAAAATATTTAGCCAATTTTGATCTCTAAAATAGGGTTCTGAATTATCTGACCTTCTCCGTGGTGCCATAGTGTTACAATGTTTTCCGATAGAAATTTCCATTGTAATACGATAGCTGACATAATGAAGACAGGTGCACAAATGGCACATACACAGATCACTGGGTAAAACAAAAAACAAATACTGTCACGTGACTTTAAAATATTTGATTCGTTTTATTTATATTCTGTGATACAAAACAGTAACTTACTTAATTTATTTATTTTTCATGAAACAAACTACATTAGCATTAATATTGTTGATGCAAGCAAGTGGAAATTGAAATTCTGGATTCGATATAATTTTTATGGCGTCATTTTAGAATTCTTCAAATTATTAACCGGTTATAAAAACACTGTTAACAAATTTTTACAATAACAAATACTCACGAATAATGTATTTTTACAAGACACATTCTTGTTGAGTATTATTTAGAATTTTTTTTTATTCTCGATAATTAATTATATTTTGTTTGAGAAATTCACCTGCTAAGCAGATGAAGCAACTGCTCTTGTGCAATGTACATAAATAATGAACAGCGAAAAATAGTTTTCGAAACTTCTTTCTTAAAAGACATTTGTAATACTAAATGTGTAGTCGATCATCGGCATTTTGTCTCTTTTTTTTTTCCTACACACATTTCGGAAATGGATGAACATAGATCTTTCATTAAAATTTCAATTATGTAGCAAATCCTTAGCCATCTCTTTCATTTCTAGTGGAAGAAAATGAGTTGGAAAATATTAAGAACTAAATTGAATTTACTGAATTTCTAGTTCTATTAGAGGAAGACGAAAAGAGAGACGGAGCTTGGTGGACAAATCTATGCATGACTGAAAATCCCCCGCCCCTCCTCTAGCGTAGGCTCAACGCTCCAAAAGGCTGCCGAAAATGTTCAGCTCCATATCCTGCAGCGTTGATTGTGTTACGTGAATAATTCAATCAAGACAGGAGGAGGCATTTTGTGGGATAGGCACTGCCGACAGACTAAAATACTTTCTTGTATTTATGGTTTCGCAGCCCCGTCAAATTCCATCTATTTTTGTTCAAACGACACAAAAGTGTGTCAGAGAGGCATAGTTGGTATTGAGAAATGGTTCATTGAAAACGCGTCGCTGAATATATTGCAACATAAAATTGTCTCATCATCGACATCTACGATCAAATATAGCATTATCAATGCGCTGAGATCTCACTTTCCCTTGTTTTATTGCTTAATTAGTTGTTTCTTATATCGCAATCTGGCCATGTTCGTTGCTTGCTATTGTGGTGGTTTGTATCATAATTCCCAGAGATAACCGCACAACCTCTAATCCATTTAATCAGAATAATTTAGCATGCATTACGCCATTAAATATCAAGCCTGAAGGCTAATGTAATGGAACCTACTTATATGATGACGTGAATCAAACTAAGTCTATCTAATCGGTCTGAATTAAGACATTTCATAATCAAGGACCGATTCCGTGTTTAGAAATCCATGAACTAGCTTCTAGTTCCAATAACAAGATTATTAAGACAAAAATATATAATATATGATTTGGTATTTAATTTGTTTTTCATGAATTTGTTAATGTCAGAGTTGCATGTGTTATGAAATATGGAATGTATAAAGCCTGACATTCTTCATTTTTTAAATCGTTAATGAAGCTATTATCTACAGCTGTAACTTGAAAATTACTAATTAAAGTGTGACGTGGATAATGCGTAGTATGAAAATCAATATTGCAAAACCAGTTAATAATTTATGAGTGTTTTTTAACTTCATCATTACAATTTGTAGCTAATTTTGTTGGTAAGTTGAGCAACCATCATCGTTTATTTTTTTAGCTAAATTAGTAAACGATTCATTTTTTTCTATTACTTTGCTGATGGGTTACAAGGGATGCTTATATCATTTAGTATAAAAACATGGAAGCTTTTCTGACTTTGAGAAGACCTCCGTAAATTTCCCTTTTTTTATAGCTCTATCGGCTTTCGAAACTGGTTTGTTGGTTTCTCTTCTGGTTTTTTAGAGTTGCAGTAAACGCAGCTTTATTCTTAACTTCTTCTAATGCCAAATGATATCATTTATCATCTAATGCCAAATGATATCATATCTTATTAGCGTATTAGATTAGGCAGTAATCGTCCTTAAGAGATGAAATTTGCTGTATGCCACTTCCGGTGTTCGATAACCAAGATGGCGGCATTATCTTGAAGGGAATAATAATAATAATAATAAATAAATATTATTCTTCCTTGCACGTAACAAAGAAACGAACCTTCTAAAATGAAAATCGAAATTCCATTTTAATATATGGTAGATGGATTTCATAACTCCGTATGAGACAACCTCCGTAATTACTGATGGCCTGAGAACATGAAACTTTAACAAAATTTGAATTCTTTAACATGAAAGAATTCAAATTTGGAATCTCTCACAAGATTTTTGGATTATGTAACATTTAGTTCACTTGCTCTTAATTAAAACAACTTTGATGTTAAAATTACCAATCTTGTATTAGGCAAGCAGAGTCCCTTTTATAAGAAAATTTACTATTTGTCTTATTATCGTAAACATTCGCAATATATTATAGCGCATGTTCTTCCTCACTAAACAGATAAATATATGTTTTAAATTTTAATCAATATCTGGTAATCATCTATTCGAACAACTCAGTTAGTTACATGTGAAAAGAAAAAAATAATTATTTTGGTAAATATATTTGTCGACTTTCCCCGTTTCTTGTGTGTGTGTGTGTGTGTGTGTGTGTGTGTGTGTGTGTGTGTGTGTGTGTGTGTGTGCCCCTGCTGTTTTCTACTCTCTCTCTTTTTTGTCTCGAATCTCTTCCTCCCTTTCGGTCTCGAGAAACGCTATTTCGTGCATGGTCACAGAGTGTAACTTGGAAAGAGCAAGGAGAACAACAGCTGTTATACCCTCGCGTTTTGTTTCAAGCACATAATTGGATGTGTTGCCTTGCATCAAATTCCATTATTCAACACGCGACATCCTAATAAAGTAGTTGTAACAAGAAATTACTCTTCCATGACAAACAAAAGAAAATCCGACATTTATTAGAGAACTCCTTTACCTTTCTCCAACCCCCCGCTCCTCGGTTTTAGGTGAGGGCGTGTTTTTCTGTGTTGCATTTCAGCGTTAAAAACTCGCTTCCTAAATAAAAAAAAAGTTCCACAATTTAAAATAAATTCCCAAATGCTTGCAAAATTCGGATGTAGACGCTAAACAGAAAAGTGCAAAATGCTTCGTTATAAAGACGAGCGCATTATACGGTTTGAGTGAAGATTAAAAGGCCATCTTTGCTGCAGAAATTCGTGAACCTTCTCATTGAAATACACTTCAGAAAGTCGGAACATTAAGAAAGTAATTTAGGAATATCAATATACCAATAATCAAGTCATTAGCAACAATCAGTCTGATAGATTTAATAGAAAGAAAATTTAAGCACATCATGACTGCCAGATATTTCTCTCTTCCTCATATTTAAAAGAACTTAAAAATAGCAGATGATTTACGACACATAAATAATTAAGATATTTATTTTTCTATTATATGTTTATTATTCGAACTAATTATATTTTGAATTGTCGGAATGCCTTTATTATGATTTTTTTTTCCTGTAAAAATGAGAGGTTACTGTGGTGTCCTCTGTTAGGACAGTAATCTATATTACACCTTTTATGGCAGAATCTGAACGGAGCAACTTCTAAATTTCTGAAAATGTAAAGTTTAAAGAATCATTTAACCTTTACATTTTAAATTTAAAGTTATTTTAAATATAACTTACCAATAACTTCACAATGTAAACATGTTAAGTTATTTTACATTGCCTAGTTTATTTCTTCAATCAACCGATAGGTGGCGTTGAAATCCCACATGAACGCATATGTGATCAACAGTTACGGCACTGCTATTTAAATCTAGTACTGCAGTGAGTCACTGACTGGTCTCATCACAAGAAGTTGTTATGAATACTTTCCACGAAGTTTGACCAAAATGGAAGACGGGATTATAACAGAGGTACAAGATAGGAAATGTTTTCGGACCCTCAATTTTGTGCAATACTATAACAGTAATCAATACGTCAGTAGTGACAAAAATAATCTTATTTCAACAATAATTGGAGATATTTCAAATCTGAGATGTTTTATGAGACAACACATTGTGGAAAACAGAATATGTAGGTATGGAGCATGTTTATTCAACAGAAAATAAACGAAGAGGATCATTTCCAAACCAATATAAATTCATGAATAGCAGCAAACAACAATATATTTCACACAAGGGAATAGGATTTATATAGCCTAGCAAATAATTATTGACCAGATAGACAGAAGACAATTGACTGTCGGTTGAAAGAATCCTATTAGCCAGAGAAGTTGTGATCCTTATACTTGATGAAAACCGGGATGCTGGTGATCGCTTGTTTCTTGGTCTAGCTGCTGTCACCATAACAATTGATTGGCAGACATATTGGATTAGTCTAGAGCTTCCCAAGTAAGCTCTGTGTGTTTCGTTTGTTTCATTCATCAAGCGGATTGGCGTGACAAACTGTCACACAAATACATGCAGATAGGCACTAAAACTGAAAGTATTTTAAGTATTTTAATCATAAAAGTAATTTGTTTTTTAACGTGATATATTTACGTTTTAATTTAAAAATATTAGAAATGAAAATGTATGTTGGACTGGATATATTTTAATATTCGTACTTAGTTTCTTTCTATCCGCGTTAATGTGTTCTTTATATATACAGGGTGTTCGGGATAAATTTGACAGTTTCGTAAGGAAAAAGAAAATCTTCTTTGTATCTATTAAATTTAATGAATTGACAAAAAAACATTACAGGCAGAGTTAATTACAATACTATCAACAAGATTTACTCAAAATAACCACCATTAGCATCGATCACAGCTTCAATTCTGCTTCGGAACCTCGAACAAGCTGATGCTACAGTCTCCCTGGGAAGGGCCGCAAAAACTGTTTTAATTTTATCCATTAACTGGGCTTTTGTATTACTGGAAGTGCGATTGGTGTCTTTTTCAACTGCGCCCCATACAAAATAATCCATGGGGTTAAGGTCTGGGGAGTTTGGAGGCCAAACATTTGGACTGGTGAAGTCGTAGAAATTTTCAGACAACCATTTTTGACTTTTCCCAGAGGTGTGGCAAGGGGCCGAATCCTGCTGCCATACATACGGCCTACCATTGGCTACCCTTGTTATCCAGGGCTTGACTACAGTTAGCAACTCCACGAACAAAGCCCGAATTCCAATGCCAGGGTTCTTCAACACCTGTTCCTGCAGATTTGCGAGGAATTCTGCTGTACGAACGCAATCAGATCGTCTGCTAGGGATCTTTCTTCTTGCTACATCCTCGTAGTCACCATTGCAAGTCTCTAGTTCATGCCTGATTGTTTTTACTGTATTCAGGGAGCATTGGGCAGCAGTCGTAATATCCTTATTTTGATGGCGGGCACGAATCATCATGATACAAGTTATTCTCTTCCATGATTCAGGTGGGTTCCAGCTATCCATCCTTTCTGACATCTTGTATATGAATATGAATGAAGAAGGGTCCAAACTTTTAAATGAAGAGAAGTGTGTGTTAATACATGTAACTTACGGAAAAATGTAATTAATTATAAATATGTCAAATTTATCCCGAACACCCTGTATATATATATATATATATATATATATATATACATATACAAGGTGATTCAGAACTCTTGGGCCAAACTTTAAGGGGTGATGGAACACACCTAAACAAGCACTTTTCGTCATACAATGCATGGTCCGAACTCAAGCGGTGAAGCGCTAGAGGGCGCTTTCCATGAACGCTGGTTTTTGCAGTACCGTGGAGTGCAAAAAGGAAGGATTCTTTCACAAATCAGGAGAAAGCTGACTTCCATTTCATTTACGGAGCTGCGGACGGGAATGCGAGGCAAACCCAAAGACTGTACCGAGAGCGCTTTCCGACCAGACGCGTGTCTGATCGTAAAGCCTTTCAGCGATTGCACCGGTATCTGTGCGAATTGGGCTCCTTTTTCAGCGGCATGCGGGACACAGGGCGTTCAAGGAGTGTGAAGACGCCACGTGTTACAGAGGAAATTCTACGTAGGGTTGTAGATCGTCCGGAATGTAGCATGCGAGCAATTTCCCATGCCGTACATGTGCCCCAATCGACGGTGTGGCGAGTTCTACGAGACAAACGATTACACCCCTACCATGCGCAGAGGATGCACGCCTTGGCACCTGCAGATTACTGGCCTCGTGTGGATTTTGCACAGTGGTTCCTGCAGCAGACTGCAGTGCAGCCCGACTTTGATGCACATGTCTTATTCACTGACGAATGCACCTTTACACGTGAGCAATTTTAATACCCACAATTATCATGTGTGGGCGAGCACAAATCCACACGACACACGTCCACATTCTTACCAGTGGCGTTTCTCCATAAATGTTTGGGCTGGAATCCTATGACCATTTGATTGGCCCATACCATACCCATACGACTGAATCGGAGAACGTACCTCGTATTTGTACGAGGTCCAGAATTACTGCACCCTGTTCCAGCAAACATTCAAACACGGATTTGTGGTTCCAACATGACGGAGCTCCACCCCATTTCAGCGTGGATGTGCAGAACGCCTTGGATGCAACATTTCCAGGACGATGGATTGGTCGGGGGTGGTCTCATCGCTTGGCCGCCACGATCGACCGATCTCTCATGTCTGGACTTTTTCCTATGGGGCCATATGAAAAGCCTGATCCGCGATATCCCAATCGATTCCAATAAGGACCTTATTGCCAGGATTTCTATTGCCGCTTCCGCTGTACGAGAAATGCCTGGTGTTTTCGCCAATGTACGTCGAAGATGTGAAGCCTGCATTAATGTTGGCGGTCGCTCTTTTGAGTTTATTATATATATATATATATATATATATATATATATATATATATATATATATAAAAACCCGGAAACTCGGGATTTTCGTCCCCCAGAACAGGCAAACCGGCCCTGTGAACGCACGCGGATTACAGCCAGAAATACTGCCCTTAGGGGGATGCAGCAAAAATAGCCGATAAAACTGGATATCTGTCTAATTCTGTAAGCGATGATAAAGTGGTATATTTGTATGTAAAAGTTTGAGCTACATAGAAAAAGAGTAATACCTGTCTCCTGGATGCTAACCTTGGTGGCGCAGTGAATGGCTCAACAAAGGCTCTGTGACCAGCGTATTAATCTGTATTGTGTGTTTTCTTCTGGCTTTTGCGCGACTAAAATCCTGAGTTTTTGAAACAAGAAACCCTGCAACCACCGCATGGGACTGGCTGACTCATCTGCAGAAGAAAACTTTCTTATAAAAGGTGAGTGCTTCGTAGACGTGATTAGAACCCAAAACTTTCCAACCACAGGGATTGTCGGTAGCGAATAAGCTATGCCTTAAGATCACGTTTGTTCCTACAAAAATGTTGATGAGCTAATCCTATAACTTTATGATAAGTGACATTCTAAAGGTTCTCATGTTTTCTTATGCGATTTTAAAAATATATTCTATACCAGCGGACATTTCTCCTCTTGATCTATTTTCTATAAGTAATATTATCTATTAGATCGTTTGATTTTTTTTCTGGTATTTTACTTACTGTTGTTTTTTGCTCAACTTTTATTTAAGTTGAACTCTGATTGAATTAAAACCTAGAAATATATTACACAGCGTATGGACTAAGAGTCAAATTAACCCTTCAACTCTGTTCTTGAGTTAAAATATGTTTCCAGTCACATTAAAACTAACCATATTTGTTTTTTTTGTATAGAAATGCAAAAGACCCGCATTTGGTTTTTGAAAAATAATAAAAATAATGAAATAGGGATCAAAAAGATGAAAGATTTTAGCTATTGCAGAATCAAAACTTTTAAATTGGAGCCATGAAATTAAAGGCCTTTAATATTTTCTTTGATGAGAATTATTCTTCCTGTGAGAGATTGTTCCATTTGTGCGAAATTTCTACTTAAATTTTAGATTAACAATTTATCTAAAATATTTGAGATCGTTTGGTGTCAAAATGCAATTGCCTCAGAAAAGTTTCAAATATAAAAACTTAACTGTTAAAGGCTAATACTTTATAGAATTCATTAATAATAACTTACTTTATGTAAGATGCATCCAACACCTTTTAAGTTTTGTAGTTATTTTAGTTAAATAGTGGATCGCAGTTAACTATACCGGGTGTTTCCACTCAGCACAAAGCACCGAGGGCAGTCTCTTGGGAATACAGAGTGGTGACGCAGCAATCCAAAGGCAGACAAGCTAAATTCGAACAAATGGGCATTAACTAGAGTTGGCCTTAATGTGCAACACATTCCACTTCTAGGTAATTCCATCAAGATACCGCGTGCAGTGTTTCTCTCTCAACTCTACTGCTGAGACGAAATTTAGCCTTAATATATTTAAACTCCCTGGAGTGAGAATTATGCACTACAACTGTCCTACATACATGTTCGCAGCTATACATTGACGAAGGAATGCGGCATACATAATAATCAATTTTTGTTTCCCCACTCAAAATTTCACTTGGAAAACTTCTGATGTTAACGTGTTCATCTTATTAAATCTACTGCGGAATTGGACATAACTAAACATGGCAATTGCCTTAGGTAATAAACATCGAAACCAATTTCCCAACCTCTATGAAGAATTTAAATATAATAAGATTAATCAGAATAAAAAGAAAGTACTTTAATTTTTTTTTTTTTAAATAATGATGCCTCAATAATAAATTAAATTGTAGGAATGTAAACACACCACAAAAGAAATATATAGATGAAAATTAAAATAAGCAAATTGTCAAAAGGATCTGAAACCAATTAATCCCCGTATGGTGGCCGGGATAAGAATAGTTCCATGCGTGTTGTAAGAGGCGACTAAATGGACGCAGAGATTCGAGAGTTTCGCTCTCTTAAGATTTTTGCATTGAGAGAGCAATTTGAGTCTCAGGTGAGGGTGTTCTCCGGCACAGCACGGCACGGTGAGGGGATTTGTCGGTGAATGCTTTTCTCTGGAATATGAGAGGTTGTGCTCAGTGGTGGGTGAGCCCGTCACTGAGTAGAAGCAACGCTGAGCTAGACGATCTTTCGGCCACTATGGAGTGGTCTAGGGATCGTCCAAATTTTTAGAGGGTGGCATTACTTAATAAACTCCACCTCAAATCCATGCGTGCCGTAAGAGGTGACTAAATAGACGCAGAGTTTCGAGCGTTTTGCTCTCTCTCAGGTTTCTTCCGGAATTTCGCTCCTGGTGAGGGGGGGGGGCTTAGATTTCGGGAGGTTTGCCTGGGACTGCATATTTTGAGTCTCCGGGAAGGGTGTCTTCCGGCACGGCCCGGTGAGGGGCTTTGTCGGTGGATGCTTTTCCCTGGAATATGAGCGGTTCTGCTCGGTGGTGGGGGGGTGCCCCACCACCGGGCAGAACCGAGGAGAGTAATATGGGTACACAGGGAGGGTAATGGATGACAATGTTGTAGCCAATGAAGTTCTAACTGAGGCTCGGCTATTGCTGTTACCCTCCTGCCATGATCAGAGCTTTAATAGCTTAATAACACCTTATCCCTACACTGTCCTCTTCAGATAACGGGGAATATGAAAAGCATTCTTGCTTCGCTCATCTAGCCAGTCCTTCTAAGGACCTAAAACCGATACATCAAGACTGTTTACATCAAAATGTTACATCAATGTTACATCACGATACATCAAAATGTTTTACATGACATCAGTTTTTTTTTTCTTTGGATTTAATGACAGGTTTTTATTATTAATATTCTAGATTTAGAGTTAGCTTGACACGTGTTTTTGATGACTGGATCCAAATAAATCAATAGCGTCTACTGAGTCACTCTTTACAAAATATATACAATATTCTCTTTGTATATTGAACAGACAAACAGAATGTTGCATGTGTTTTGTATGTTGTTTTATTTACATTCAGCTTACTCGATTCCTGTGCTGATGTTTACAATGGGAAATTTGTCCTGAGAGAATCACGATTTTCACCAGTTGCTTATGCTATTCAGAGGGTTTCGTATGCCATAGAGAAAAGGTGCCCTGGCCTAGTCAAGTTTATTAGATTGCCAATCACCTGTAACACGGACCAGGCACTCCAATGCCCAAATTAATCACCTGTAGACCTTCCAAAAGCTCTTATATTATCCGACTGCTAGAATCTGATTGCATACCTGATGGGATGGTGTCAGGTGTCTAGTAAAAAAAAAAAAAAAAGAAAGAAAGAAAAAGAAAACATATGAAAAAAAAAAAGACACCAATTCCCTACCCCTAATTCTTCGTGCAAAAGGTCAATGGAGGGTAGTAGCGACTATTATTAAAACCGATAAGATTGACTTCCAAACGGCAGAATATAGGAGGAGTGAAAAAGGAGTCCACACCTAGCCAGAGACTGGGAGGAATACCTAGTCTTACAAAAGTTTTGTAAGTCAAAGACCGTGCCTTACTATACTTTCACACTAAACAGCAAAATTGAATCTGAGAGTAGTAATGAGAAGTATTACATAATCAGTGTCTAACGTCGAGATAACTGTCTAGACCAGCGGACGGCAACCTTTTTGGAGTGGAGAGCCATTTTTAAAATTATATCTGTTAAAAAAAAAATTTTGGGAGCCGCACGCAGTGATGAGCAACTAATGGTGCGCGGGCTGCATGTGGACCTCTCAAGTTTTTTGTGCGGTCCACTGTGTTCATTTTGTACGGCAGAATTAGTATATTTTAATTAAAAATCTATTTTATGAATGTTGATTTTTACATGTGGATTTTTTTGTGCAGGTTAAAAAAAACACCTAAATAATGGAAAATAAAGTAATAATTTCCTATAAAAAAAAAAGAAAATATTCTTTATGCGGATTGAACCGAGTATTTGTTTTACTATTTAATTGCCCATCACTGCTTTAAATTTAGAAACTACATTGAAAAATACTATAATTAAATTATTTATTCAGTTGTTTTTTACAGTAACACGTTATTATACTTGTAAAACACAGGGGTGACATGGCACACGAAATTATATGATATTTTTAAATATTAAATAATAAAACAAAGATTTCCTCCTCCTTACAAAAATATATGTATAAACTCCAATAACATACCTATTTCTTTAATTTGTTTAATTTGAAATATCTTCTTAGTGGAACTTTTGCCGTTAAACCTCTTGGGATAGTTTCTCAATATGCGGCGAATACGCCGTAATGTTCATTTTCAAACATGACGAAAGACTCACGTTGTTTAGTTGGTTTCTCAGCTTACTTTTAATAAAATTCATGTTAGAAAATATTTGCTCACAGAAATATGTGATTTGGACTTCTATCGAAAATCGATAGAAGTCCAAATGCGTATGTTTTTAACTGAATGTAAGTGTCCGGTAAACAATTCCACGAGTCAAATACAATCCGATCTTGCTTTTTAAGATCTTCATTTCAGATCATCTGTGTTGAGGGTAGATTTTTTGTCTTTCCAACTCCTCCAGATCAGCTTCAAGATTTCTAAATTTTGAATTCCACACATTCTTGGTTTTCAGGTCCTGTAACTCAAGTTGAAATGCAGCCTAATCAATTCCAGCAAAAGGTGAAAAATTTAATTCGGCAGGATTAATTTCAAGTGGTTGCAATAAAAATTGCATAGTTGCCTTGTTCTTTCTAAACTCCTCAAATCTCCCATTAAATTCAGATCGCATATTTACCACAATTTCTTTGAAAAATGTTAAATTTATGGAATTATTATCAGCTTGTTCTTGTTGATATTTCTTCAATGTAGGAAAATGTAATGTACCTTTCTCTAAGTCTGTCGTAAACAAATATAATTTTTGTTCAAACGAAATCACTTCTTCTTAAAGCAAAACTGCTGTATTTCCCTTTCCCTGTGGTTTCTTATTTAGTGCGTTTAAATGAGAAGTCATATCCACTATAAAGTTGAATTTTTGTATCCAATGAATATCTTCTAACTGTGCATATGCAAAGGTCTTTTTGTCTTAGAAACAACTTAACCTCTCCAAGGCAGGTGGCAAATCGCATCAACACCGCACCTCTGGAAAGCCATGTTATTCTGTTATGCAAAAGAAGATCGGAATATTCGCAATTGATTTCTTTAAGAAGTCCAGAAAATTGCCGATGATGTAGCGATCTTGCCATTGTTTTGTTAACAATTTCTACAACCAAATCCATCACTATTGTTATCTCTTTTGGAAAAGTTTGTGCACAAAGTATCTCTGGATGGATTATGCAGTTAAAGGAAAACACGTCATGCAAAATTTGTTTTTTAAATAAAGAAACAAAACCGTTTTTTGTACCGTTCATGCTCGGCGCCCCATCGGTCGCCATAGATATTATTTTGTTAATATTAATACCGTTACTTTTCAAGCAAATGGTAACAGAAGATTCAATGTCTTCTCCATGAGTTTCTCCTATAAGTGGCAGTATATCCAGTAATTCTTCCTGAGGTCCTTGAGAGTTTACGTATCTACAAATAAGTACAATCTGTGCAATGTCATCTACATCGCATGATTCGTCACAGGCAATGGAGAATCGGTGTTGAATTTAGATCTCTAACCTACTGAATTGTTATATCTTCTGCCATTCGTATAATTCTGTCCCTTACAATCTTAGCAGATAATGACATGTCTTTTATTTTTGTAATTCTTTCCGCTTTGTTTTTAAAATCACAGAAGAGAAATTCGGACATTTTAATAAAACATAATTTCACATATTCGCCGTCCATAAAAGGTTTTCCTCGTTTAACAACTTCTTGAGTGGCCACAGAACTACCAATAATTGTATTTCGTGATGCTTTTATCCATTTGGAAAATGAACATTTAGTTAGGTTTACTTTGCAGCTCTTCGACGGCCTTTTTTCTTTCATCTCCCCGTGGATATGCTTTGTCAAATGTATCGTGTTTATTTAAAAAAATGTCTTTGTGTATTTGATTTTTTATTGTTTGAAAGCTTTTCATGGCATATTAAACACATTGGAAATCCTGCTGTATTTGCTACAAATACATAGGTTTCGGTCCATTCACTTTTAAACTCCCGATTTTCTTGTTGTATCTTTCTCTTCTTTACTGACATTTTAAATACTATAAAAATATTTTTAATTTGTTAATATTTAATTTAATGTTACAATATTCACGTTACCTAACACAATCACCAGTAAATGAAAGCACTGCAACGTCCACTACAAAACGTTTACTTATTTTAACAAAGTGAGCAGATTTACAGACCACACCTGCACCATATGCGAAGACAATGGGCGCGTTCAGATAGGCAAGCGCTTCCGTAGCGCTACCGTATGTGCTAGTCTATTTGGTTTAATAAATGAAAATAACATAAAACATAACTTAAGCTTAATTATTTAATTGAAACTCATGATTTTGTATTGCAAGTGTTATGTTTCTCATCATATTCATAAAATACTTAACGCAGTCCATCGTAGTAATTCTTACTACTGCACGAATCAAATCAGGAAGATTATTTCTTTCTTTCTTTTTTTTTTTTTTTGGAAAAAAAAATTTTCAAAACAATTTATTCAAAAATAAATTGTTTAATAACGAAAAGAGCCGCAATTATTCATTCAAAGAGCCGTATGCGGCTCCGGAGCCGGCGGTTGCCTACCCTTGGTCTAGACCTATAAAGCTCGATGATGGATCCCATAAACGTCAGCCATGTATGAAGGTCGGACAAGCTTCCCATGCCCATAATGTTGGAGGAAATTATTAAAGTAAATAGGAAATATATGACATTAAGTCAGTTTGCGACCAGGTGGTTAAATCAGAATACCTTCGCAGGGAAGCATCATAAAGATGGCATTACCACGCCCAAAAATGTGGCTACTCTCAGAGCTATTGCAAAGCAAACTTTCTCGTTAAGTGCGGCGACAACCATCCGAGAGCCACCTGCAAATAAAAATAAAATAAAATAACTCTGCCTGACAAATACTTTAACTGTGGACACCCTAGTCTCCTAAGGCATAAGCGCTACAAGCATTATCTAGTTGATCAGAAATCGACGAAAGTTGGACCAAGTATTCCACCAATGATTCTACCAACTCAACCTTCGTTAATAGTAACAGTAGCCACCATATGATGTATCGAAGCAGTCAGCTAGAAGAAAACGGCTCAACCTAGAAAACAACTTGCAGCCAGACACATCAAGATCTCTACAGTGGCAGTCAGTTTGGGATAAACTTTGATAGAATTCAGCAAGGTAAACCCATTCGGAAGACCACGAATATATTTGTCAGGCATACCTACATAATTCTGACTGCATTCAATAAAGCCACCACAGCAGCTGTTTCCATAGAGATCACATAATTGAATGCAAATGTTCTGATCACCAACTTCCACTAAATGGAATTACGAACCTACGATAATGAGGTACTCGTGATCAATGAATCTCACCTCCGTCTATGTGACAGTAATAGCTTAGTAACTACGCCGATATTCGGAAGGATAAGACAAATGCCATACACCGTGTACAGCTCTGTGTTAATAAAACTACAAAATACGATGAAATTGAGCCCTGTAATCACGAATGGAGATCCCTGGGATAGAAATCCAAAATGGCGATGCTTGAAGACTAAAACGCTTACTGCTTACAATTCACCCAGTAATTTATCATTTGGAGAATTGTAATCTTTTCCTCTCCTGCTGTTTCCTCACTGACATGGTCGACATTCCTCACATAACCTCTACGACTTTATTAACTGCGGCCTCAATTCGCAACAGAAGATCTCAAAACTCTAGTTCAAAAATGAGGAGGAGGAGGATACATGTAAATACGGTTAGTGCTGGCTTGTTTACGAGAAAAAGCTTAGAAAATAAACTGATTCTTTGGAAATCAACAATCATACTACTAACAAAAAGTCTGCACTTGGTGTTTGATGTCTCGTGATTCATCAGGAACTCGTAACTTCATTGCAAGCAGAAATTTCTGTGCATCTTTGTGAAACAAAGCGACTAAGGAAAGTATAAAGACTGTTAGACTGTTATTCATTCAAATCAATTAGTCTGCCAAGCAGGAGAGTACAAAGAACAAGAGATAGAAATACAAACTCCCGACCACAGTATTTCTTACGTAAATTCCAATCCCAATGTTATCTTGCCTAGAATGAGGAACACTCAGAAAACAATCTTACATAGCATGCACGCGTTGACTAATAAAAGAATAAATTTCCACGTGTTTAATCCATCTTGTTCTTGTACTCATTTGTCATTAGAAACATATAAAAGGATGAAAATAATAAATTGTCAAAAATATACATTGATATTGAAAGTCACCGCGAGATTAGAGGGCAACGATCAAATAATTAATGTAGGTAGTCCAAAATCATCGGGTGAAACGTTAGATGTTTCATATGAAATATAAAGGGGTGGTTATACGATACGAGTATATCGGTCAAAAATACTATATTAAACAAATACCAGTCGTATAACAGGTTTTAGAAATTGGCAGTTTATTTATTGATGTAAGTATTGTTGCAGTCGGTAAAGATGTCTACCTTACCATTACTTTAGCTGAAGATTATGAATAAGACGCAAATGAAACTACTGCATATCTTGAAACATCTCTATCATGCAAGAGAACGGGGAATGTTCATCAGAACATGTAGAGCGTTCCCGTTCAGCCAACGTAATAGCACATGCGAAGGCAGAAGGAGTATCGGTTGAAATGGCGGCTAAAGAAACTGAGCATATGAAGACCGTACATTATATAATTATATCGCTTAATCGCGTGTGCTTTATCTGTCCTGCTGGAAAAAAACATCTGCATTAAGACAGTTAACTCCTTCATGTGAAAATCTGAGGCTTTCATTTGGTATGTGTCTCTACTAAGAACAAATTATAATTTCTCTTCACTAATGTGAAGTGCTATTATATTGTTATCGCATACTTTAAAGATTCAACCAACGGTGAAGTAGAGTATCTGTTGAGATGAACTACATTTAGCTGTGTGAAGATGATTTCTGCTAAGTTCTGTACTTTTTAACTAACTTTTTTAATTACTGTTTATGTTTTCATTTATTTTAAGAAGTTATAGTACTGTATAGGAAAGCATAAAAAAGGACTATATTCCACATATGAGGGATCTAGCAGGAAAGTGAGATAAAATTTTATAAAATGGTATATTCAATCAATCGTCTGATACATCATGGTCACCTTCAAGGTAGCCCCCTTCCCCGCAAGAAACGCCGCTGTTTCAATGTTTCTTCCATGGTGTATAACAGGACTGGAAACCTCCTGTGCTATTTTGTTTATGGTCATGTTACAACTCGGCTCGTTGGATGTTTTCTAAAGGGTTAGTCTGTCTCAAAAGGGGTACCTTTCATCTTGTTTTTCGAGTTTGGAAAAAGAAAAAAGACACATGGAGGCATATCAGGCGAATACGGTGGCTGTTCCAATACGGGAATACATTTTTGGTTAAATACTCGAGAACTGACAGCTCGGAATGAGCAGGCGCATTGTCGTGATGCAAGATCCAATCATTCACAACCTCTGGGCACATCCGTAAGACACGTTTTTGCAACCGTTTAAGGATTTCTTTGTAGTAAATTTAATTGATAGTCGCTCCAAGAAGTACAAATTCTCAGTGAACCACGTGATTCTCTCCTCCAAAAATATCTTGTCTTTTAAACACTTGAGCGCGTGATAAAGAGTCATTACCATACGCTCGCTTAAATTTAATGAACGTTTTGGTATCACTTTCGTGCATTTTAGCATAACGTTTTATCACAGGATGTTGTTCAAGATTTCTCTTCTCCCTTTTCTTGACGAACACACCAGTCTTACAATTACCAAAAAAAAAAAAAAACAATAACTCGACTGGTGTTTACCGTACCGACGTTAAACTGATTATGATTGAAAGAGCGGGAAGGACTCTAACATATTACGTGATTGTCTATTCGAATGCTGCCAACTGTTGCGATAAACAAAAATAGCTTTCCTTTTATGCTAGACCTAGTATCTATGCATAATAAAAGGTGGTTTCCTTTATATACAGTTGAGTATATGCGCATGAATAAACGCACTAGGGCAGCAGTTAAACTACGTCTACGTATCTATCATTATCACATGAGCTTTTCCGTAGGATATTTACATTTAAGAATGACGTTTTGTTGGTCGAAAAGACTCTGAGTTCGAATTGCATAGAACATCAGAAACGTGTAGAAGGTGCTTTAGATGAAGGTGGATTATTCTTTCTCTCAGGGTTACAAAATAGTCAGCATTCATTGCGTAGAACTTATTTATACAAAACACACTTGTTATAGCAATTACTTTACTTAAAACTAAGATAAAAGAACCCTCAACATTTCGATCTCTATATGACGGTCATCAGAAATGCATACGAGGGTGGTCTGACAAGTTCTCGGCCTAACAATGAAAAAACCAATTTATAATTTCAAAATTATTTTTGGTTTTCAACATAATCACCCTTAAGACTAATACATTTATTACAGCGATGCTCCAGCGCCATTATCCCGTCCTTGTAGTGGTTCTCAGTAAGATCTGCAAAATACCCCTCTACAACTGCAGTCACCTCTTGATTCGAAGAAAAACGCTGACCAGCGAGGAAGAGTTTTCGTTTTGGGAAGGGAGAGAAGTCAGAGGGAGCCAAATCTGGGGAATAGGGTGGAGGTTCCAACAATTCATAGTGCAGATCCCTTAATTTTCCCATTGCTAAAACACCTTTGTGGACAGGTGCATCTCTTGATGAAAGATGATTTTTTCTTGATCACGAAGTTTTTCGTCTACTCTGGTTAGAAGATCGCAATAATATTCCTTGGTTATTGTTTTATGCTTTTCAAGATAATTAATAAACAAAATGCCTTTAGCATCCCAAAACATCGATGCCATGACCTTTCCTGCTGATGGAACCGACTTTGTCTTCTTTGGAGCTGAACAACCGGCTTCTGTCCACTGTTTTGACTGCTGTTTTGAATTCTGGTGTGTAATAATATATCCACGTCTCACCCAGAGTAATAAATCAACGCACAAAAAATCAGTTTTATTCTTGTTAAAACGCTCCAATCACTGTTCAGAGATTTTCATGCAAGTGCGTTTTTGACCTGCTGTGAGCAAACGCGGTACCCATCTTGCGCAAAGCTTTTTCATTTGCAATTCTTCATTCTTCATGCAAATATATGCTATACGTTCTTTTGAAATGCTCATAGTCTCAGCAATTTCACGCATTTTGAATCGCTGGTCATCCAATACCATATCGTGCACTTCATCGGTTATATTGGATGACCGGCGACGTGAATCATCTTCAAGGCTGGTACAGCCACGTTTAAACTCAGCCCATTTCGTAATTGTCGAAAACGAAGGAGAAGAGTGCCTATAATCTTTTATGAACTTCGAATGAATTTCTTTTGGTGTTAATCCTTCTTTTAGACCACTCTTGTATGAGTGGACACACAATCACTATCATAAAACACCTAACTAAGGGCATAATGCTTTGATTACTATTTACACCAGCCTGATCTATAATGACGGAAAGAAAAACTGGAGTAAAAGTTAAATAAAAAGTCTAAATAAAAAGAATAAAATGAAATAAAAAATAATATAATATATTTTTTAAAAGTGGAACTACATCAACTACTACTTGTTAACGTCTGTAAAGTCCTGTAATCTTTAGAGTATGTCTATTGACAAGGTTTTCTTGTGCTTGGCGGTTTTTGGAGTTCTTCTGCTATCTTATTATTCTATTGCTCTTTACCAGAATGCTACATAGGTCTTCCCGACTCTTGGAATTACGTATTCCTCATTCTTGTTGAGATTGGGATAATGAATCAGCATATAACAAGTCGCTGTGAAATTCTTTCATACCAGGTTTTGGCGCATGTAGGGACCAGTACCTTTCCAGTTCATTCTGTGACACGTTTGAAGTACATGATCAGAAGGCCTATTTTTCCTTAATGAAGGAATTTCGTGGGTCCGTTATGTTCATATTTTTTTATTGTGTTTGTGCGTTCTTGTTCCGTTATGTATGATAAATTATAGGTACCGGATATTGTATACTTCTGGATGGGCAAGGCGGGGAACGGGAAATTTTAGATGAGATGAGTAGGGTTGTAATTTTGTGAGTGGTTTGAATATTGCCTCAGTATGTACAGTTCGTCAGGTGCAGGTTTGTAAGAGTAAATATAGATGTATAACTTATCACAGTAAAAATTAAAATGCGCAATGAATCCGTGAATGCTGATATACTAGTTGTATTAAAACGTATTACAGCATACACTCAAGGTCTATAAATGTGATATTTTCGATTAAATGAACAGAAACTTTGTCGCAAAATCATGCCTTGGTTCTTATTACAAGAATAGGAATCCGTACCAGTTCGAAAGCTTCGGACCAAACAGTTATATCAATATATAACATTTCTGTTTTTCTTCTAAGTACCCAGAATTCTCTGTCGGTTGTGTTTTTAATTGTCTTTGTGTTTAGCTATTTTTTTTCCACATCGACCCTCCACACTAGGAGAGATTAAAACTTATCGAGAAGTTGAAAAACTTCACTTATTAGCGCAGTGAAGGTTCTCGATGCTCCGTTCCTTTTAATTATTGTTATCATCATTAGGAAATACCGAACTAATTTTAAAATATAATAGTAAAAGAACGAATAAGTATCACTAGCAATGTGTATCCTAAAGTAACCTGGGAGTTAATTTAGGATACACATTGCTAGTGAGTACATACCTGTGCATTTAATTTTATAAGCGTTTTGTAAGGAAAACGAAGGTATTACAGATCCCAGCTCAGCTTAACATTGCTTGGATGTACCTATAAAAAGTATACAGAAGCAGACCATCTCTCTCTAATAGGTAGTGAGTGAAGTCACTAAAAGAGTGATCCACAATTACCTGAATTGTCCTCCTCTGAAAATGGGAGAAAACGCAATTACTCTTCCTCTGTAACTCTTAATGAAAGATTCTGGTATTGCACAAATACTTTAAATGTATGTAAATCTGTATATGGTTTAATTAGTTGATTATTAGTGAGCGAATAATCAAACACATTAGCAGAATCATAAAATCCCTACCTATTATCAAAATTTGCATTCGAAAAAACTGTTCTTTAGAACCTATCATAGTAGAATTAACTTTTGCACTTTCTTTTTATTGTGGCTTTTTTCTCATTTCTCCCATCCCAGTAAAAGTAAAATGCTATGATCTCCGATAACCCTTAATTTCCCGTGGCCCTTTGATCTCCAACTGCCTGTATTTTAAGTATCAAACGCTGTATATTTTTTCTGCAAAGATCCAACGCGAAAATGACTCAGCCAGGTGTCTAATTAATGTCTCAAGGCATGCAAGATTTTTATGCGTAATTAGTTTTCATTTTCTATAGGTAAAAAAGCCAACATTAGCTACTCATTTTCATCTTAAAACAAAAGCCATTTTTTTAGTTTCCAACGGGGTGACACAATAAAAATCACAATTTTCAAAAGCAAACTTTATCATTGCGCCTTACCGATAAATTGAGCTGCACCAGATATCGACAATGAAAAGATAAAATAAAGCACTTTTGCAACTAATTTAAATCCATTACAAATAGTCTTATCTTATTTGGATAGTAATAGTAATTTTACTATTAAAATATTATTAATATTAAAATAATAACCTAAGTAACCTTTTATAATATATAAAATATTATGGTGTATCTTAAACCTAGAGATTAGTTTGATGTATTCATGATATTTTGTATTTGAGATACAAAAATTTTTTTATTTTTATTTTTTACTTTTTTCTGCAAGCAAAATGAAAGTTTTGTATTAACTTTCTAACAACATCTACGAAGTTTTTTCTTGGCTTGGTAATTTTCATAGTATATAAAAATCCTCTCCTTGTTTTTATCCAATTAAAAGATCGAAACTTGTCTAGGTAACAACTATCTTAAATCGCTCCGATAATTAGCTTCTAATTCCTTAAGTCATTATTAATAATTAAGTATTAAAAAACTAAATATATATATATATATATATTTAAGAAAAAATAAAACTTTTCAGAGAGATTAAAACAAGAATTGAGAAGAAACGTATACACCTTTTTGCAACAAATATAGCATTTTACTTCTAGAACACAATACGCTAACATGATAAAAGCAAACGCTTGAATTACTGAATTCAAGCACTGGCAATTTACTTTAGTTCCCTGGATGCATTATTCATTTTAAGGGAAATTTAGTGAAATTGAAACATCTGCTCGCTTTGCTGTGGCGTGAAAACCGATCAACTCTCTACCATGAAATTTCATCTGCAAGTTCTCGATGTGACTTTGTTTGCAATTTAAGGTACATTTATTTATTTTTTCTTTCAGTATCAGTCATGACTGTTAATTTATTTTCAGAGACTAATTTGCTCTATCATAAGTAAACATATATTAACAAAGATATTATTTTCGCTTAATTTATTTAGAATATTCTTGCTATGGGAATTTATTTCAGCATAGTTTTCACTACCAACTACGTGAAAACAAAATTCAAAAAAACAAAATTTGTGTGTGTGTGTGTGTGTGTGTGTGTGTGTGTGTGTGTGTGTGTGTGTGTGTGTGTGTGTGTGTGTGAACATTTTCAGAGAGCAGAATGAAGGTTTGTAGAAAAATCTTTTTGCACAGCATAAACTAAAGGGAATATGTCGATATTAATTCACTCTATACACTTATTGATGTAATAGTACTTTCTGTGTAGCGTGGCAGTTAAAGACAACATTTAGTGATAAAGATCTGAATTCTAATATAATGTTCTCTAGAACAGGAAACATCTATAAGGTGTTTTCAAATGCAAGTAGCCGCTTTCATGTGGAGGTAGAAGGGTTATTTCTTACATGAGTTCGATTTCTCCACCTTCCGCAAAAACAGGCAAATCTGCCAGGGAACAAAAAAAAAAAAAAAAGAGCAACGTATGATGGTAGGAGCTGCCTAGCAACAATCAGGTATATGGCAGACACATTTATTTACTACTCGACGAAATATACGATATATTTAACGCAAAGAAGCAAAAGCCAAAATAGTTTATTACTGTAATAATAATGCTAAAACGCGTAAACTATTATTGAACTGGATTTCTTAATAAAGCAGGATGATCAATTTTCTTTATTTTTCGTTAGATAACTTGAGTTCTTTGTCTTACTCATGAAAGACTGTCTTAAAAGTGTACTTACAATTTCAGTTTCGGGAGATTGGATGAATTAATTTTCTCCAATTGGAAGGCGCTACGTGTATTTAAATTCGTTACTAGTAAGTCGAAACGTGCATTTAAAATGCGATTCGCTTGAAAATCAGATTGTATTCTAGTTATAGCTATGTTTTGTTGAATATGGTTAGAAAATGACTTACTGGCCAAATAAATGAAAAGGCTGATTCAAAGATGCTCAATTTGATGACATTTTCTATTTATTAATATCGAAAAAAAAAAGGAAAAAATGGACTATTATAGATGTAAATATTCTGCGCAAGAGAACAATAAACGATAGACTAATAAGAAGGAGAGATAAGCAAACAACAGAGCCTTTAAAAGAACAATTCATCACGTAAGATGCCATTTTAATAACTCTGCATGAATTGGTACATAGAGCTGAAAAAAAATGTTTTTTTTCTAATCTTCCTATCTCTGTTCGGCTTCACGCGTTACCTCGCTCTCTGAAAAAAAATCAGCACTCCATCCTACAAAACAGGATGCGTTCACTCACTTTCTTCCCTACAATCATTGGCAACATCATAATGATAATATGAGGCCGTTTACATAGCATTGTAGCCGTGCACCTCGTCAAGTCTCACAGCTTTACGAGTGTGGTTGTTCTTCATGCAATAAGCCCTCTAGCGGCCACAGGAGTAAATTCCGAGATCGATAGCGAGGAGCGGCAAGTGGCAGGCGCTTTGGATTGAGAACACAGCAAAGTCGAGTCAGAGCGAGTTGTGGGCAAAAGGAACAGCTTCCCTTTCACAGTGGCTAAACGATTGTAAAGCTTCTAGTTTTGGGGGGGCAGTTTCAAAATAACATCCCCCTTTCCCAGTCCCTCCCTTTGTTATTCGGAAGTGAAGTGTCGTCGGTAGAGTTTATTTGTTCTGTCTGTGAGCTCCACCGAAGTGATTCAGCTACTGGCTGTGGATGGGTCGTTACGCGGTGTTCACCTGAGTTCGGGCTTTTAGTGAACGGTGTATCCAATGGCATTAAGCATACGGGCCTACGAAATTCTTAGCAGCCTTTGGATGATTTTAGTTGCCGGTGCACGTGAGCAAGTTCCCGCGACCAACGAACAACCTTGGGGTGAGTAATATCTCTGATAATTAGAAAGTTCTTAGTTTTAATACTTAAGCAAGAATCACAGCTTGTTGAATGATGCGTTCCAATACAAGCCCCTTGTATCATCTCGCGCGATATGCTCTTCCAAAGACACGAATATGCGAGTAGAATTTACAACTGAAAGCTCTTTGATTATGTATTCCTTACAAGAATCACTCCATTACTCTGGAAATATATATATAAGTATTTGATTTTTTTAAGTACTCTGCTTTTAAGTAATCATCAAATTTGTAGAAAAATAAAATTAATACATTTCTGGAGATAGTTATATTTTAATATTCTTCAATGATTTTATATTAGTATTTGATTTTTTTAAGTACTCTGCTATCATCAAATTTGTAGAAAAATAAAATTAATATATTTCCGGAGACAGTTATATTTTAATATTCTTCAATAATTTTATGTCAAATATAAATTAGAATAATTATTCATAAATATTTCTTCTATCAGAGAGATAACAATGCATATCATGTAAAAATTACAAAACACCTTATAATTCTTATAATCTTCTCCTAATATCAAAAACATGACTATTAGATGATTTAGATAAATGAAGGAATCAATCGACCGTGAAATGCGGTCGATTGATTCATTCAATCCAATACCTTTGGAGGGTAATGGATGGCAATGCTGTAGCCAGTAAAGTTCTAACTGAGGCTTGGCTATTGCTGTTACCCTCCTGCCATGATCAGAGCTTTAATAGCTCAATAACACCTTATCCATACACTGTCCTCTACAGATAACGGGGAATATGAAAAGCAATATTGCTTCGCCCCTTTAAACCAGTCCTTATAAGGATGATTTAGATTGTTTTTGTGCGTTTGAATGATAATAATTCATACCCGAATACCTGAACTTCGTTTTCTACGGGCTTTCTAAAAAAACGTCTTGTTCGGCTTTTCTCCTAAAAGTCAATAAACCAAAACCCGTTTTCATAATTTTAATATTTTATTTTTAAATTGTTATTTTGTTTGCCAATTCTCCATTGATTGCTATAAAAATCCGCTATAAGCAACTTTGTACATTTCTTTGTCCAAGTCAAACTAATGCCGACTCACTATAGTTTCGGCCATTATACAAAGAGCGAGCACTTGTAGGGTTAAACCCTTTCACATGTTATTCTTAACGAATATCACATGAGGAGTATTCTTTTGTTGAATACTCCTCATGTAATAAACAATAAACAATTCCTTCTAGAATTCTCAATATTTCAATCCTTGGATTACTGAACCCTATACAGATATGTTCTGCTACTGTAGTGGAGTATCACTGGAAGTAAAATAGATAATTCATGCGCATATTTCCCCATCACACCTAATAGGATGAATTATTTAAAACTTCCTTCAATATGCCATGTATATCAACAGAAGTTATTTATTTCAAACTATGATATCGGAAGAATTCTCTATAAGGCCATTTTCTATTTCATTAATTAACATTTTTCATTATTTTCATAACTTTAAATTCTCATTAATATTTTATGGAAAAATTCTAAACTTTAAAAGCGATTTCTCGAAGGCTAAAGACTTAGGGTATTCGTTCAGTTAGATTACCGAGAGTTGTATTCAATAGCGAATAAAAGAATACTTATGTGATGCAGATGTATATCGGAGAAGTAAAAGAATAAATTATTTGAATAGTTAAATCATCTCTCGAATTCCTTTTTATATTATTTCTCGCACTTAATTAATACAGGCATTGCATAACGGAACCTATTCTGATCAGTGTTATTCCGGAAGGACTTTACCCAATGATTGAAAATGTCTTCACAAGCAAACTATCGACTTCAAGAAAAGAAATACAAGTTTCTGATCGATACGAATTGCACAGAAGTTGCATCACCATTGCCCAAGTTGCCTCACTATTCATGCTAGAAAGACGCGATCCCGATGGGAATCGTGATTGAAATACGGAACTAACCATCTACCGTCACCTACGCTGAAGGTCTCATTTAATTTGTTTTTGGAATTAGGCTAAATATTATAACACAGACAAAACACCTTCGTATATTGAAGACTAAATGTTAGAAACTGGATTTTCTTTCTAACATTATGACTTTGTGTTATATTTAAATATATTTTTAATGTATATTTAAAATCGTATTTAAATATATTCGAATATTTTAGGTAAATTGTTTTTTTTCTAACTATTGCAAATTTTAACTTATACTATCTCTGTCTATCTAATTCTTTTTAGGATATTTTAAATTAATATATATAGCAGCTTGCAGTTTATTATAAATTCCTCTTGTGGTGGCTGGGATAAGAATAGCTCCACTGCAGCCCATGCATATCGTACGAGGTGACTAAAATGGGTACCCAGGGAGGGCAATGGATGGCAGTGCTGTAGCCAATGAAGTTCTAACTCAGACTTGGCTGTTGCTGTTACCCTCCTGCCATGATCATAGCTCATAGCTCAATAACACCTTATCCTTTCATTGTAATCTACAGATAACGGGGAATATGAAAAGCATTCTTGCTTCCCCCATCTAGCCAAAAAAAAAAAAAAAAAATTATTATAAATGATACATCGAAGTTGAATAGCGCTACCATATAAGAAACCTGCAAACAGATATAGAAAGCTGTATTTTATTTTATTTTTTTAATTATAATAAAGCGTCTCCTTTCTCTGTTGGGCTGCTTTTCATTTCACTTCATTGTCCAAATTTGTAGTTAACTATTATTAACAAAATTCTTCTATTTCAGTAATTCAACATGTGAACTAACACTGATACCAGGATCAGTATTTTATAAATCGTAAACCGTTCATTTTTCAGATTTCGTTAGCAGTTATCCAGTAAACAGCAATCCTAATCGTTAGAACACTCATTCACAGTTGTTTTTATTTCGTATACAATTTATTTCATTATTCCTTTAGCAATTTCATTTCACTTCATTGTCCAAATTTGTAGTTAACTATTATTAACAAAATTCTTCTATTTCAGTAATTCAACATGTGAACTAACACTGATACCAGGATCAGTATTTTATAAATCGTAAACCGTTCATTTTTCAGATTTCGTTAGCAGTTATCCAGTAAACAGCAATCCTAATCGTTAGAACACTCATTCACAGTTGTTTTTATTTCGTATACAATTTATTTCATTATTCCTTTAGCAATAGACCTCAGACGTGACAGATTATGCAATAGATTTCAAACATTCAGAACTGTGATTGATAGGAAATTTTGCTATGGATTATTTTAATTTTTTAATCTATGTATGGAATGCACGATATACAACCCTTTATGCTGAGAGATGATTTAAATGCAGTAACTAAATATTCTAGTAAATAATATTCGTGTAATACTCAATGTCAGGCATAATTTATTGCTACAGAATAGTGTGACATAGGAGTGAAATTTGGTTTGAAAATTGTAAGTTTTGGACGTCATCTAGGTATAAAAAGTGCGACGAGAGTTACCATTTTATATTTTATAAGGTAATGATTAAGTATCTTATACTGCAAGTTAATTCATTTACTGATAGTTAATGATGTCTCCTTTGAAATGGGTCCTTTACTTATATTCTAACTTCATACGATTGTTGGAAATGTATGAATTAAGGCCTTTTTAACACAAGTATGACTTACTATATATATATATATATATATATATATATTAATCGTGAAGATAGTATTATTAAATATTCATGCTTTCAGTACCCACCTTGCAGATATCAGGAGAATAAGGTATGTGAAACAACAAACTCTCTTTTTTGGTTAGAAATTCCAGCACGGAATCTAATACGTATTCTAATAAGATTTCTAACTAATTAGTTAGAAAACTTGCAAATAGGAAATGTTTTTAGAGACATTCTTTAGGAGGCAATTGCTTCTCAGTATCGGAAATTACAACATTGACAAGAACGGCAAAAAAACAACATATTTTGCTCTATCTACATCTAGCGGAAAGAGGGTTTGTACTGCCTGCAGTAGTGTCATCTGGCCGTCAGAAAGAAATATTTTGATCACTTAGTGTATGCGTTAGGATAGTATATGCTTTGTTTTTTGTTGTATGGCTTTCACGTGGTGGTTTCATTCTCACAAGAGATTTGAATCAATCATATAATTTTATTTTAAGGAATGTATTTAAGATAAAAATGAATACTAGCTTTTATTCATTTCTTCTGAATTTCATTTAACCCTTTTTTTAATAGTTTTCGTAATTAAGCAATACTTCGAGCTATTGCGGTGCAATGAATGAGTATATAGTATACAGTACCCGTATAGATTTGAATTTTTCTATTTACTAGTAACAGCAAGTTCACTATTTGTGCCTTTCATTTTCTTTCCTATTTAATAAACTGATGTCACTAGGAACACTTTACTCCAAGCATGTTCAACAAACCTAATTGTGTATTGCATCCATTCCCCAATAAAATTTCCAACATACTTGGCTACTCATTACATTGGGAATTTATTCAGATTCAGTTTGGTTGAAAATTGAGATTATACTGGAATAGAAATCATTGTATGTAGATATGTTTATAGCGAGATACCTTCAACACCGTAATCCGAACGCAGTATCAAAAGAGAGAGGTGTTCTTTTATCTTTACGAAACGATCGTTGACTTTGCCAGAAGTAGCAGCACTGGGACCTGGGAATGAATTGTATCCGACACTTGTCAGTAGTCAGATAATCTCCCTGTACGAACATTTGGAGTCTCGCAGATGTGACATCGAATCCGACATTATCAGTGACAGCTTCAATGGCGCCAGCTGAGCGAATGCTTCGTGATGGCGACGACCAATACAGTATCATTATGCACACCCTTCCTATGTTTCTATAACGCAAGGCAGAGGCCACACTACATCGAAAATACGGTAATTAACAATTAGCATCGGATCTAGTCGTTGTTGAGCCACTTAATACAACAGAACTTGTTAGCCCACTCCATTTTAGGTTATTGTGTGCCCCGAAGAACTTTTAGCCCTTTGATCGTGTCACTGCTTCTGGCCGTCTTCATAATAAAGCAGTTTCTGAGTTGTTCTTGCAAAGTGTAAATGCTTTGTGAAATAAGCGTTTTTGATATGTGTGCGTGGTCGATTAGCTTTAGTGGTCACGCAGTAGCCAAGCTGCATGGGCCAACCATTCACCACGAACGATTACCCTCCCGGCATGCAGTAAATTTAGGCTTATTACATGATAAAGTATATAGCACTTTAGTAAAACTGCGCGTAAAAGAGTGGAGGTATTTTCATCCTCAATTTCTTCCAGGTAGAACGATTCGATTTCTGAATCAACGGTTTTATTAAGAAAATTGCGTGAAACGGGCAAAAGAAGAGCGAGCAGAAAGAGCTTATTCATAAGGTTGTTAATATTGCACATTTCTTTATTCTTTTCATTTTTTTCCATTCCTATATTCTCAGTTATGATTCGTTCTTGAGCGCTGTTCAGTAGACAGCAGAAACCGGTTTATTTAAATTTTGAAATCATCTTTAAAACTTAAGATGTTATTAATTGAAAAAAGAATGATTTTTAAGAACTTATTTCAAGAATTCTTAAGTACCCCTTCGATGAGACAAATATATTGAGCTGCTATACTTTAAAAAATGTATTTATAGATCAATACCATATATGTCGGCGTATAAGACGATATTTGAAGTTTTAAGAAATTGCTGAAATAAGAGATCATCTTATACTCCCGATCTGAACCTTTGAATTTTGAAAAGAAAGAAAAAAATAGAACATCGGAAAGTTATGTTTAGCTCCTATAGTGATGTATATTGTATAGCTGAGTTATGTTACCCGTATGTACCGTGTTCTAATAGGTGGTTTGTAATATAATATGAGTGCATACTCATATTATATTCGTCATGAAACTCTTGCAGTTTCTCAGAAACGCTTTTAGTTTCTCTATTCAAATTAATTGGATATTGAATCCAACATTCGACAACATTGCCGAATATGCACAGAAATTATGAAAGTTTCGGCGGATCCAAGCGTAAGCAAACCTTTCATGACAGGGGCCACTTGTACTAAAGGTGGGTTAAGCTCTGATCACTATCCTTAGTATTTTCCCATAACGTAAAACACATCTCCTAGGAGTTGTATGATGTTATACATTATGGGGGAGGGTTCACTACCTAGACCGGTTTCGACCTTTCTTGAGATCTCATCAGTGAGTAGGCAAACCCCAAAATTGTAAATACCCAGGAGGTTGTAACTCCAAGAATTTCAGTAACTCCAAGAATTACTGAAATAGAGAGTCAAAAAGGCTTCACTTCAACGAAGTGTCTGGTAAAATATAACAAAACATTTTACCGATGCTATTGTACTGGAAGACGTCATTCCTAAATTACAGTATGGTCGCTTGCATTCTAATTCGCCTTGTACGCTGGCATATGCGTTACTTATATTTTAAAATCGTTGTTTCTGTAGCGTAGTCGGTCTTTCATGGCGAAGCAGGTTTAGAACTTCTCTAATGTGTGAAAAATATTTATAACGGCTGTTCAACAGATGATGAGGTTTTCATCTAAGAAAGGATTTCTCTTCCCTCTCCCCCTCACTCTATGAAACAATACAGTAATAAGAGAAACTAGGTTTATAAGAAAGCCAATTATAATGTGTATACGTTCTTTATCTTCTTACTAATAGAGGATGAGATCATGGGATTTTTAATAAGTTAATCATTTTTATAACCAGGATACTTAAAAAAAAAACTGCAACGAAAGTACTTGGGATGCGATTTTATGGCAGTCTAAATGATCATAATATTCATTCTGTGATTTCAAAATTTCTTTTCCATATTTTTGATGTCTGATTCGAATCTTTTTAATGAAATATCACTACGTACTGCCTGTAGTGGTATTTCATGTAGAATCTGTAACCGTCTTATCCCTTATTTATTCTGATTCCAATGTAAACTCTTCGAAGATACCATATGCATTTTTCTGTATTATTTTCAAATACGATAAAATACTTTTATGTTTGTTTCGAATTCGTCTCATTCGAGCATTTAATTTGATAAGAGTCTTTAAACATTTAATATTCAAGATAGAAGTCAATGACTCTTCTGGAGTCAAAGGCTCATTGAAGGAATGAGTAATTTAGAGATACCACTGCTGTACTTTCTTGACAATTAACCGTCAAGATGTCCAGATGGAAGATAAAACGCATGTTTTTAATTTAAATATATGCAAAAAGTAAGAAAATGTCATACTGAAATTTCCTGCGGTACATTTCTGATACGTGATGTACATACTCATATTATAAATAACAAGACTGCTGTTTTAAGGATACCTGTGACATAAGACTGAATGATAAATGCACGTAAACACGATGAATCGTAATGACTATATATCTATATCAAAAATCTGGGAAAGTCTAATCAAGATTACTCATTATTATTATTTTTTTTTTTTTTTTAAATTTTTTTTTCAATCATGTCTCTACTTCAAAATGTTCCGTTTTATGCTTAATACTTAGTGATATAACATCACGCGGCGTGTTCTATTTTTAACGATCTATTGTTAGTATTGTAGCTTGTATTTTTTTAAAACTGTTCTTGTAATACCATTGAAGATGGTCTGCTATTTTCAGACCGAAATATTTGGCTAATTAAATATCTTTCTTGTGTTTACGTGCATTTATTCCTGGTGAGATTTTTATAGGGTAGCTCACCATTTCTTTCGCTAACTCTCCAATTTTATCCGGGCTCAGGACTAGCATATGGCCGGGACGTATTCATGACTGTAATCATGTGTGTTCACGGTGCCGGTTTGCCTGTTCTGGGGGACGAAAAACCCGAGTTACCGGGTTAAAAAAAAACAAAAAAAAACTTACCATCATATGAGACCCGCTAACTCACCTTTGATCGAAAGAGACCAGATCAATGCGGGAATGGAACTCAGGTCTTTCGACCAAAGTTCTTCGTCTATACTGTTTGAGCTACGGAGGCTCCTTAACTAGTATCTATGTAACGTAAATAGTACATAAAAATAAATCTGGGTATCTTACAGCAACATCGTTGTTGCAATTTCGCTAATGCTTTTGTTGTAAATGAATATGAATATTCCCCCCTCTCCCTTTTTTTTATAACATAATCAAGGAGAAACTAAAGAAACTCATAATTATGACACAAACTCGCAGAAATTAGAAATTAGTGTGGAAACCCAAAATAATATATTTAACGTTCTCAAACTAAACATTTACACTTTCATATTATTTCTCTTGAAATCTAAATAAAAAAAAGTCTTATTGCGTACTTTTTATAGATAATTATTTTACTAAATACACACCTCGAAGAAATTCAAATAGAAAGATTTTATTATTAACTCTACAAACGAGAGTTGCAAAACCTGAAAGACATAGAACTCGCGTGTAAAAAGAATTCCAATTCATCATGTTTGGCTATTTCATAGTTACGGTGATATTAGCTGAACTAAAAATCTTTTAATTACGTCTGTAAATTAAATGGTCACCTAAATAAACAGACAGATTGCCTTTATTGTGATGTTGTTATGAGATCTGCGGGTAATTCGAATCTGATCAAAAATGCATCGAGTCAGATTTCGTTCATTTAGTAAAACCATACTGTTTGATGGTGCTGTTGTCACCATTACGTATCTAGATAATCTGCAATACGTATTATTGATGCTTTTGATCTCGTCTCGCGACACCACTTGGTGGCAGCATAGTCGCTAAGACATGATAGATAAACTGGATCTCAGAAGCAGCTGATTGTTATTGGTACTTTTTTGTTGTTGCTGTAAGATCAGAAAATATCTAAGGGAAAGAATACATGACATGAACGCGTATGGATTGTATGAACAATTTACAGCTCTGATTTCAAGCATAGAATTTAATAACTTGGAATATTGTCTCAAAAACAATGCTGACAAAAGGATCAGTGTGACACATTCATCCATTTGTCAGTATTTGGCAATATCACTAAAAAATGTCACACAATATTTTTACTCAGCTATATTAAAACTGCTAATCGGAAATTCATAGAATTAATCGTGCAAACTAATTATTTTTTATGTGTAAAGTTTTCATTTTGACTTGTTCCTAAAGTGTTAACGAAAATAGTTTCTTAACACCGTCTAATAAAGAGACATCTGTTTTTTTCAGTCTCCTTGAGGCTTCGTGTAATAGCTTCTTCAGTTGGCTACCTTCCAGATGGCTGCACTTCGAAATAATACAGTAGCAACTGTTGGCCATTACGACACTATCATCTCAGTTTATTCACCCCAAAGTACGACATTTTAAATGGTTGGAAATGAAAAAAAAAAAACGTATAAAGGATAAGGATCGAGAAATTCATTTTAATAAACTGTCAGATTAAACATTTTCTTCTAACTTAGAATTTTATTTTAGAGTACTATATTTTTCAATAGATTATATCTACGAAAGAGACAGTTTCTAAAAGAGGGAATTTATATCAAACGTTCATATCTAAAACATTCTACACAACTCTTTCATCCTTGTTGGAACTCATCAGACGAACGATCAAAACTTATACAATTTACTTTGGCGGTTGGTGGATGTACCAGTTTTAGATGATTCCAATCAGAGCACAAAACATCCCTTCCATTTCTTTTCAAAAACACCACGTTTCATAGATGATTGTTCATTTCTACTTCTTCCTATATTTTCATTCCATAACAATATTGTTGTTCTTCTTATTATTATTATACAGCACCTTCGTGGAATCTCAGGATTCATCTCCGCAGGCCTTTTCATACTTCATACCAAAGTATATTATACACACTTATCCACTTCAACGACCTTCTGGTTATTTTAGATGAAAGTGTCATTCATAATCGAAATGCAATAACTACGACTACTTTATATTTCCTATAGGAATTTTTAAAAAAGGCTGTTAAAAATCATAAAGATTTATTTATGGTTTGTTCGTAGATTGCCAAACTTGAACTAAGTCTGATTCAATCACACACACACATAAACTGTGTGTGTGTGTGTGTGTGTGTGTGTGTGTGTGTGTGTGTGTGTGTGTGTGTGTGTGTGTGTGTGTGTGTGTGTGTGTGTGTGTGTGTGTGTGTGTGTGTGTGTGTGTGATATGTAATAACTTCCAGTATAACTGATGTTTATCTAAAGTAAATATGAGATCGGTCGGTATTTTCGTTTATGTTATAAACGAAAGAAATTAGTAGTACTGTTTTATAGAGGAATAAGAAAATTAAATTTCGCAAAAACCGATACAATTATTTTTGTTTTAATATCGATATTCTCATATTATACTGCTTCAGGTATTTTCATTTGTATATCCGTATTCACTACTTTTACGACAGACAACAATATTAAGTTGCAATCTCAGAAGAAGGATAGCTTTGCGAAATCCAATCTCCAAGTCGTATTCTTATTTGAATTTATTTGAAACACTCATCAGATATCATCAATAAAATGTAGACAAAATATCTGATTTCGAATATTCGCTAATATACTATTCAACCCTAGTAACAACAATAAAAAAAATCATAAATAGCTTAAATTCATCGTTTAATATAATAACAAGGCGATTTGAACTTTTATATTATTAAATGATCAATGAATTCTGTAATTTCTTTTGTATACTATAATATTACTTATCAAAAGCCTTATTAAGCTAGTTAGTTTTATTATAACTTCCCCCTTGGTGGGATGTGCGTAGATAGATATAATATTAATACTGTTGATAGGCTATAAATTAAATTATCTGAAATTCTGTCCTATATGGAACCCTTTCAATTCCATTTACTGCCTCCAATAAGTAGAAGACATTCATAAACATCCATACGCATGCGTATATTAATATAAACGGCCATATGTAAGTCTTAAAGTGAAACGGGAATGAAAATGATGAGTTTATTCCGGTGTTTTTATCAAATCATCTTGTTGTTTAATTTCTGTCACATTCTTAAATACTTTGTGCATGAAATTACCAGTCTAATGACGTTATGCACTTTTTATCAATAATTAGATAATTTATTGTTTATAGGGGATTCGAAATTCATATTTGAAAATTGAATAAATTTTTAACAGAAACTGCTTTTAATTATTCATTAAGTGTTCTTTTTATTTGTGGAAACCTAAAGTAAAAGTTTCGTATTCCATCTCATACAGTATTTATCATAAATTGAAAGTATCAATTTATTTAAATGAAATTTAGGACATGTTCCATCTAAGGTTATCTACCACATCCCCATATAAAAGATAAAAGCAGGTTGCTGGTTTCGAAGATCAACAGAAATTCTTTCATGAGATGCTACGAAATGAGAAATCTGGACCTACATGTGTGATACGTATTAGGGTGTGAGATAGTTCATATTTTCGTAGCTAATTTAATTAACACTCTCCTATATTTAATCATCCGTTTGAATTTAAAGTATATTAAGTTACTTCAGTTAAAACTGACTTAACTGAAAAGAAACCTTTTAGATACATTCAGAGATCAACAGAATGTGGGCGTAACTTTGGAAATTCATTTCAAGCCATGATTTATTTTCCAGTGTTGAGGTTTTCAGTAAAAAGTTAACAGATGTGAACAAACACACATTCTTACCTGAACTGTGCATATAATCTTGGGAAATACTCTTGATAAAATATTTCATTCTCCCCAAAGTTCAGTCTTTGTGAAAGGTGGATATTTCATATTAAAAAGGAGAGTATTCAAACAGGCGATTACGGATGTAGTATAATTCTGAGATTTACGTTTACGCATAACTTTCGAGTTGAGATTTTATTTTATAAATCCTTATGCTAAGAGCATTGTAAGCATTGTAAACCAACTGGTTGCTCAAATCCAGGACAAAGCGAAACACAAATTACTAATGTTGTGCAAAATAATCCGCCCTTAATCTTTTTTATACGATATTTAACTTAAATTCAAAAGTTTTACCATATTTATCTTGCTGAATAAGGTAACTACTTTTGATTAGTAGTTACCAAACGATGATGCTGGCCCTCGAATACTTCCATTAATCAGCAGGGTTCCAATCTGCTAACTCATGGTGGGTTGTACCATGATTCAAATGAATTGAAAGACCAACCTATTTTCATGTAAATACAAGTGTAATTACTATTCATAAATAATAACTGGAAATGAAGACTTAATGATCACAGACTGTAAGGTCTGGTTAGAGAGAGAGAGAGAGAGAGAGAGAGAGAGCGCTCGTAATCCGCAATGATTTTATCAGTTGGTCACACTTTCTCTCTCTCTCTCTATGACAGAAAATCCTAGGTCTGTATGTTCAATTCTAATACTAACACTATAGGGATTCTCAGTTCAGGTGATTGATTTTCGTACACAAAGGAACTAGTCTACCTCATCTAAATCCGAACTTGATTAATTTCTAATTGACGATTACCTTTGGGCGTGAATGTTCTCGCACTTCGCTTTATCTCTATATTGTCCTACTTTTGCGTTCATAATTTAATTCTGCGACAGTTCCACACATGTCCGTTATGTTACTTCGCACGTTAATAAACCACCAGTTTTAAATTACTGAGTATGTACGTACATATTAATAACACTAATTACGCGGTATAAAATTATGATTCTTTTTGCCAGTTTACCAGTATTGGTAGAATAGAAGGCCTTGCTAAAATACTGTGGTTAACGACAAATTCGTTATTAATAATTATTTGTGAAATTTTTCGACTAAGCTCCCCATTGCACGTGCTTAATTTCTTTTCATATCTTCATGCTACAACTTACATTACACTATTGACTTTTCCGTCTTGACACACACTAAGCTTCATGTACACTGCTCTTTCGCCGTAGCTGATTGTCTCTTTATTGTCCAGTTGTACAAACACGTTTCTTTCCAAGCGAGTAAAGTTGACAATACGTTCGAATAATATCCATTTTGATTACGTGCTTATCACTTTATACTTTCATTGGACTTAGACGACCTTGCCAAGTCTTATCACGCCGTTACTAAGACTCTTGGGTTCTTGTGCAATAACGTAGCTGCCAATACAAGTGGACGAAAGGCTACGATATCACCGAGAAGCCCTTCGATGCCAGTCTCGTACAAATTGAACTCTGGAGATACTTGAAGGGCATTGGTATAATTACATACCATGGAAGTGCTGTACTTCGACGCTGTCACCCACTGTTTCCAAGTGTTTCTATCCGTTAACAGGATGTAAGAGAACTCTTCACTTACTAAACTATTCAGAGCCTGTTTCCGACATATCCTAATTCTGATAATGGGTCGGGGAAATCAGCCTGCTTGAGTTAGTTTTGATCTTTTAAAAGAAACCAACTCGGACGAAGTTTCCCTAAAACGTTTATTTTCAAGGATTTATGCAGTTACGTATTCCTTATGGACTTCGCTTTAATAATGAATAATTACAATTTTAATAGAATATGAACCGAGAGTTCTATTCTTAGCACATCTGATACTTGAAATCGATCTTTACTCGCATGCGTTTCTAAGCGCACTCTATCATAACAGAAATCACGTTTCACAGCTTAAATGAACTTTCACTATTAATACGAGTTGCGAATTAATATCTGGTATTTTATACTGTTTACGATTCTAAAATTTTTCCAATAAAAAAAAAAAAGAGAATATTTTAAGAGCGTAAACTGCTAACCTTTTAAAAGATACGAAAATTGTAAATGTTTTAGAGTGTATTTGACAAAATGTGTGGGTTTATTGTTTTCAGGTGTAGCAAATTATAATTACGAGTAGTTTTTGCCAATTTAACTCTTTTGGAGATCTAGATCTAGCTGCTTTTTTTCTTCCCTAGCTCTAAATATTTTAATCTAGCACCTAGCTCCAAATCAAGTTCCTTCGGAACTTGTTTCAGCACTTTTTAATTATTTTTATAATCTACTCTTAAACAAATTGTTTTAAAAGTTTTCCAGATGTTCGCATTTGATAAAGAATTGTATTGTACTTTTGGTGCGAGTATCATACACGTTTCAAACGCGCACGTGGCCATTTTGTCGCCTTAAAGTTGATAGTACCGCTACAAGTTAGTCCGTTGCACAGTGCTTTGGTTGGCAGTTACGATAACGAGCGGGAAGTTTTCAAAGACTGATCGTAAATCGTTGCAGTAAAGAGTTGCAACTTGAATACCCTTCTTCAAAAATGAACAAAAAGACAAATAAAGCTTACAAGCAAAAATTTAGTAGGGGGTGGTTGCAAATGGGAATGCTTAGTAAATGGCTGTATGAAGTTCCTGGTGACGTTACAAAGGGCCACTGTAAGTTTTGCAGATGTGATATAGCTGCTAAATATTGTCAGCTTGTAAAGCATAGTGAAACTAAGAAACATCTTGCTGCAGTTCCATATAAGGCTGTTCCTATTACAAATATACTTGTGAAGAAATCTGATGAGACAGCGAACTTTCAAGGCAGCTCAGCATTATTTCTTTGTTGTCACTAACCATTCAACATTTGCGATCATCTAGTAGATCATTGCATCACAGTAGACCATTGGTGGCAAGCTGAAAGGTAAAAATGCACCGAACCAAGTGCTCTGCAATTGTAAAGAATATTCAAAGTGAGCATTTTGAAGAAGGCCTAATTGTGGTCATTAGAGATGAAAATTTCAGCTTGCCAATAGACGAATCGAATGATATCATAGTGAATAAGATTTTAGGAATGGCTATCGTTTATTATAGCAAGAAATTCATCAAAATTATGCATACATTTCTGAGCATAGTGGTTCTAGAAAAGTGTGACGCTAGTGGTATTGTGGCTGCACTGAAAAAAGAGCTCTTGAACAAGAAACTGAACATTAAAAATCTCATTGCAATCGGTACAGACAACACCACTGTTATGGTTGGTGTCAATAATGGTGTTTATGAACAACTGAAGGCATATAATCCCTCCTTAATTTTAAATTAGATGTACTGTATATGCCATTCACTGCAACTGGCAATGTCTCATACTCGTGCAGAATCCCTCCCAAGAAATTTAGAATTTTTAGTTGCCGAAAGGTATAAATGGTTTACACATTCTTCTTCTTCAAGACAAGCAGCATACAAAGAGCTGTATCAAACTATCAACGAAAAGGATGCTCCTCTGAAAAGTGTCAGCAACGAGGTGGCTGTCCATTGAACTTGAACCCGCAGTAGACAGAATTCTCAACCAGTGGTTGGAATTAAAAACTCACTTCGAAGTTGTGAGTGTGACTGAGAAATGTTACAAAGCTCAAATTTTGTAGGAGATGTACAAATATGAAAGGAATCTGTTGAAGCTTCTATTTTTGCATCCTGTTCTACTTCAAGTTCAGCAAGTTAACAAAATTTTCGAATCTAACAGTGCACATAAGATGAGATTATTTGAAGACCTTTATCGTTTTATTCGCTCTATTGCTAATATGTTAGTGCTACCATCATCCACAGTCGACCCTCTAGAGTCAGAGATTGATGACTATTTTGATCTCAAACCATATCTTGGTTACAGGTTTGAAAGAAAAATTTCAGAGTTGATGATACAAAAGAAAATAACACAAAATGATGAACAAAATCTTAGAAATAGAGCAAGACAGTTTCTTCTTGGTCTCTTCAAACATCTTAAGCAAAGATTGTCTGAAAACTTGAATATTTTAAGAATGATCTCTTCTTTTTATGTTGACAATGCCCGAAAACATATCAAAGAACCTGTTACTCCAATCTTAGAAATAATGCTGAAAACAGAAAAAGATGTTGCTGCTAGTGAATACCAGTACAATACTATCCACTTAAATAAATGGACACATATAGAAAACACTGGAATATTCTGGACTGAAGTACGAGTATACAAAGATGTATCTAGAATGAATCCATTTAAAGAAATTGCTCAGTGTGCAATAAATTTATTAATACTGTCAAATTCTAATGCGGAAATTGGACGAAGTTTTTGTTCCATGAATGTAGTTATTTTGTCAGTCAAAATAACTTGCTGACAAATAACTTGCTGACAGCTATTTTGTCAGTCAAGTATGGCCTCAGGCGTAATAACAAGTGCTGTACAGACTATCATTTACCAGCATCTACACTGAGTAATATTGGAACGATAGCCACATATAATAAAGCTGAACATCTAAGTGAAAACGTGGGTGAATTAAGCGCAGAAGACCATTCGGAAGATATCTTTAGCCACTTATATGCAAGTCTCACTTCAACTTGAATAAAGTAAGTAACTGAAAATTATCAGCTACTACTTCTAACATTTTAGCTTCAAAATTTTAGTTTTAACTCCTTTTTGTTCTTTTTAGTTCCTTTTTTAAGATTGAGCTGTGTAAGATTTAGTAAGATTTAGTAAGAGCTTAGTAAGATTTAGCATTGTTTTCGTGTAGGTATGTGCGCATGCGCACTAACTAGTATTCAACTCATTATATAATCAGGATCCCATTCTTTATATATTAGGCCTAATGGACTGTTTAATACAAATTTAATTTATAATTTTTAATTATTATAATTATAAAACTAATTAATTCATCTGAGCAGTTAATACTTTTTATCATTGTTAATTTCAATATGCTGCTTTGAAACTTACCGTGAGGTATAAATCTTTTTTTAGAAATAATAATAACATTTTTAAACCGCTTAGAACTGAGAACATTCATCTACTTTAATCAGTTAACGAAAACTAGTTGAACATAAGACTGGAGGAATTAATTTTTATTTCTCTCTCTCTCTCTCACACACACACACACACACACACACACACACACACACACACACACACACACACACACACACACACACACACACACACACACACACACACACACACACACACACACACACACACACACACACACACACACACACGTGTTTGTGTGTATAAAGCCTCTTTAATCTGTCCCTATTTTTCCTCTCTTTACTAAGTAGTCCAAGTAGCATAATCTCAGTATTAATAAAACACGTCTTCAGTGTGGGTTATTTGCTCTTAATCCTTCAGCCTGGCTCGGTTAATCAACCAGCGGAGTACCAAGCAGCCCATTTCATACTTCTGCCACCGCATTATCATATTTATTTATTTTATTCCTACATCCTGCAAAAACTTCTGCTGAATGCTTCCAACTTCATTAGCAACTGGTTCATGCGTTTTCTCAAACTCCTAAAGAGATTTTTGTATTCTTTTCATTTGCGGATAAATGTAATCTTTAAAGATTTGCTTTTATTTAGAAATAGCCCTCTTAGACGCGGTGTTAAATCACTGCTAATAAATATATTAGATGCGAATAAAATAATGCTTGAAAAAGGACTCACAGCATTTAAGTTATTCTCATCTTGAAGGAAAACAAATATTTCACTAACTCGCAGTATTTTTATAAATAATACTTATCCTTATTGGCAAAGAGTTAGTTGTCATCTGTTAACTACTCAACGACCACAAAAGTAGAGTGAAAAGAATCGACTACGGACTTCCATCCATCAACTCTTCCAACCTTTTCTTTATTTCCTCACAAGAAATAGACTTAAAAGTTACTTGCACATAAAATATGAGCAGGCATTCATTTAATTTTCACGGAATTATGTAAATTTGTCACTCCTTCTATAGTCTGTGTATTCGTTTTACAGTTATTTGAAGAATATATATTATGGACACGCGCAATACTTTTATCGCACCGGAAAGTACACTTTACACCAACGAAGCAATCTGCTCCAGCAGATATGTTTATGTTTCAAGCGTTCACGATTCAAATTCCGTCACAGCCGTATTACGCCAGCAAGTTACGTGATTTTCCATAAAAGAAAAGATCTGACTCACTTCAAATTTAATAGTAAATGCTCCTAGTTCATTTGAGCAGTTTTCCTGAAGTTAGCCTTTATCTACTTCCAGCCTCTTGTAGACAATAACCATAATCGGGTTACATTCACAACATAACCTGCAATGGAGCGAAATCTTTATGATTATCTTCTTACACAGTCATATTGCAAACAACTCGTTACAGAAAAATCACTCCAAGTGCTCCCTAGACCGATTAGATATTTTATTGTCTACGCTAGAAACATATCTACAATGAAATCCTAACGTAATCGGAATTTTCTTAACAGAAATCAGTATGTCCTATTATGTCTTTTTTATTTTCTGGAATAAATCACCTTTTGTGTTACTTCATATTATAAATATTTTTAGATTTATATTTTTAATAGGTGCATAAAGAAAAGTTTACAATTTTGAAATAAAAATTAAAATATATAGCATTTTTCTCTTCTAATAAAAATATATATTAATCAATAATATTCTTTATATATGAAATCAGCAGTTTTTCCAAAAAAATTAATAACAAAAGATTAGAAAGTAACTAGAGCTAATAAAGTAGAATCTTTACACATTTGATAGCGATGCTGAGTGCCCATAAAAGTCGCTGCAAACCAACAGATGAATTTCTTGTATATTTGAATGAATATTTAAGAAATTCATCAGATGAATATTTAATTCAATTTTGATTTAATTTTAATTCAATTAATTATTATTATTTAATAATAATAATAATAATAATAATAATAATAATAATAATAATAATAATAATAATAATAATAATAATAATAATTCCGATTCTTAGTTAAAATGAAAATAACAAATAAAATAATAAAAGAACAATTTCACGAGATCACTATAGTAACAGCTTGATCCAATTACTATGACAATATCAGTCAGTATACGATAAACAATAGACAATTACCTTATATTTATTCCTAATTTTCAATGAAAATTCTCAGGTATAATTTCCAATGCATAATGATATCAATAAATCTAATATCAGTTTAAAATAAATAATTTTCAAATAAGAATTTATCGTTATTTTAATTCACGAAAACTCCCCGTATGCAAGTAGAATATACATCGCTTGTCGAACAGCACAGAATATTCGTATGAAATGGTTTCCAGAATATACTTTTTCAAATACGATATCTTTATGGCCTTCGCAAGAAGAAAATAAAATGAACGGGAAGCAACATACGATATCAGAGTCGCAATCAGCCAGCCAGCCAAGTCCCACCGAGGAGATAAAATGTGTCTTGAAATCAAAAAGCTATGAGTAACGGGATGAAGAAGGGAAAGTGGAAGGTACGAACGGGATATCTAAAATCCTTATTGAGAACTCGTAACTACAATCACAGCAGATAAGCACGATCTGTTGGGCCTAACAATGTTTAAAACCCAAAGCAAAGCTAGTCACTCTTCCATATATAGCAGCAAAAAACAGGAGCAATGCAATTGAGTAGAGTATTGCATCGTAAGAAAATATAAATTGGAAACTAAATTCACGGTCTAAATGTGCGTATATCAGGAAATGTAGCAGAACAAAAATTTCCATATTTGGAATTACAGTAAAAGGAGAAATGAAAGAGCAAGTACACGTGTATGTATTTCCTTTAAGCATCTTTAGAAGGTTGTGGTTTCCTTGAAACATCTGTTCGCTATTTATTTGCAGGCGATGAGCTCATGTTGTCCATCTTTCCATTTGGCAAGCGCTTTTTCTATTTACATCGCGCCTCAAGAAAAGTCGCCTTTAATTCACTGCCATCACATCGACGTCAGTTGAAAGAACCCCTCCACAATGCTCCGGAATAAAAAGCGTGGGAAGGGGGATTCTACCTGAAAGAATGAAAGGAAAAAAAAACGAAATTCATAGAAAACCGAGAGAGAGAGAGAGAGAGAGAGAGAGAGAGAGAGAGAGAGAGAGAGAGAGAGAGAGAGAGAAGAGCACATCTTCGATGCGTAGGTAGGGATTGAGGTGGGGTGGTGATGCATTTACACCTTAGTGTGCATGAAAGGAGAAAAGCATTTTCTGTTCGTTATTATTGAACCAAGAAAAGGAACTGGATGCTGGAGTTCTGAATAGAATATGCATCCAGCCAAAACCGAGAGGTCTTTATCAAGTTAGGCTGAACTATGCAATCCACAGAGTATAATTTGACTATTAGAGCATCATATGAATGTATTGAACTAAATATGGCAAGTACTTCTGTTCTTAGTATTTTTCGTAGAGTGTATCGCTTTAAACTAAAACATATTTGGTCGTTTTATAATTAAAATACAAACTTATTTATTACTGACCATTTACAAAACAAACTTACATTAGAGCCTATCATTTTCGCCAGCAAACTGCCTGGCTTTTTCAAGGCGTTTACGAAGACATAAAGACTAGTAAATACAAATTGAAAGGAACATAAAAAACGTTGTAAACCAACTAGTAGCTAAGGTTACACGTTCGCGTGACAGAGAGGACTTATTGTTCTTATTCATTATCACGCATGCGTGTTTGTTGTAAACGTGTAATGTGATTACTGGCTAGCTGCAGTAAATGTAAATGGTCAGTAATAAATAAGTTTGTATTTTAGTGTATCTCTTTTTTCACTTCTATATTTTTGATTCAGTAAGTTCAGTAAATTTTACTGAATCTTCTAGGCTAGATTCAGTAAAACAAAGCAATACATTTGCTCTGGCTACGAAGGAAAAGTAGATCAATCAACCGCTGTTTCTGTTATCTATCAGTATACAGTGTATCCGGTGTGCTCAGTAATGAAGGATATACTATTGCTACGATGCATAAAATAATAAAGTAGTATAATTCAATATTAAGGAAGCCTCTCCATCGACTAGCAGAAGTAAAAAAATCTGCTTATGTGTGATAGTTCCGGTTTACAGACCACATAACTAATTTTTGTTTGTGTGTGTGTGTGTGTGTGTGTGTGTGTGTGTGTGTGTGTGTGTGTGTGTGTGTGTGTGTGTGTGTGTGTGTGTGTGTGTGTGTGTGTGTGTGTGTGTGTGTGTGTGTGTGTGTGTGAAGGGAAAACTGCTTTATTAGTTTTATAATTCAAACCTGGATTAATTTACCATAACGTTTTACACTGTATCCAGGAGAATCTTCAAACAATAAAGACCGTTAGCGTGTACAAGATAATGGAATGAATGTTTGAAAATGGGTTAATAGTGAAGTGAAATGGACATGTAATAGCATATGTAATAGTTTGATGAACCATGACTAAACGATATAGAATGATATTTTAGTTTTTGTAATATTTCTGTTTTCTTCCGTAGTACAGGATAACTTTCATTGCTTGCCTGATCGCTATTCCGAATATGTAGTTTCTCTTCTACATCTTTAGTATATTTAAACATGCGGATCCTTTCCAAATGGTCTCGGGTCTGCTTGTCTACTCAAAACCTATTGAAGACTGAATTTTAATAAACCTGTTCTGGGCAATCTAACAAAGATTGGGTCTTGTGGCAGAAAAAGAACTATATTCTAACCATCGAGGTTGCGAGGAATACTTATAAGGTTTTTTTAAAGTGAAGATGAATCACCCTGTCTCATACGAGATGAAGAATTTGGATATCTCTCCTGTAAATACATTTTTCACTATAAAATCAACAGACTGGCAACAAAACTCGAATATAAGATAGGTCCAAATTACTTAGTCATACTAGTCCAATGGATCTAAAAAAGTAAAGTGAAATATAATGTAAGGGGATGGAAGTTTATAAACGCTTGGCTTTAAAAATATATAAAACATTAAAAATAAAGCGCATCCTTCGCGTAGTCGATAGGGATAACATTTTATCTCCATTGTTTCGAAAAACCTGGTTGCAATTCCCATTGTAATATGAAAGTGTATTGGTAACGACCTTTCGAAAACATTCATGTATATATGACGATCTACAACTTACCTACAATCAAACATTGAAGAGAGAAGAGAGAGAGTTACACTTATATCTCATACCTAAGTGCTCTTTAAATATTTTAATAGATTTAAGAGGTGCATATAGCAGCGATAAAATTGAAAGAGGCAAATGTCTATAATACAACAGTAGAGTACCAGCGTTATAGGTAGTTGCCGCTTTAAGGTGTATGAATCTGAGAAATAACCTATAATTTTTATATTATACAAATGACGACAAGTCATTATCAGAAGGCACAGCTAATTTAATAATACATAATGTACTTGTTCCTCTTTACTAATCTTGCTTAAACATCAGAAATACCTAAAAGTGAACGTAGTCTTTTATGGTGTTGAAATATGCATGCTAAGAGGACATTCGTTGGCCAGGGGGAAACGGAAAAGATTGGCGTCTCTCCAAGTAAGATTGACCTGTTGCTATTGGTATCACTTGTAATGTCTAATGTGATACAAATGTGAACAGTCTTTGGGGATTTCATTCATTCATGGATTTCTAGAAGAGTTTACATAACCGAACATCGATATCTGTTGGCAAACTGTTCAAATACTCTATGACTAGTTCAAGTTCTCTTCGATCCAACGTGTTCTATGTGTGCAGGTGCAATTTAGTGTTGAAAATTCCTGTACAAGTTATAAACTGTATTTTTAAACAAGTAAGTTCATCTGAAATGTATAGATTACTAGAAGTTTGAGTTATTTATAGGCTGCCTTAGTTAATTATGCATTACAAACGTCTCGGTCAATTTCTTCTGCTGCCACCTGGTAGGTACTCACAGTGCCGAGGTTCCTCCTTCTCTCAATCAACATTTCTTCACTTTGTTTAATTGCTAACAACTGTAGAAACTTAGTGTACACTTGAAAAAAAATTCAAATCAACCATTTTTAATGAAGTTGTATCTTATATCCCAGCAAATCTCAATTATTTCTTGGTCATTTTAATGGTCGTAAGTTATTGCCAAAAGCAACCCAAAATGCTGTTTGAAAATTCCCTAGTCGTAATTCATTCTAATGTTTGTGTATTAAAAATTAAGGTCATAAAAAAGATTACATCTCTATTAGTTGCCGCTTAAAACTCTCTGCATAGGGTCATCAATTTACTACATGCAAGAAAGAAAACGTATCGTTAACATTTTTGTTTCTTTTTTTCCCGTCCCTTAGAAGAATGTTTTTAGCAAAGAATGTTATTCATCAAAGAAAAAAAAAGAAAGAAAAAAAAATTAAGTTTTTGTTTTTCCCGAGAGATCATTCATTACGCAATGTATATATAGATCATAGTTTTTCTCATTAATATTCATTCTTTCTCAATGTAAAACTTTACAAAAGTACCTCATTAATTTCCGTATTAACTACGCTTAAAAATACGTCAAACACATATTTACCATTCAGTAAGCATCCTATATTTGCGTGCTCTTTCGCGTTAAATTTGTCGCTTTTTTGTTTTTCTGTTTGGTCCCATAGGTTTTGCATTTTGAACACGTGCTTATGGCAAAAGGACCATCCATTTTAGAACCAATAAGAGAATTCTTACACTCTACTTACACGATATCATCTGCTGCTCTCAATTGGAGAAAAAACTTACATTTCCCTTGTAGGTCGCAATTATTAAAATATATTCGAGTCGTACTGTACCTGTATATGCTTTAAAATGAAATTTTCATTGAAAAATGCATGCCTAGTTAACCTGACGTCATCTGTTTAAAATGAATTGCATTCTGCTGTTTTGTGATTTTGAGTTATGCTACAGGATTATGAGTTATACAGTGGCTGCTTTGCGTGCGTTGAATTCTTTCGTGCGCGAGTTATATTGTTGCGTAGTTTGGATTGTATTGTTATATTGTTGCGTGCTGCAGTTTCGTTGGCACATGTGTGCTGCGCATATATATCGTTTTTAGTATTATTCTTGCACGGATTTATTTCATGCTCTTGTTTAAGTTTTCGTATAGCTTCATGGGAAGTGAGGAATCAATGCTCATAGATTTGCATAAGTATTTGAGTTATAATAAATTTTTATTCTGTTATTTAAACAATCGATAATCGCACGAAGTGCAAATAATGAAAATTTATTACATCAGAGGTCTGATCATAAGAATTGATGTCGATTGTTTAGTCGCAAAAGCAAGCAGAAAAAAAGCACGGGATCTTTTAGGCAAATGTTAGACACACACTTCTGCAGAGACGTGTTAACATCTCTATATGCATAATGAGCCAACTTTCAATGGTTAACCCCTTGCTCTTAAGTACACCATTTTCGTTTACACAGCATTACTGTCTATTCATTTTGATCCGACCTCGTATTCCATCATTAAAGTTTTTCTTGAGTTTTCTTGCTAAAAAATAACTTATCTCCAACAACTAGGAGAGCAACTGAAACGCCATTTAAAAACGTAATTTGAGACTCAATTTTTGCACATTTTATTGTTCATCTTAATTTTTCTTTTTTAAAAAAGTGCAAAAAACAAAAACTTTTTTAAAAAAAAAATGCTAATGGACTATCTACTTCTGTGATACAATTTGTTCTTTTTTTCGTCTGTAACGATATTAATGAGTTTTTTTTTTTTTTTACTTTTTTTACTTTTATGAGAAAGATTTTTTCTTGTTAACGAAGCGAAGGGTGATTCACATACACTGACCTCACATATTATAAGTAATGAATGAAGAATAACAACACATTTATGTGTCTAGTTTAAATATTTAAGAGAATAATATATGAGTTGCGAAAGGTTCATCATCGATCTCAGGTCTCTCTCTCTCTCTCTCTCTCTCTCTCTCTCTCTCTCTCTCTATCTCTCTCTCTCTCTGTGTTTTCAAGAGTAAAAGAAGTTTTCTAGTCATTTTCCGATTAGATTAAACAAAACCTATCCTTAAAAAAAGAGGTAAACTGAGGTTTCGAATTCGAAACCGGATTCGAATCCAGATTTTTTCATCCGACATGTGAATATCGCATTTCTCCCTCAGGAAGCGTACTGAAAGCTCTTTAAATACCCCAATATATGCATAAGCGTTGCATATGCATATCCTATATACATATGGAACGAGAGTATAACTGATTTGCCCAGTATTCATAGACTGACAGATTTTTATGAAATTCGGTTTGAGATTTAAAAAACATCTAAAAAATATATATTGAAATAAAATATATATTGAAAGAATAGTAACACACCTTTTGCAAAATACCAGGGTAGCCTATATTGGAGTAGGAACTTCGATCGCATATTCAATAAATCCGATCTGTTTCATATTGTACAGAGACTGTTCGAGACAGTCCTCCCTCACACGTACTGTTGTCACTGAAGCACAAAATTCTTTACGATGAATTTTCATAGTCATTGGAGAAAACGTCTACACGGCTATATTCTTGTGAAGCTACTACTTTGGGCAAAATTCTTTTAACAGTCTGGAGCTGTGAAAATGTGAAAACATGTCTTGGGATAACTGGAGAGGTGAAGGAGGGTTACACAGAATCTTTAAAATCAGGATATTGCTTTCTAATCGTAAGTCGGCATCTTTGGAACTCATCCGGCGTTCACATTTTCTTAGGCAAACATGCTCGTGACTGAACACTATGGACACTGCTGTTGACGTGCGTGATATCCTGCACAGAAATACAGAGCTTGTTCAGACTGAGCTTCTTCTTGGTAATAGGCACGTTAGCAGCTGTCTGCTGTTCGATGGCGCCCATCATGGAGAATACTCACTCACGTATGACTGCCCTTGGACATAAGATAGATTCCCTATATATACTCCTTTTGACAGTGCTATTCCTTCCTAATAGTCCCCTATATTGTATGCCTTTTTAAATTTATTTTTTTCCTACGCAGCAGGGTATTAACAGGTTAGCATGTGATTGATTATTTTAGACCATAATAACAGCAACCAATTTCGAATCAGTGGAATAGTTTACGCACTTGTTTTGTTTCGGATTTTCAATGGGTCGAGGTGTTTAGGGTTGACGCAATGGCATCTAAAGTGATAAATGGAATGAGTGATGACTGTCAGGTGCTCATGCGTTCATTATTATTAGTGTCATCAAGTCTCTCCATCCATATTCTCTATATAGCTCTATATTCCTACTGTTGCGGACACGTGAATCACGTGCAATATTTCTAAACTTGATTTAATTATAGTATTCTTCTCTCTCTCTCTCTCTCTCTCTCTCTCTCTCTCTCTCTGTCTCTTTCGCTTTCTTTTATATCTACAATCCGATTAGACCAAACCTGGGTTACACATACATTTTTACCGTAAAGAATTTTTTGTATATTTTCCAAAACCACAGGAGTTTTCCCATCTCATTTGCTGTTAATTGAAACCTCTAATCCTATTCCATTAAGCACAGCATTACAAAATTAACATATTTGTGTGTAAAAATTGTCTGAAGAGAAACATCCAGAGAACGCATCGGCCATGAAGTAATTTGTGGCATTTATTTTTTTAACAAAAGCTCAGTGCTGTCATTTAGAGCCGGTACATTCTTTGAGCGATGCAAAGCGAATCTAAAGAAGGGGTCTTCAAGATGTACCCTCTTAAATATGCAGAAAAAATAAATTAAAGAATAAAAGAAGGCTGCATTCGAATGGATTTTTTTTTTCCAGTTTCGAAACAAAATATTTCCAAACCTTCATTTTCTGAAATGCATTTAGATGCGTATGTTATGCTAACCAGAACTATTTTAAAGCTATAAATTCCCCTCTTCTTTTTTTCACTCCTGCGAAAAATATGCCTGAATGGAAAGTCGCATATAAAACATCGTTACACCCATAAAACTGCTACCAAATGCTAGCGATTAGCGATTTAGCCCGTTACGTACGAGATAAAAAACGTTTCGTTTAAGAATGAGGTTCCGGGTGGGGTAATTTCTCGTTACTAGGGGGTTATTTATGCTCTAGTGTTATCTCCGTGATGGTGTAGGATGGCATGAATAGAAATCTAAGATTCTCTTTAAAGTGTTCCACCAGCATGGGTATAAATGGTGACGATACGAAGAAAAAAATAGCAAAACTCATCTCAAAAGTGATTCATTAAAATTTTATTGAACATAAAAGTTTAAATTGAGCGATGGTTGATAGCACGGAGATGTTTTTATCAAGCAGTTTACTCTAGAACGGATTCTATTAAAGGTTAGCGGTGCTGGCCTTTTATGTCGATCGTTTAACATCGCCAAAGAGCAGTTCTGGAAAGCACTGAATGTAAATTCATTCTATAATAACTTAGAAAACGGGTTTCATTAATGCGTGTTTATGTTTTGTTAATTTGAAGAACTCTCAGCCAATGGTAATATAGCGAACAACGACGCTGCCCCTCTTTCTTTCGGTTTGTACTTGAAGGATAATAGCCAAACTGGAATAGAATCACTTTGCATAACATTTGTAGATCTGCTGTAGCCATTTCTCCTACATATCACGCAATTCTTTGGAGATCTTGTACAATGCAACAACTTTGTTTAATAGAAAATAATTGTGGAACTGTGTGTATGGTATAAATCTGATTTTATCGAGCTGGAGCTTTTGTTTGTTATTCTTTAGTTGATATGATATCAGCAATAATGGAGCTGTCAAAACCTATCCACGATTCTGTCTCCTGCACTCAGGTGGGACCCAGCGTGAGACCCCTGCCACTTCTTGGAGGCCTGAAGTGGCTTGTAAATCTTCCATACTTGATCTCTAGAGCAAGATTTCCATTGTATGTAAAAATAAATAAAACTATAAAAAAACCGGAGAAAAATTCCTGGCCCATCAGAAGAGCATGCGTATTCTACAAATTTGCGAAAACTATTCCTGTATGAGAACCAAAGAAAAAAAAAAAGGCGCCGCGTAGGTCTCCGTAGCTTAGTTCGTTTTACGAATGCCCTTCGGTTTGAAAAATCTGGATGCGAATCTCGTGTAGGATGCGAAGGACTCTTATGTATTTGGAGCTTGCTGGGTTTCTTACCGGAAACTGGGATTTTTTGTCGCGCAACCAGGTAAACTCGCCAGGAGAACCCACCATGCAATTGAAAGACGAAGATAAACTGTAGGTTTTATAAGATGGTACCATGCCTGCTGATATGGCCCTCACAGCCAATATATCATCATATTCTAACTAACTCATTAATTGGACTCCATTCGTAAAACTCACGATATCTCTCCCATCATTTTCCACCAGAAATTCAAAGCCAAACAAATCTATTTACCATCACCTTTCTATCTTAATGATGTAATTATTTCAAGAAAAATGGCAGGTATTATTACAGAAAACAACTGATATAGGAATTCTGTTGGATTAGGCAAGAAACACTCTTATAATTATAATTATAATACGAACACGTGTTTGTAGATCTTGTGGACGCAGTAACTTGAGCATGCAGTTGTAAGAGAGAAGCGTGCAACCAATATCCGTTTGTGTTGAAGATTTTATTAGGTAGAAGAATTCTCACCATACTTCCTGGGACAAAGTTCATACTGTCATTTATAGACTTGTCGGTGGCCTAATGAAGTCAGCAAAGTTATTCTCTAAGTTTCTATCTCGATGATTTAAATCACGCATAAACAAAAGTGGGTTTGAGAAGATTCTTTACTCATGCAATGCGATGAGGAAATATAGCGCAAAACCTGGGTAATTGTGTGCGATCTTGCAGATAAAAAGAAGCTCATTATGTTATGTCAGTTACCTTTGCTAGTGAATGGTATTAATTAACGAGCAAATTTAATTATTCTTTCGCGTTTCTGAATGAATAGATGTTAATAAGATTTCAGTAACTAGCTTACAAGTTCTTAACAGATTATATTTCGCTGTTGGCTCTTGTATATGAAGATCACGTGAACGATATTATCAACGGTTGCCATCAGTTGACACGACTGTGAAAACTGGATGTTAATTTATTCTCTGAAAGGAACAGAAAACACTAAAAAGAGTACTTCTCCAAAGTTCCAATAAGCAGAACACAGGTTATGCGTGCTGCATTTGTGTCCGATTTCACGTATCTTTCCAATCTTTCATGTTTTGCTCAATATTCATAATTAAACAGGAACAGGAGTATTGCAGATGACATATCGATAGGAAAGGTTATTCATTTTATGCTATGCTTTCTGCTGATTACTAGATGAAGAGATGTCCTTTGGAATTTAATCTTTTCCGAGTTCAGACGGGTTTTCTAAAGCGACTGACCTTTAGAAAATCAGGACTACCCAAATCGAATTTCGTTTTTTTTTTTTTTTTTTTTTTTTTTTTTTTCAGCGAGAAGAAATGTCATCCGAATTCGTATCTCCTTTTAAAATTGGATAAGAAGTTAGTGATTCGATTATTCTTCTCCTGTTGCATAAATGAAATATATCGCGTATTCAATATAAAATTAAAAGCTCCATTTTGTTTCCTGACCTTCCTGTTCTCCTGAGAGGAAATTGCCTCCTACCATTCAGGAGCGTGCTAATCCACTTCTCCTTATATTCTCTCCATTTGCAGCTCATACTTAGTGATGTTAGTAATTCATTTAACACCCTCTTGATTTATCCTCCTAATTCTGGGTATTCAGTGTGATGCTATCTCCATCAAGCTCCCTGTGATCATCTCATATTCTCATCTGTGAGATCCACTTGCAGTATCTTATGGCATGTTACTGTTACAATCCGCTTCCTTTGTTTATCAAAATCACCCACTATGCAGTTCCAAATTATATCCCTTCTTAATAGAAAATTCCAAATCTCTCCTACGCATTTTTTGACTTACTATCACTCTCACTGTTGATCTTCTTATATCAGCCAATCTTAACTCAACCCACCATTCACCACCTGTCTGACAGCCTTTTTTTTCTCCAAAGTCTAGGGAGATTATATGGTAAATGATGTGGTGCTATAGATTTCTCCATTTTACTTTTTATATCTTTCTCCTTCATCCGATGGTAGTCACTGTAAACTCTTTTAGTTCTGAATGCAAGAAAGCAATTTCTGAGTTATGATATACATTTGGATAAGATAAGTCTATTTCATTAATTTTTGGTTGTACTTAACTTACCATGTCACAACGAATAGAGTCGCTATGAGGTTTGCTACTTTTGCTCCTGATTAATTATGTTGTTGTGGCGCTCGCTAAGAAGAAGAAGACCAATGTATTTAAGTTCGGTTGAAACATCTCGTGTTGTGTATTACGCAACCTTGTGTTTGTAAGTCATTTTCGGGCTATTGGATGATTTCTAAGTTAAACTAGAAGGCACAGAGCCGGAGAGTAGGAAAGTAAAAAGGTAACAAGGAAGGTTAGTTAACATTAGCAAGTCAAGCCGTAATTTTTTTTATTATTATTTTAAGAGATCATGCGATTGCATTGTTTTTATTTTATTTTAAAGATAAGGTTTGATTATGCAAACAATCGGAGATGTGATCCTACTCTTTTTCGTTTATTTATAAGATTGTACGTTTTTATTGCTAACGACTCGTTTGAACAGCTGGTATCACTTTACTTCTACCATCTGAGCAAAGAACTGCAACTGAATATTTTGACACTGTCTAGGAGATTCTTCAGTAAAAATAAGTCTCCAAATCATTTAAGATGTGTGATAACTCAGAGCCTCCGTAGTTCAGTCGGTATAGACGAAAAAGCCCTTTGGTCAGGAAGACCTGGGTTCGATTCCCGTCCATGACGGGAAGAACCTTTATCTTGTCTTTTCCAGTAAAGGTGAGTTATTCAATTTCCAACGGAGGTAGAGGGTTTTTTCATCCGAAAACTCGGGATTTTTGTCCCTCAGAACAGACAAACCACCCCATGAACACACACGGACCATGTATTCATGGATGTAAATCCATGTATTCATGGATTTACATCAAGGGTTATCACCGCACACGTCGTTACGCCCCTAGTTAACTATGAGTCACATGATGGTAGTCAACCTCCTAGGATAGGAGACGGCACATGAATGAGAATGGGATGATAAATCATCCCGTTTTGTTTTTCTCTAACACCTTTATAGCTTGCTCACGTATCGTGCTAAGCAAAGCGCTTTGACTAAAATTAATGAAATTAGTTTGGTTAAAAAAAAATAAAAAAAAATCCTAGGTAACACCAGACAGCCGAACATCAAGTAAGACTGCATAAAATAAAACAAACGAAGAAAATTTACTTTATAAATACCTAAATAAAAATAATAAAATAAAATAAAAATCAGAAAAAAGGGAGAGAGAGAGAGAGAGAGAGAGATTAGCACATGTGAAATAAGTAGGTGACTTGCAGTGACGAAATTACGAAGACATATCTGAATTCCATTTTTTAAATACCATAAAGGAGTTGTACTTCGTACTTTTTTGTACAAACAATGCTCTTCGACCTGGGAAGCCTAGGTTCTTCTAATATACGAACCTTTGTGAGTTCTTTTCAATTGTAGGTGAGTTAGCCAGTCTCATGTGGAGATAGCGAAGTTCTTCCTCTAAGAAATTCAGGGTTTTTATTCAACAATGCAGACAGGAATAACAACAACCGTACGGTAGGTTTCATTTTCTATTAATCCAAGTTACCTGACTGTAAAACCATTGAACCTAACATGTTTTTGTCCGCATGTGCAGGAGAAGGCGAAGATAATAAGTCAATAAAAATTAATTTTTTTTATTTATCACACATGTTAGAGTCGTAAAGAAAGACCACAGTAACAAATGGGTACAAGGATGAAGAAAAAGAAAACACTAGAACCATTAAATAGCAATTTGTAATATTTTAGAAACAAGGTTCAAAACAATTTGTCCTATATTCATAGAAATATAAATGGCATCATATTCCATGAATTAGTCCAAAATACAAAAGTCAATCTCAATGTTCAATAATTCTCTGGTACTCGCAAATACAAGACCTTTTTGTTTCTTTTTTTTTAACAAAAGAAAATAGAGAAGTTCTTAGCCTTAAGTAAGACAACACGTAAACTTGAAAAGTAAATATTCCTCTGAATGGAATTAAATATTTTATTTCTGTGTGAGTTTAAAGAAGATGTCACTTCCATTTCCTATATAAAAGCAAGCAGAGAAAGGGTGTTTCCTTTTCAAACTTGCAACAATTTAATGTGTCCCAAACCCCTACAGGAACTGCAACTCCCTTTAGCATTCTGCTGTTGACTAGAAGCAAACCCCTTTCACTGCCAGGTCATCCACTTACCTGCGTTACGCTTGGCCAACAGAAATCAAGCAGGTGCTGTCGCAATCCAATTACTGTTCGGCCGACTTCCATCTGCTTGACCTTCCGTATCGGCGCCATAGAGAGCGATAAGTCTTTTATGCCCGAGGATCTGAAATTACTAATACGGTTTGCTTCTTTTGTGATTTCGAAGGACGAAAAATAACTTTTTTTTTCTTGTATGTTTTAAGTAGGAACATGCAAATCTTTGAAATATTTTACATGGAAATTTATAGTTCAAACAAATTTCTATAATACATTGTATTTACTAGTATTTGTTCACTGAACAGTTGAACATTGTCCAACTCTCAAGTGTTCGTAAAATAAATTGAAAAGACCTACTGGATGTTAATTTTTTTTTTTTTTTTGTTCAATATATTTTTCAGAAGTAATACATACTACTTATGCACGTTTACAGTTAATTAATGCACTTTATTCTATTTCTCTCAGAAATAATAGTGTAACTGTTATATTCATTAAAATTAAAATTAATATTTTAAATAATATCAAATATTTTTAAAATACGAAAAAGCACACCCTTTTGAATATTCTATATTAATATTACAATTAAACTATGCTAAAGTACTTAATTCTAAGGAGATATATGAAAAGTCCTTTTTAGGACTTCCAGGGTAACAATTAGCAATGCTGAACCGAGGAAGTAAACTGAGGTTCGGCTGTTGCTGTTATCCTGGGTGTGAGTTTTTGAGTTCGCCCCCTTAGGGTTTTTGCCTTAAGGGAGCACCTTGAGTCTCCGGGGAAGGTGTTCTCCGGCAGGGCCCGCTGAGGGGTTCTTGTCGGTGAATTATTTTCCTCGGAATTTGAGCGGTTCTGCTCAGGAGTCGGGGAGCCCGTTGGGGTGCTTGAACGGGGCGGCCGACACTGAGTGGAACCAACGCTGAGCGGTTCTGCTTAAACGGGGAGCCCGTCGGGGTGCTTGGACGGGGCGGCCGTCAATGAGTGGAACCAACGCTGAGACATGGACGGTCTTTCGCCCACTATGGAGTGGCCTAGAGATCGTCCGATTTTTTGAGATTTTACCCTTTACTTACTAATCAGGGTAACAAATAGCAATGCTGAACCGAGGAAGTAAACTGAGGTTCGGCTGTTGCTGTTATCCTGGGTGTGAGTTTTTGAGTTCGCTCCCTTACGGTTTTTGCCTTAAGGGAGCACCTTGAGTCTCCGGGGAAGGTGTTCTCCGGCAGGGCCCGCTGAGGGGTTCTTGTCGGTGAATTATTTTCCTCGGAATTTGAGCGGTTCTGCTCAGGAGTCGGGGTGCTAGGATGGGGCGGCCGACACTGAGTGGAACCAACGCTGAGCGGTTCTGCTTAAACGGGGAGCCCGTCGGGGTGCTTGGACGGGGCGGCCGTCAATGAGTGGAACCAACGCTGAGACATGGACGGTCTTTCGCCCACTATGGAGTGGCCTAGAGATCGTCCGATTTTTTGAGATTTTACCCTTTACTTACTAATCAGGGTAACAATTAGCAATGCTGAACCGAGGAAGTAAACTGAGGTTCGGCTGTTGCTGTTATCCTGGGTGTGAGTTTTTGAGTTCGCTCCCTTAGGGTTTTTGCCTTAAGGGAGCACATTGAGTCTCCGGGGAAGGTGTTCTCCGGCAGGGCCCACTGAGGGGTTCTTGTCGGTGAATTATTTTCCTCGGAATTTGAGCGGTTCTGCTCAGGAGTCGGGGAGCCCATCGGGGTGCTAGGATGGGGCGGCCGACACTGAGTGGAACCAACGCTGAGCGGTTCTGCTTAAACGGGGAGCCCGTCGGGGTGCTTGGACGGGGCGGCCGTCAATGAGTGGAACCAACGCTGAGACATGGATGGTCTTTCGCCCACTATGGAGTGGCCTAGAGATCGTCCGATTTTTTGAGATTTTACCCTTTACTTACTAATCAGGGTAACAATTAGCAATGCTGAACCGAGGAAGTAAACTGAGGTTCGGCTGTTGCTGTTATCCTGGGTGTGAGTTTTTGAGTTTGCTCCCTTAGGGTTTTTGCCTTAAGGGAGCACCTTGAGTCTCCGGGGAAGGTGTTCTCCGGCAGGGCCCGCTGAGGGGTTCTTGTCGGTGAATTATTTTCCTCGGAATTTGAGCGGTTCTGCTCAGGAGTCGGGGAGCCCATCGGGGTGCTAGGATGGGGCGGCCGACACTGAGTGGAACCAACGCTGAGCGGTTCTGCTTAAACGGGGAGCCCGTCGGGGTGCTTGGACGGGGCGGCCGTCAATGAGTGGAACCAACGCTGAGACATGGACGGTCTTTCGCCCACTATGGAGTGGCCTAGAGATCGTCCGATTTTTTGAGATTTTACCCTTTACTTACTAATCAGGGTAACAAATAGCAATGCTGAACCGAGGAAGTAAACTGAGGTTCGGCTGTTGCTGTTATCCTGGGTGTGAGTTTTTGAGTTCGCTCCCTTACGGTTTTTGCCTTAAGGGAGCACCTTGAGTCTCCGGGGAAGGTGTTCTCCGGCAGGGCCCGCTGAGGGGTTCTTGTCGGTGAATTATTTTCCTCGGAATTTGAGCGGTTCTGCTCAGGAGTCGGGGTGCTAGGATGGGGCGGCCGACACTGAGTGGAACCAACGCTGAGCGGTTCTGCTTAAACGGGGAGCCCGTCGGGGTGCTTTGACGGGGCGGCCGTCAATGAGTGGAACCAACGCTGAGACATGGACGGTCTTTCGCCCACTATGGAGTGGCCTAGAGATCGTCCGATTTTTTGAGATTTTACCCTTTACTTACTAATCAGGGTAACAATTAGCAATGCTGAACCGAGGAAGTAAACTGAGGTTCGGCAGTTGCTGTTATCCTGGGTGTGAGTTTTTGAGTTCGCTCCCTTAGGGTTTTTGCCTTAAGGGAGCACATTGAGTCTCCGGGGAAGGTGTTCTCCGGCAGGGCCCACTGAGGGGTTCTTGTCTTTGAATTATTTTCCTCGGAATTTGAGCGGTTCTGCTCAGGAGTCGGGGAGCCCATCGGGGTGCTAGGATGGGGCAGCCGACACTGAGTGGAACCAACGCTGAGCGGTTCTGCTTAAACGGGGAGCCCGTCGGGGTGCTTGGACGGGGCGGCCGTCAATGAGTGGAACCAACGCTGAGACATGGACGGTCTTTCGCCCACTATGGAGTGGCCTAGAGATCGTCCGATTTTTTGAGATTTTACCCTTTACTTACTAATCAGGGTAACAATTAGCAATGCTGAACCGAGGAAGTAAACTGAGGTTTGGCTGTTGCTGTTATCCTGGGTGTGAGTTTTTGAGTTTGCTCACTTAGGGTTTTTGCCTTAAGGGAGCACCTTGAGTCTCCGGGGAAGGTGTTCTCCGGCACGGCCCGCTGAGGGGTTCTTGTCGGTGAATTATTTTCCTCGGAATTTGAGCGGTTCTGCTCAGGAGTCGGGGAGCCCATCAGGGTGCTAGGATGGGGCGGCCGACACTGAGTGGAACCAACGCTGAGCGGTTCTGCTTAAACGGGGAGCCCGTCGGGGTGCTTGGACGGGGCGGCCGTCAATGAGTGGAACCAACGCTGAGACATGGACGGTCTTTCGCCCACTATGGAGTGGCCTAGAGATCGTCCGATTTTTTGAGATTTTACCCTTTACTTACTAATCAGGGTAACAAATAGCAATGCTGAACCGAGGAAGTAAACTGAGGTTCGGCTGTTGCTGTTATCCTGGGTGTGAGTTTTTGAGTTCGCTCCCTTAGGGTTTTTGCCTTAAGGGAGCACCTTGAGTCTCCAGGGAAGGTGTTCTCCGGCAGGGCCCGCTGAGGGGTTCTTGTCGGTGAATTATTTTCCTCGGAATTTGAGCGGTTCTGCTCAGGAGTCGGGGAGCCCATCGGGGTGCTAGGATGGGGCGGCCGACACTGAGTGGAGCCAACGCTGAGCGGTTCTGCTTAAACGGGGAGCCCGTCGGGGTGCTTGGACGGGGCGGCCGTCAATGAGTGGAACCAACGCTGAGACATGGACGGTCTTTCGCCCACTATGGAGTGGCCTAGAGATCGTCCGATTTTTTGAGATTTTACCCTTTACTTACTAATCAGGGTAACAATTAGCAATGCTGAACCGAGGAAGTAAACTGAGGTTCGGCTGTTGCTGTTATCCTGGGTGTGAGTTTTTGAGTTCGCTCCCTTAGGGTTTTTGCCTTAAGGGAGCACCTTGAGTCTCCGGGGAAGGTGTTCTCCGGCAGGGCCCGCTGAGGGGTTCTTGTCGGTGAATTATTTTCCTCGGAATTTGAGCGGTTCTGCTCAGGAGTCGGGGAGCCCATCGGGGTGCTAGGATGGGGCGGCCGACACTGAATGGAACCAACGCTGAGCGGTTCTGCTTAAACGGGGAGCCCGTCGGGGACTTGGACGGGGCGGCCGTCAATGAGTGGAACCAACGCTGAGACATGGACGGTCTTACGCCCACTATGGAGTGGCCTAGAGATCGTCCGATTTTTTTGAGATTTTACCCTTTACTTACTAATCAGGGTAACAATTAGCAATGCTGATCCGAGGAAGTAAACTGAGGTTCGGCTGTTGCTGTTATCCTGGGTGTGAGTTTTTGAGTTCGCTCCCTTAGGGTTTTTGCCTTAAGGGAGCACATTGAGTCTCCGGGGAAGGTGTTCTCCGGCACGGCCCGCTGAGGGGTTCTTGTCGGTGAATTATTTTCCTCGGAATTTGAGCGGTTCTGCTCAGGAGTCGGGGAGCCCATCGGCGTGCTAGGATGGGGCGGCCGACACTGAGTGGAACCAACGCTGAGCGGTTCTGCTTAAACGGGGAGCCCGTCGGGGTGCTTGGACGGGGCGGCCGTCAATGAGTGGAACCAACGCTGAGACATGGACGGTCTTTCGCCCACTATGGAGTGGCCTAGAGATCGTCCGATTTTTTGAGATTTTACCCTTTACTTACTAATCAGGGTAACAAATAGCAATTCTGAACCGAGGAAGTAAACTGAGGTTCGGCTGTTGCTGTTATCCTGGGTGTGAGTTTTTGAGTTCGCTCCCTTAGGGTTTTTGCCTTAAGGGAGCACATTGAGTCTCCGGGGAAGGTGGTCTCCAGCAGGGCCCGCTGAGGGGTTCTTGTCGGTGAATTATTTTCCTCGGAATTTGAGCGGTTCTGCTCAGGAGTCGGGGAGCCCATCGGGGTGCTAGGATGGGGCGGCCGACACTGAGTGGAACCAACGCTGAGCGGTTCTGCTTAAACGGGGTGCTTGGACGGGGCGGCCGTCAATGAGTGGAACCAACGCTGAGACATGGACGGTCTTTCGCCCACTATGGAGTGGACTAGAGATCGTCCGATTTTTTGAGATTTTACCCTTTACTTACTAATCAGGGTAACAAATGGCAATGCTATAGCCAATGAAGTTTTAACTGAGGCTCGGCTATTGCCGTTACCCAGCCATGACTAGAGCTTTTTAGCTCAACAACACTCCATCCACACAGATTATCTTCATTCAGATGACGGGATAAAGAGTCAAGGACTCAGTCCATCGCCCAGTTCTTTTAAGAACTTTAAGAACTTAATTCTAAAGGGTAATGGATAGCAATGCTGTAGCCAATGAAGTTCTAACTGAGGTTAGGCTATTGCTGGTACCCTCCTGCCATGATCAGAGCTTTCATAGCACAATAAAAACTTAATTCTAAATGCAATTTCAGTTTAGTAACGTGGAACCTGAAAATCGAATTACAGTAAATTTCAGTATACAGTATATATATTTATTCAGAGTGTGATGAAATAACAATATTGAATAAACAAAATATAAAATCAGCGTTTTGTTTGTGCCTTGTAATAATGTTCATTTTGTACGAATTGGTTCCCTTTGATAATTAAAGTTGAATGAAAATAACTCTTCGTGTTACTGTAAGCAATATGCATCTTGATGAATTTTTTTTTACTAATATATCGTGCCACTTCAAAGCTTTTGATATGAATGCTAATATTCAAAATCCATTCCAAGTGAATGGATTTTGATGAAATTTGGCACTTTGATTGCTCATGATTTTTTTTTTTTCATTTAATTTGAGTTTAAATCGCGCGGTCTTATATCAGTTATGAATAGCATACAGAGAAATACTGTATACGCGAGCCTCCGTAGTTCACTCAGTACAGGCGAAACCCTTTGTTCGGAAAGACTTGGGTTCGATTGCCGTCAGTGATGTGAGGAATCTTTATCTGGTCTCTTTCGACTAAGGGTGAGTTAACCGGTCTTATACGATGGTGGTGGGTTTTTTTTCCCGGTAACTCAGTTTTTTTCATAACTCAAAACAGGTAAACTGGTTCTGTGAACACACACGGCTACAGAAATAAAATATACAACGGTAAGGAAGCCACCTTGCTCCTAATAACCTCCTTAATATGGGAGCATATAATTACTCCCACTAACTAGCTATTGAGATAGATTTATGGGAATAAAATATAACACTAAGTAGTAAATTAATTCAACAGTATATACGTTTTGTTTAGTTTAGTTTATGAAATGTCCAGAGTATAAAATATAGTAGGTATTCAAAGAAAAAAAAATTTATTTTTTTAGGATTTCTTGAAAAATTCAATCCGATACTAGGAATATTTTTCTATAAACAGCTCATATTAAATCTATTTTTTCTTCAAGTAGTTTTTTTTTCTGTTGTTACAAGAAATGGGTCGAGATTATAATTGAACCCAATTTTACCATCTTGGCTAGTTGTTCCATGGCGCTGCTCCTTAGCGGTTAGCAATTTATTTCTTGCACGGTGCTCTCCGTTGTGGAAGACCTAACAACTAGAACTGCGGACCAAGTCATTGAGTTAATCAATCAGATCAATTAATCAATTACTCGGCTCACTCTGGGATTTCATCCTTTGTCCGTGCACTTTAAGAGGTATCATTAGGCGCGCAGCCAACTCCGTTTCTTATCGCAGCTTTCAGGTCTAACAGAGAAATATCGAGCGGTCGGTTACATTTTTGTGCATACTACTGTAATAGTATGTGCGTGCTTACAAGGATATGTTTGATACTACAAACCCCCCCCCCCCCACTTCTCCTTCGGTGAAATCAACTCCTTAAAAATTACAAAATCGCTATTTACTTGCTGACTTGGGATGCATAACACTATTCTAAGAGGATGAATAGTGATGGTGAGCAAGAGAAATAGAGTTTTATTAAACTACGTTGAATTATAATGCGACCAACTCTTAGTATAACAGACTTTCGTATCGGTAACAGTCAATTATTTGTGTACCCGATACTCTCTCATGCTGCATGATGGCCCTGCGATCAGCAGTGAGAAAAAGAAACGTTCTAGATGAGCGACGGAAGTGACCCCCTCTTCTTATTCTATATAAAAACATGGCATATTTAAAAATATTTTGCTTACTATTAAAATTATGATTTAAAAATGTACACTTTTTTGTTTATGAAAGCAATTTTGTAACTTTTGCTACTCATAACAGCGAAGAATACTCAAATTACTTAAAAAACATTCCGATTTTTGGAAAAAAAAGAGAAAGTACATTTAATTTTTATAAAGATATTAATATTATATATTATAAATGGAATAAAAATAAAAGTTATATTTTATTATTTAAAATATTTTAAGAAAATTAACTATTATAAACTAGATGACACATTTTAAAAGCACACCATTTGATTATAAATATAAGATTTATCTATCAAAATGGTCTACTGCTGTCATTATGGCAATAGTGATATTGAACATTCTTGACTTGGACCTATGAAATTACTAAATTTCACTAAAACAGCTTTCGTGATATAAAATAAAATGCTAAAATAATCTTGATTGAGTTCAATTTTCTCTCACTTTTCATCTTAAGCTTAATTTGATTTCATTTCCATGCCCGTTTTTTTCCCGATTTCATTGTTGTTGTTTTTCTATAACATAACAATGAGCAGTACAACTAGTTTAATCTTTGCAAAGCGAAACGGTACAGAGACCCCTAACTTAGTTGTCTTGAAAATAAGACTGAAAACCTTCTCACGTTGTTAGCAATACATTTGCTAAAATCTATCATTACATAAAAAAAAAAAACATTTTGAAATATTTTTGATTTTCTCTTCGCAGTTTAACTTTGTGTGTGTGTGTGTGTGTGTGTGTGTGTGTGTGTGTGTGTGTGTGTGTGTGTGTGTGTGTGTGTGTGTGTGTGTGTGTGTGTGTCGAAGAAAACTAAAGCGAGTTATTCAAAACGAATGATCGATGCTGGAGTCATAACACAGAATCGTGCACACAATAAAGTGATAAAGAAAGAAAATATTCTTCGAGAGGTAGTTCACGCGACTAAGATTTGGAAAAGAATAATCTTTTCCTTATATATATTTTTTTCTTGCCAGAATTCTGAAAGTTACTTTTCTGATATTTTATCTCGATTATACTGATTGTAGGAAGCTAAATTAGTTTAATATCGAAACTTGGACAGACTTAATGATGTGGATGCAGGAAGCAATTTAGTTTTATTGAGCCGTTTCCTACTATTAATGTTTCATGGATCGTTAAATATAGCCCTTGCTGATAGATCTATCGTGCCATGCGGACATTGACCTTCTTGCTCAATATTCAAAATAAATATTTTATAATCCTGCACATTATTATCGCAAAGTCGTCTTCATTAACAAAGCAACGGATCAGATTGTGATCTATTGAACAAATAAGAATTTCGACTTAGATAAATAAAGAGCTGGCTTGATTGTGACGTGTAAATCCAAACGACATTGTTAAAATTTGCACTCTCGACATCTATCTGTTCGTTTAACATTTAAAAGCATAATGATCATCTGAAATCTTAAGTCAACCGCTTCTTAACATAACTACACTCGAGACATATAGCGACCGTTTTAATGCAAACGGTGAAGCATTGGAATATTTCCCATTATCAACCTCTAAGAGTCAGTTTCCCATTCAGATCACGGATCTACTGCACAGATTGTCAGATGAAATTCCAGGGATCTAGCGGATGACTTACAATCGGTAATTGGATTTTAGGTGTTGCAGTATTTCAATAGACGACTCGTCAACTCGCATACTAATGGGGACTTTCGTAAGATTATTAACATCCTCCATTTCTCCTTTGATTTATTAACTCTTTTTACGAACAAAACAGAGAAAATCGAAAGCACTTAATCATCCTAAGCGATAGGTAGATAGAAAGATTACAGTAGCGCTTTTATTTTCCGAAGCTAATTATTTTACTGATTCAAGGGCCACTACCTCTTGAATGAAGGGTTTTTACAATCGATCATTAACTGAATAGATTAAAAACTCGAAGAAAAAATTTAAAGCAATTCCATGTAGTGCTTTCTGTTTATTATTTTTAATACTGCAAAAAAAAAGTAGTTGAAATCATTTAAAGAAATCTGACTTAGAAGGTTAAGTTGAATTTAAATGTGGCTTCCTGCACTCATCGCTCCAGCCATATCAAGATAACAATTGATGGCTTTAACGTAAAAATACCATTGAAGTGTTATGGAAAGAAAATGCATATACCCCAAACACGTTATTTTTCGTTACTTTGATTTTTATGTATTTTATTTTATTTTTTGGTGCTAATCTTATTTTGACTACTTTTTTTTCTGACTTTGTGACTAATTTGGATCAACGCCTATTCTGTTTTTTATACTTGCTTGTGATGAGCAATGCTTGATGAAATATGCGATGCCTATTCCTTCGCTGGCTGCTGAGTACTTCCTAAAATGGACATTGGCTGTTGTCTGATTTCAAACTGCTTTGTCCAATTTAAAAATCTTTTTTTTTTTTTTTTAACATCTGCCAACCATTTTGCAACACTTGAATGTTGTTATTGCAACGACGTTCATCAGTGTACTCTATTTACAACCTGAGCGCTTTCCCTAGTTCCTTGTTTTCGAGGTGACGTTGATTACCCAGAGGATCCGTAACTCATATCGTTACAGCGATTCTTGAATCTACAAGATCCTTTTATTAATCCTAAGTAAGGCGATGTTACCATTCCTGATTATCTAGAGACATAGGCGACTGCAACGAGAGAAATAACTTATGATTATAGTATTCGTCTAGAGCTACGGTTTATTATCGAAACATTTTGTTGTTTTTAACGGAAATGTTTACAACGAACGAAACGCCAGGGAGTAAGTCGTAAACACAAAGATATGTTCAAAGTTTAAGACGTACAGTGTTTCTGTGTCATGGAAGACTGCTGAACCAAACATTCCCTTGATGAGATCTTTTTGTTGTTTCCTGCACCAGTGACTGAGTTGTCTCCTTTCAAACCATCATATGAAAAGTTTCATTGACATTAGCAGTTTTATCTCTTGCATGCAGACAAACAAATCGTCGTCACCTGAAGACCAAAGGTCATGTTCTCATGGTAACGGGAATTTCAAATTGTGACCTGATGAGACGCGTAAGGTTATAAGTAATGAGATAACAAACGTTCTTTTGCTGATAAATTATAATTAACTCTGTCAAACAGAAAGTAATACCCTTAAACCAAAAGTCTGTAACCGTTTCTTCATAATGTTCATTTTTTGTTCTTTTATGGTTCGAAAGGAACCAAAAGACATTCTGAGTGAAGAATGGACAACAAGTTAGGTGATCCAATTTGTTATCAAACTTGTTGATCTTTAATGTACTTTAACTGAAAGTGCATTGGGAACTGGAGTGTGTTTTCATTTCTGAGTCTAATCCCGATAATAACACATCTTGGCTATGTTTACTTCGAAAATAAATCCAACTACTATGATTACTTCTTGCGTAACTGGACACATGCCAGAACATATCTTGGTACAGCTGGAAGAAATACATAAGTTTGATCCCGTCTGCGGTCCAATTAACATGAAGTGGACCGCAGACATGAGAACGTCTGAGGTCCTCATGAGAATGAGAATTTTTAGGTTGAAGATGAGTTACCCATCTTCATACGGAAGAGGAGAGGTTTTTATTCTACAAATTGGCAAACCAGATCCTGAAACTACTCGCAATGATATACATAATGCATTCTCCAGATGGCATGAGCTGTGTCAGATTTCATTCTAACTATGCTTTTTCTGGCGATTGTAAAGTGTGGGCATTTCGCAAAAGGCATAAGCAGCTTTATATGTCGTTTAGTCTGTCTGTCCGTCCGTCCGTGCGTAAGCGGCCATTGGAGTCTAACGGCATAAATGATACTCAGATTCGTCCAGTAGTAATTTTTGTTTCACTCAGACTATTTCAAAGAACGAAAGGGGAAAAAGGTGTTGAAATGCATAATGTGGAGGGGGCGCTCAAATCCCAACGAAGAGAGGATGCAAACCTATAGTCCATTCGTATTATTAGTGTCATTGGTGAGTTCGGTCAATGAGGTTCTTTAGTTTTGATTTCATGTGACTTATTTTAATTCCAAAATTACGAAACATACATCCACGTGTCAAGAGTATTTAAACAAAATACTATAACATTGCAAAGTTCTGATTGGATGTTAATATTCTGTGATTGAGCAGATACACTGTTGAACAGTAATTTTCATTGTTAAGCCATACACACGCACACACGTGGGTTGAACGGCTGGTTTTTATTTCTTTATTTTAGCGGATCTGCTTTAAGTAACGCACTCCTAAATTTTGATTCAAATTATTGCATCAAAACTAGAACTATGTATGGAAATAACTCTTAGAAACCTCTCAGAAAAGTAATGGTCGGGCACAAACTCATACAAGTAAGCTGACTATCACACTTTTTACATTTGCTTCCCGTCTAACAAGGAATGTTTACAATCATGGCCTTCGGGCTGCATGTTTCCACGTAAGAATCAACCGACCAGATGCATGTTTACAAAACTATCTGCCTCAGGACGTAAATAACGGAATCGTTTGGAAACACATGATGATAGACGGCACCAATATACCTTTAAGTTATTTTAAGGATTTAGGAATATTCTGTACGATTTTAAGTAATGCTGTTGTTGAATGCTTCGAATATATTAAAATCATTCCAGTTAGGATATCATAGTGTAATAGATTTGAATTAGTGAAATTCTTCTATCTATTATAAAATAAAACAGAGGAAATGCTCTATGACCGCAACTGAACTTTGTTCAGCATCTCATTATTAATCAGATTACGACTGTGTTTCCCCCTAGCGGCATAATGTGACCCTGGTCTTTGTACCATCTTGATTTACATAGTAAATCATGCAATTGTTAACGATTGTGAAATAAAATGTGCTAAATAATCAAACTTTATTATTAATTGCGCCTGAACTAATAAACCAGTTTATCGAGAAATACCTATTCGCGACGATGCACATTGAATTTAATTATTCTGTTTATTATTCAAAAGGATAAAAAGATGAATTGCAAGTGGAAGTATGTAATCAATTATACAAAATGAATTCATGCAGAAATGGAAATAACAGACGTTGGTAGACAGTTGGAATTCTGAGGCTAACGCCGTAAACTCGGCAACGTAATATGCTTATCCACAAGCAGCGTCCCATTATTTATTCATCTCATTTCTAAAATTAATCGTAATTATTAAGGTAACCAATTTCTAACGAATCAGGTGTAGTGTGTGCTTTAGGCTTGCATCAATGCCATACGTTTCGCAGGAAGAGGATATTTTCAGCTTATATGACTCTTTTATTTCCGTTTTGTTAAAATAATTTTTGCTTACTTTAATATTGCAATCTTTTGTGTATTTTATTCAGATTTGCTGCGTTGAGATAATTAACTACAATTTTTGTTTTTGATTCTCATTCGTTTGGGAACGTATTGGAATTTATTTATTTTTAATGAATAAAAAGAAGAGGTGTTGGGTCAATTGTTTAAGTCTAAGGGCCTCAAATAATGACCCTTCTCCCTCACACATCCTTTACATGTAATATTTATATATAAACTATCTATTTATATATAAATTTATATATTTATATATGTAGATGCTGAAGATACATACGAGAATTTTTGAAATCAAAATGAAATGTGCTGTTTCTTAGCAACTGTAATTTGCAAGCAGTTTAGTAAATAAATCGCTGTATTTCACTATCAAGTGGGTGTCATCAATGCTCTTTCACGTATGTCACCTTGCTTGTGGTGTGGAAATGCTTAAATTACACACGCGGGAAAATAACTATGAGCGTGGCTTATTTGGCAGATGTCAGTTTGTATTAAATGTCCTCCCAAGAAGACATTCTGAAACTATTATATTTGAAGACAACTTGTGCATCATGCATGACTTTTGTTCATTTCGCATACGCAAATTTTCTAGAAAGAGCTACAATGTTATTATTGAAAATGTGTTACAAAAAGACAATTCAAATATCTCGGTGCTGTGCTCCAAGAATCACGACTGTCAGAGCGCAGTCTTCACAAATTCTCTTAAAATTAGATATTGCATTATTGAGGATGACATGATGAATCTAAGTTTAACCTCCAGTGTGTAGTCATCTCATGAAGTAAAGTTTTTTTTGGTTTCTTCACCACAAAATGTATCCAGTTATATTTCACACTGGTATGTTGTGTCATTTTCAAGTCTTAAAGAAATATTCTCCTCTCAAGATTCTGAATTATTAATTATAATTTGGATTACACGATTCTTACAATGCAAATAAATCGTGTTTTGTTTAAAAAAATATATTTAGTAACTTCTAGAGAAATCAAAAATAAGAATTATTTTTTCCTACAACATAAGCGTGTCTTTTTCCCAAATGGCATGTTTTCGCAGCTTAACTACAAATACAATGAATTATTTAATATCGGAATTACTATTAATAACATAATAGATAGAAAAGCCAAAAATGGAATCCTCAAAAAGCAAAATACTCTTGTTTGATTAACACTATTGTTAAAGATAAAAATTGCAGGGAAAGTCATGGCAACTCTTCACAATTAAAAAATGACTAGTTCGAGAGTAAGCTAACAGCTGAAACTCGGATTTTCTCCTGAGCAGGCATTTGCTTGCTTGCATAGCGACTGGTTTTATTAATTATTTGAGTTGGCCGATTCTTAAACAAAACAGCGCCTGGTGGTATTCAATATATTACTCTAGTGTCAGAAGCTATTGAGATTGTTCAATTAATGAGTACTCACTTTCTAAGATATTTCAACCAGGTCTATGAAACATGGTGTACTGTGCTACTGCTACATTGGATGAAGAGTTAGAGGTGCATAAAAATGAGGATGAAGAGCTGTTGCATAACCTGGATAGGAATATCTCAATATGGACAGATGAATTATCAGCACATTTGCCAAATGTGCTGATAAGGCGTAGCCAATTCAGCCGAATTGGCTACGCCTTTCACATATATGTACAACTTGAGTCTCAGCTCAGGAATGATACCACAGGAATGTATGATAGTTCCATTGTACAAGGGTGATTCATAAACTGATGTCTAACCACCACCTAATCAGTATCTCTGAAGCGGTGGTGAAGATTTTAGAGAAGTTGGTAAGTACTTGCATACAAAAATGGGTAGACAAACATGCTCTACTCTACAGGGACCAACATTGGTTTACTAAAAGAAGGTCATGTTTTAGCAATTTACTCATATATTATATGAGCAATGTTACAGCCGAGTTGGATAAAGGGAATGGATACACTATGATAATGTTGGATTTTTCTAAGGCATTTGATAGGACACCACACGATAAGCTGTTGCGTAAACTGGAGAATATTGGATTGGAATATAATCTGTTGACTTGAATCAGGGGAAGGTTTACAGACAGATATCAAAAATTGATATAGGGTGGGGTGAATCTGCCAAATTTAAGGTGGCCAGTGGTGAACTTCAGGGGTCAGATCTTGGGCTATTTTTGTTGTTCAATCTATACTTTAATACAATCTCCTGTTAGACCTTCCCTAATTTGACATTAGGGAGGGTCTAACAGGAGATGTGCAATTGTTTGGCGATGATGCAAAGATAGGCAGGGCAATCAGGGTTGATACCGATATTCAGCCTATTCAAATCATTTTGTATAGGCTGGAAATTGGGGTAAACGAAAATGGATATCAGTAATGTTAGTAAGTGTCAAGTTGCACTTTAGCATGATGAAATTTCCAGCAACATATTATATTAGTGAGGAGGGAAGTAACTGGGGAGGGAAGGGGGTCTTGGAGTATTGGTACATAGGAATTTGAAGTTAAAAGTCACATAGCCAACTCAGAGGACAATTGCGATGTTGAAGCAAACCTTTTCATGTAAAGATAAGGAAGTCAGTTTGTCTCTTTAGAAGACCGCACTCGGATTATTATGCGCACATTTGGTCTCCCGGGTTCTAAGTGGTAAAGTGGAAAGGGTGCAAAGAAGAGTTACAGAGATTATTTCGTGATTATGGGATTTAGAGTATGAGTATAGATTGCAAGTATGTGATTACAGATGGGGTGATATGATAGGGGTCTATAAACTTCTGAATGGGTGATATAGGATATCGTCTGGTGAAATCGTTTGTTTAATGTAAGGTGGGGAAAGAACACGGGGGCATGCATCCATGAAATTTAAGTTTGTTCGCAGACAAGAAAGAGGTAAGAGCTAGCTTTTTCTCTCACAGAGCAATGAGTGGGCGGGCGGAATAATTTGCACTTAGGGGTAGTCAGTGCATCTAGTGTGAATGTACTGACTAATCGCAGAATAATAATAATAATAATAATAATAATAATAATAATAATAATAATAATAATAATAATAATAATAATAATAATAATAATAATATTGTGTAATCTACTAAGGCTGTAATACTCGTGTATTATGTCAGTATCCAGTTCTTTCCAAAGTGGTTTCCTTTTTCGAATTTCCGGAAGCAAAACTCAACCATCGTCACAGTAATCGGCTGAACCAATTTATTTGAAAGACCATATCGTAACCGGATGTCTTTGCAGGCATACGAAACCGTTATATCTCTTAAATTACACATAATCTTACATCGCCAGTTCCTACAAAAAAAAAAGAGAGAGAATGCACGTAATAATTATGTAAAGAAGCTATCCATAATCTCTTAGATAAGCAAGGACGAAATCAATACTTCTTCCATCTGTACAATCTTTACATCTCCCGCAAAGATGCGATAAAATTTTATGAAAGAGTAATACGAGAATCTTGTGATTTAAGAAATGCCCTTTCTGAAATTTTTTTCAGATGGATGCACTCTAATAATGAAAACAGTTTCTTTTTAGTTTTTAATTCAAATCGGAAACGATGCTTACTCCGGAATATGCCCAAATAATGATCTTCTCTAGTCGAGTTTCGAATTATATGGTTTAAACTTCATCACTCGTCTTCAGCTACTTCAAGTGAGATAAATTTCTATTAGTCGTTAATTAGGTGTTTTCATGACCTGCTATGGACTATCGACAAGTACGGGTTCTTCGAGTTTAATTTTTTTTCTTTTTTTCATTTTTTAGCACATATTTGAGGTTTCTGATTGTAGAAATTCAAAATGGTTATGAAAATATTCAGTTTTGTTTTTAATTATTTATTAGTTCGCAGTAAGTATTACACAAAAACAGTTTTATCAGGGATCAGTGTGAATTCATTGATGACTCAATAGTCCTGAACCCAAGAGTCATGAATCACGCGACTCATGATTCTCGCATTCAGGACTAGTGCGAACCGTTTGTGATTTCTAAACTTACCATTATGGTCCTTCTGAAAAATATTTGTTTTTCAGTATAGTTTGTTGCCTGTTAGTGGGTGGATGCAATAACTCATCTGGCATTCTTGTTAAGGGCTGCAGTGTTTATTCCGGGTAGCCATAGATCTCCCGGTACACAGCAAGATAACCAGACGTATATGGATAGCTTAAGCTCAGTACAGTTAGTTGGATGAAATATCGTTTAATGCCACGTCAAAACCACCCGTGGAGACTTAATGATGTCGTGTGAACTTTTAGATGTTGCAATGACAAGTAATCGATCACCCCTATTGCTGTGTTATGGCCGATTACCAGCCATTTCACTCTAAACACTCTCATGCAACGAGTTCCGCGGTAAAAATCAAACGAAAAATCTCCCAACATTCAGTGATTAGCGTGTAAAGGTGCTGAATTTTGTGAGATTCTTATCTTTTAACGCACTACGAAAGATTAATAGCCGCAGAAACGTGCAATCATATTATTTTTAGAGTTTAAAAGTTTAACGATTTGAATTCGAATAGAAAAAAATAGAAAAGTTATTTTACTTCTGAAAATAAATGGGTTACGTAGATAAAATTGACAATAATGGAAAGAAAACAAAACTTTGTTGATTATTTCACAAAGAAATATCGTCTGCTCGATCACAAATGAAATTATTTTATTGATGCGTCCTGGCGTTCATATACGCAAGTCAGACGAAAATATATAAAGGAGTTTATTTTTTTAATTGTTTACTCTGCCTTATTCAATGAAATTTATAATTCATTTTTGCAAATCATATAAAATAACAAGTTTAAACTACAATCATATTTAAACAAATCATAATAGTGACCAGGACATTGTTTAGATTGAGTAATTTTATTTTCAGCGCAGCAACTTTAATATTTTATTTACTTGCTGTTGTTTTCACGCACAGAGAGTTCGAAAACCTCTCTTTTCATGCATAGTTATACGCCTACCGAACTTTATGTTTAGAATATCTTCGTTTAGGTCAATAATTTTGAACTTAATAAATTGTTTATATTCACGCAAATTTAGTGTCCTGTTGAACAATTGGAACGGCGAGATTTCAGCCGTATAGCACGCCAGTGGAATGAAAGTATGAGAACGCGATCGCGCAGCATGGTAATGCCCTACATATGCAATGAACTACATAAATATATAATGAAAAGTTTATATTTTATGTATTTACAAATACGAATGACTTTTAACCTGATTTATGAATTATGATTTGTATCATCATAATTCAAATCGCCTTTTGTTGATAGTAAACAACCAGAAGCTTTACGTTTTGTGTAATATTCGCCCTTGTTGGAGATAAAACTTCCGTAGACCATCACTAAAATGGCATCTTTGGTTCTCTTAATTTGTAATGTGCTTGCTATAGAACAATATCGGTTGTGTTGTGGATCGTAAAAGCCACGCTCTTTTCCTTATCTTGGTTGGTCCTACTATTGATTGTCACAGAACTGTCCACGCTTGGCTGTAATCGTTGCATTATCTGTGGAGGTTGATGGCGAAAGTGATCTAGGCTGCCAAGTGGCCAATGGGGTATTAGAAGAAGGAAATATGTCTGAACTAGATACACCAATATGGAAGATAGACATGTTTTCAACATACTGAAATATGTTTTAGTTTGTTAATCGTCGAACCCTGCATCTGAGTTCAAATATTTTAAAACTAACTGCTAATTAAGGGGAAAACACGCCATGTTTCCTCTGCTCCCTCATTGTCAACAGCATGGCACAAATATAATCAGTGACTCTTACATTCAACATTGCATGCAAATTTCATCCAAAGTAAAATTACTGTGGGTGTGTACACTACCAAACACATCCATACATTTGATTCACTTCCAATTTTATTAATAAAACTCATCCATATACGAGGTGAATAGTGATTATATCTCCATCTCTAATGAATCAATAAACCGACTTTCTTCTATTTCTTACTGACTCAGGCACTTGGATGCTATCTCGAGGTAATATTGATTAAGTATCAGAGAGAAAGTGACATGCTACCCAATGGATAATATCAGAAATGACTAGACAGAATCCATGACACCCTGACAGCAGAAATTTGATCAAAGTAACGTTGACAAAATGTTATACTTATCTAATGAGACACTTACAAACTAATCACAGACGGCGTTCTGTTTAATGGATCACAAGCTCGTCAGTAGTTTCTACATCGATGTTGATATTTATTCTGTGATTTGAAGAAAAAAACAAACAAAAAACATAAGAATTCTTATAGCGAAGGAGTTTCCATTGCTACCGGTTCAAGTTTATTGTATTTTATTTATTTATCATAAAGTTAAAATAAAATTTAAACTACATTACTTTTTTTTAAAAAAATAAAAAAGTTTGCACTCTCTCTCTCTCTCTCTCTCTCTCTCTCTCTCTCTCTCAATCTAGCAAGTAAATAACTGCAGATATGAAATAACAAATACAGTATATGCTAAGAACGATATCTTATTCCCAGCTGTCTTTTCAGTCAAGAACTGATGTGGTCACTAGAACAAGATTATCTAATTAACCTCATTTTTTTGCAATTAATATTTATAATTGTTTATCTACAAGTATGTTTTATATTGATCAGAGTAGAATTTTCGATTGACAATAATTCAGTTGTTTTCACAAAAAATATCATGACATCAAAAATATCTTACGGAATTCTATTGTGGGGTGGACCTTTTGAAAAGTTCGTAGCAATATCAATATATTGCTATTATATTGATTATATTGTTCTTACTGACGGACAAAATATCTCGCACGAGCGCCGAAGTATTTTGCGACACACTCCCACTCCCAGTAGGTTTAAACTAAATGCTACTGTATGTTGAAACTTTGATTACGCTAACGCTTTTTATTCTTCGAGACATCCTTTTCATTCATATGAATCAATTATTTTGGATGATTTTTTAATCAACATGAACGTTAATTCACGTGTCCCAGTACTGTACAAACTGATTGGCCTAATCTGAACTGATGTTCTGGTTTATCCTAAAACGGTTTCTTTGGTATAAGTTGAGAAATTCTGTGCTGAATGATCAAGTTCTCCGCATCGTTTTCCTTCAACCATATTACAATAATACCTTCATATATTAAATGGTGTTTTTTCATGTTTAAAGAGACATGAGCTTCTTCCCTGAAACTGCCGTAATGTAGGAAGCAGTGCATTTTTTAAAAAAGTGTTGAATATCCTCATTCCACCCAATATTCAAATCCAAGTCCATGCAAGGAGAAACAATTCGAAATATTTAATCGCTCTGCAACCGAACTTACATTGTCTCTCTAGTTCAGTCTCAAGGACCTAGCGGCATTTGCACTGTCAATTCTAGATAGGAAATATAACTCTTTGCTTTATATATCGGTATAGACCACTTCACAACAGAATATTACGTTTCATTGTGAACCAGTAGGATCTTCCAATATTTCAGCATGGTATATATGACGAATATAAGGTTCTTGTTCGAATAGATAAATGTAGAAACTGTCGCTAGGATCCAACAAAGTTAATGGTTCTGATAATGCGAAATCGGTTTTCTCTCCGGCTCAGGCAAGTTTTAGATTATTATGTTTATTGAAGACCTTAAACCAGGCGTAAGTTCGGCTGCCATATCCCGTTTCTGTAAGGTGCACTCAATGCAACAGAACAAGGCAGGAAATGTAATCTTTGATAATGAACATCTTTTAACTTGTATTTTATTATGTGCCTCCCGTTCCATAAAAGGTTGTAAACCCATTGTATATCAGCACCGTGGGCGCGTTAAGTATTTAGTTTTAATCATTGTTACCTGTTATTTATTGCACAATCCAGAAATCTTCCTCTAGACACGAAACGTGGAACATTTTGAAGCCACTTCAGACCTCTAATAAGTGGCGCAGTGGTCTCGCACCAGGTGATAAAATTCGTCTCATTCCTAAATACAGTCCCAAACATCCAGGATTCGATAGAACTCTTGCAAATATCGGTATATAAACGATAGTGGCTGAATAAACATTTAACTGAGATGAATTTTCAAGAATAATATACTTAATTAGTTACGTTATAAAAGGTCTTCGCATTCTATCCCCAAATATCGTATTTTTTATCTCTTCCATTAACCTAAACAGGACATCTAATCCACGTGACTTGCCACTAACGATGGCTTACTTTGCTACACTTTTTGCAATCTGTTTAATCGCTCTGCAACCGAACTTACATTGTCTCTCTAGTTCAGTCTCAAGGACCTAGCGGCATTTGCACTGTCAATTCTAGATAGGAAATATAACTTGTTCGATTTCTAAACATGACTTCGTGTTTAGGCTTACACTACACTTAAAAGTACAGACTTACACATGCATTTTTAGCTCGGCATTCTATTCTCCTTGGAGAATGAATAAGGTTTGTAATATTTGTCTTATTTCGAAATCTGAGAAGCAAATCTGAACAACTATTCAGTAATTTTATGAGCTTTAAAGCTTTTTGAAATCTAAAAGAAAATGATGAATCGAATACTAAAAAAAAGCCACTTACTTAATGTAGCGAATAGTGCGCACTTCTCATGAATAAACGTTCAATAGCGATGTGTATTTGAAACATATAGCAGTGTTTCTAAGATATATTTCCGTTAGCAACCAGTTATTCATTTGTTAGTACAGTCACAACATCATAGTTATTCGGCTTCGTAATATTTGAATAACTGGAAGGAACTTAGGTTAAGGATGATTCAAGTAAGTACTAAAATTATTTCAAAATTCAAAAGGGTACATTCAATTATTATTAGGCTCATTATTACTAATAGCATTTCCAATATTTCTTTGATGTGCTAAGAACCGTAATACCATAATTTAATACTTTTAGTTGAACTCTTTTGGAAGCACGTACTAGTCAAAAGCGATATGTTATTCTAATTCAACATATCCATTACCCAAACGGCAGCAAAATATTTTATAAATGACGACCAGGTAATTTCGTGGATCTTTTCTGCCTTAAATTTATGTATGGTAAAAAGCGAAACATTCAGTGAATAAGCCAGTGTTTGCTTTTATATAAATCCCGAAAGATTATTTTCACGTTCAGAATTTAACTTTGCCCGATAGCTTCCTTCACTAGAATTCGGTTAAATATCGAAGAGACGACTTGAATTTAGTTTTATAAGTTGATCACAAGAAAATCTATTAGACTAAGTTTTTCAATAAAAAAACCAAGTTTGGGTCTTGTGTTACACAAAGAGCTGGCTGAGTTCCAGGTGAGTGACAGCGTCGCATCTTTTTTCTTTGTTCAACTAACTTCGATACCGAACAGTACTTTCAAAGAACTTGCTGTAAAATTTTTCCCTTGTTGTAACTCAGGTCTCGTAGTTTTGTTCAGTTTTGTAATCTTAGAAAAGGGGTCCCGTTCAGCCCCACTTTACTCTATAAATCATTAAGCTGACAAATGACGGATGGTGTCTCTTTCTTTCGCCTTTTTGGATTTCACAGTAGTCACCTGGCCGATCATGGAATGCTTGGTGAAACTATTTTCAGATACTGTTTCCGCTTTGATAACCCGTCAGTAAGGGAAATGGGGTGAATATTATACCGACAGCTTGTTTCAAGAACGGGCTGAGTTCTACCAATTAGAAAATTAACACTTTGGCAAAGGAAGACAAGCGAAGGTCAATGTGACAACCCAGAACCATGAACTACTCTCACAAATTAAGACTTAACACTTGATCAACCACCGGAAAACTGCAAAGAGACAAATGGGTAAATTAAAATAACTTTTATTGTAAAACGATAATCCTTATTTCCATATGAAACAAGAGTGTCAAGTTAACTTCATATATGAAATACACCGACTCAAGAACATCTTATCTATACGTCTTGTAGCTTTTTTTGAATATATCAATTATCATAAATGCTACAAGATTATTCACGTGTATACTGTCTGGCGTATTCTGTTTCTAGAGCTACAATAATTATCATTTGCCCATTAGAGAATCTGTCCTCATTACGATATCAACAAAAGGATTGAAATCAAGCAACATTTAGAATTTAATGGACAAATTCCTCGCCTGTAATTATGATCATCTTAAATATTAGTTATAACGGACAATTCTTTGATAGTTCTACAAATTGCGAATAATATGAGTTTCAATAAGATGTTCGCTAAGAAATTTATTATATTGGACAAAACATTTTAATTTTCCACAATGAAATGCACCTTCGTCTTCGCTACGCGGTAACAGGAAAGAGCGAATGTGCTTCCGCGTTTGCAGACCAACAGTCTGTCTTATAGTTTAATTAAATAAGGCTACATGCGAACAATGGCAATAGGAAGATGTTTCGCTTGTTGAAGACATTAAAAACACTCACTTCTAAATGCCTTGCATGCGCTTTCTCATTCCATTGTCCTAAGATTAACTTTTTTTTTTTATTTCTCTTTCCGAATTAACCCTCCTTCTTACTCCCGTTATTACCAATTATGAAAATGAAAGATTACGGAGAGATTCACTGTGAAAAAGAGAAAAAAAAAAGGAATAGGAACATAAAATTCTAGAACAGACACAGAGAGAATTTTGATGCTTTAGTTTAGATCAAGGGTTATTGTTGTTTTCCAGAGATGGGTAAGGTAATGTTTCCTATAAAAGCGAATCAAACTAAAGAATTGCACGCTTCTAACCTTGCGCTTTTGTTAGGATCACGCATTAAATACCGTGCATTGTTGGTATAATAAGGTTCCATAGTATTATTTAAAAAATATATATTATAGTAACCAGTACTTAAGCGCCAATGCGTCCTATTTTCTGGTCAAATAGGATTCTTGATTAAAACTCTGAAGTCAGAAAGGCAAGTAAGATTAGAGTAATAAAGAATAGGAATTATAGGCCCTGATATTTTAAACCCTAGGATCCTGTTTATTGCATTTTTAATTTTATCGGTGTATAATTACTTGTCTGTATATATTACGGTTTATGTTCATTTCAGAGTTGGGTATTCATGTCCAAATTACAGTGAAATTTAATTCCTTATATAACATAGAAATTTCCAAAAACATAGTGTTATGTTTTGCCACAAGGTGGCGCTGATCTGTCCATCGACGTGGTATAGATTCAACAACCTGTCGTAACATAGTTAACAAAACAACAATAATGAACAGTAGGCAGTGGTTTAGAATTTCTCTGCTTAAGCCAGTTGGCTCTGATTGCATCAGTTCTATGTATTTAAATTATGTAAGCTACCTACCTATCTCTTACAACAAAACAATCGATTGTTTACCCTTATAAACATTCGGATTTTTTTTGTGTTTATAATGGAAGGAATATCTTCATGAAGTGCGCTGACTTTGAAAATTAGAATTATATTGGATATGCATTCCTAGTTCAATAAATGAAATATTATTAGGATTATTATTTTATTAATCAGCAATAATAAATAGTGTAGTATTCCTTTAAAATAGTGGTCTATTTCATATAATGGGAAATCCTAATACGATGAGTGCATTTTTGAATACTGGTATAGCGAAAAGAAGAGCGGGATGGCAGAAAGATTAGAATTGAAACTTCCAATTTTCTTCACCAGAACTCTTTCAAAACATATGCTTCCACGGGTTATCCACACTACATTTTGTCCTGCTATGTAATATATTTTAATCTTCTCTTTATTCTCCAGAAAAAAAGCAACAGTACTGCCACAATCGATATATATATTTGTTGTTGGCTATTTCTCCTACCGAGGTATGTGTGGAGTTCAGACGTCTCTAGAAAGACGGGGACAATGCAGTAATAATCAAAGCTGAGAGAATTGGATGGGCAGTGCACGTATTGTGATCTGACAGAGAAAGAAGTAGTAAGCAAGTTTTTAGTGTGCCACAGGGAAAGTGGTACCAGTCACAAGACCAAGAACAAGATAATGCCAGACGTGATCGCATTGTCTGCAGAATATCGAACTTGATACGAAGGGTAAAAATAGTGGAACTGAGGCATGCTGCACACTCAGCGAAGGCGGAAAACCAGTGGCCTGCTAGTGCGAACTAAAAGCAGTATTGTATTAGCAGTTAAATCCATTGCTACATTATTAAATTTCAGTATTATAAACCGGATTACCTTGCCAATTAAAAAAAAAGTCGTGAACTGATATTATTTATCGGTAAGACATGAAAATTGATAATAATATCTTATTATTTGCAAACACTTAAGAAAAAAGCACTTAGCTAATAGCTTCCGTAATATACTCTATGATATTGTGATTTCATCGCAGTTGATATATGTAGCACGTTTAAACTTCGATGCATTATAATCAAGAATGGAGAACAACACTAATATCACCGTTCTATTTTGATTTCAATAATCTTTCTAAGGGTTGAAAATTTGAAAATGATCAAAATACCATCGTGAAACAACGCAGATATGACAGAATCAAAAAAGTTGATCGACAAGCAGAAAGATGATAGGACATTGCGTCGTGTGATTCATGTGAAAGTTACTAGATGACAAAGACTATTTAACTGCGTGCTGTAGCTTACGTATCTCAAGTTTTATCGACTCAATAAATTCAAGAAATTTCAATCAAATGAAGCTTAAGTTTCAATCAACGTGTGTTCATACTTTTCTCAAAAATGAAATCTCATATCAAGAGGAGACGATTCTCATCCATGAAAGAGGTTAAGGCAGCCCAAATAGATCTCATTCGAGATTCTGTAAGAAATGGTCTCGAATATTGTTTCGAAATCCTCGGCTTGAGTAAGAAAAGACTGTTTCGAGACGAATGGAGTGTGCTATGTCGATAGAAACTGAAGAAATTTACATTTAAAAAAAAAGTTTACAATCTTTTGAAGGCCTTCGTATATTAACGTGAATTCAACACAAAGAATCGAAATCAAATGATAGCTGTTGGCCTTCCGTTATGTTTTCTTTCAAAACTAAATCGATTTTTAAAAAAAATATAAAAAAAGTTCATCTTCATGGTATCACTTCTGGTTGAATAATGTCGACAAAAAGAAGCTTAAAACATAGTTTTCGAAATTTAAAAGTGATAGTTAGACAGAAGACCTGTATGCACTAATTAACATCTCAAATGTTTCAGCGCCTTTGGGAGAAGATAATAAAAAATAATAAACTTAAATTAAAAAAACAGCACAAAGTTTATCTCGTGTTTAATTCCAGAATACATGTGTGTTCCCTTATTAATTGTTACGTTACCGGAAGAGTAACATGTCTTTATTAGAGCCCCACGCAACTCATAACTTTTTCCACCTTTTACCTCATTGCCGCAGGCATTTATGGTGATTCCGAGTGTCTAATTAACTTGTGTCCTAAATCAAAGAGCAGAAAAAAATACTGCAAGCACATACAAAGAACTACAGCAAAGTATTGTTTCCAACAATATGGTTGTTTTCTTTCATTTTAATTTATTTTAGCTGAGCCAAATTTATGATACTTAAACACCAAATTATTCTTTTCATAGTTATAAATAACATGATCTATGTTAGAGTTCTTTGTGATATGTAAACATAAATCATTTCTTAAGAGAAACAGGGAAGGACAATTAACATAGTTTCCTAAGGGGAAACTATGTTAATTGCTTTAGCAATTAATAGTGTGCGAAGTACTCTTAGGATATTCATCTTTATAGATTGGAATGTATGTAAAGTTTAAAATCATGGATAGTCTGTACCAGCTATCTCTGATTGGCTAAGGGTGGAGATTGACTTTCCTTTATGCTCTAAAAATCAGATAAGGCTAAGGCCTCTCCAACTTCCTTTGGAGAATAAAAAGCGTTAGCGGATTTAGTTTAATTTTTTTTAATTTAGAGATTTTTAATATTCTGTTATCAGATAAAAAGTCATATCAGAGAAAGAAATGCATAAAATGCAATTTTATTATAATTTTTTTTATTTCATTGTTGCAGGCTTCGGATGAGCATTGTTTACTAATGGGTATTGAGAATTCTATTTCTGATCTACAATTGTAATGCATTCTTGTAAAACTAGTTTATTTGTTGCTATTTTCGCTGCTACAATGTCAGATGCTGGCACTGAAATTTCGAACACCTGATGAAGAGTTTTAAAAGGATTTGTATTCGCGTACTCTATTGAAAACTGTTAAATAATACAAAGACAACTTGTACGTCAGACAATTTGTTTGTAACCTTTATTCAAGCGCTAACAGATGATAGTGTAAAGGACACTTGATACATTCTATCTTCTGAAAACTCATTTTCAATCCATTTTGAACCGATATTAAGCCCACCCCATTATACTTGAGATTTCTCATTAACACCCAAGTTTGTCTCGAATTGAAGCTCTTTTCACAGCTGAAAACTACACTCAGAGATGCACTCACTTCGCTTCGTTACAAGCACAAACAGAGTAACCTTTAGCCTCTGCAGCAGATTACCTTGTACGATGACTTAATTATGTGAAAGGTTCCAGAGGAAATAATCCAACAATAGAGTCACGTTCATGAGATTATATGAAAGCGTGTTTGTTGCTTTGTCTGCTTGCTGGGATGATCATAAGTTTCGGTTAAACAACGTCGTTTCTCACTTGTTTAACCAATTATGCTAATCTCGTCCTCACTGTTCGCATTGCGCATTTAATAATTCTAAAAGTTGGAAGAAGTAAACGAACAAACAGTATATACGAAAGTTCAGCGATTGTAAATACTAACTGCGAATTCACAACATTCCAACATGAATTTACATGCAAAAAAGGTGTTTACATTTTTATTTTCTTACTCGAAAATCTGATGATAGCTCTTTGGATGTGGCCAATTTATATTCCGAACGTGTAGCTTAAAACTAAAGGGAAAAGAACGGCTTGTTCAAGAAACTAGAATAGATAAACATTAAGAATAAGGGAGAATGGGAGATGCTGCGTCTGTTGTTTAAAACATCGGATGAGAGAAGTGCATGCAGGATGCACGGGAGATATACCGTATGACAGAAACATTTGTTAGACCAAAAGTATATAAAAAAAGGAAAAAAAACTTTCCAGTTTCTCTCTGTAAGATACGCAAAGAAATAGATCGCTGGACACAATACATCGAGAGATACTGCAAGGAGTACCATTTGTTACAACGACATCTTTTGAGGGACAGACTGCGAACTCATTATACAAGAGGATATTTTTTGTCATGGTTTCGTGCGTGTGCTGTATATATTCGGAGAAATGTTGATATTTGTTTGATAGCTGCGTGCGTGCGTGCGTGCGTGCGTGTGTGTGTGTGTGCGTGTGTGTGTGCGTGTGTGTGTGTGTGTGTGCGTGCGTGCGCGCGATCTAAGTATGAACATCATCTATAAGTGAACTAGAAAAATTGCTTCATATATCAGCTACTATAACAATTAAGAAATATTATGGTTAAGAAACGTGTGATAAAGAACTTATTATAGTTAAGAAATTTAAGGAATAGATTATAAAAAGGAGGTCATGGTTAAGAACATAAGATTAAAATATTTAAGCATATAAATTCAGATACCTTTGATATTCATTTCTTGGGGTAGTCACGTCCTATTTACTGGAGAGATGAAGTGGCTTAAATTAAAATGGCCCGAGCAATTTTGGTTTCTGAATTATCGAATTCTTAAAAAGTCGTCTATGGTAACAAAGATTTTTATTATTAACTACATTAACTAATATATGATTAAGAAATTTTATTATCTTGATATGAAAAACTAACGTCAGATTTGGTCAAAAAGTGTGCAGCATCCTCACTCATTAAACAACAGGTGGTGGTTTCGAAGACTGAAAATTTCATTGTCAGGTGTGAGAATTATTTTCATGTTTCCTGTCCACAACAGAATTCAAGCTTTTCTGGATGTTATTATTCCCGATCCTGGCATTAATATTCGATATAAGTTTGCATCCTTTCTTAGCGATGTTTTCATTATGGAATGCAATATGGTTTATCAATATACAGCGAAGCATAAGAAGAGCCATCGCGCTCCTGTCCTTTAAAAGGGATCTTTCAGACAGGTATTTAAGGAAGCTTAACTTTATGAATAAGAAATATAAAAACATAATAAAAAAACGGAATCGTTTTTATGATAAAGACATTTAAGAAACTTTGGCATGTTGAAACGATAAATCACGCAATAAGGATTAAGTAAAAAGAAGACCAAACATATACAGTGGAACCTGTCTAAGGAGACTTTGAGTGTGCATGAAAACTGTCTTTTAGACAGCTAGGCACACTGGATGTAGTCTAATCTAAAATTCGACACTGCATGCAAACCAAAAATATAAAAATAAAATAGAATAGATGAACGACAGTTCTGCAGAGTGTTCCGTCATTTTTTAGATATTATTTTAGATATTAGAATCACTGTAGGCATTAATAACAGAAATGAAAATTTTAAAGGCCATTTCATCCAATCAAAGAGATAATGTAGCTGTTATTAAACAAAATTTATGACTCTTATTCTACTGTCTATAGGTTATGAAGGAGAAAAGAAAAAAATTATGAATAATTACCTTGGCATCTGAGGATCTGGCTCCCACTGACGAGACCTCAGTATAGGTCGAAACCGGTCTGGGTGGTGGCCCTTAATGCATAGCATCATACATGTTTGCAAGGAGATGTGCTTTGCATTATGGGAGATACTAAGGAAAGTGATCGGTGCTTATTCCACGTTTACCACGAGCTGCCTCAGACCTGAAAATACTTCGGGCGCAAACTTAACTTACCTGCTTGTTTGCTTATTTGGGAAAAAAAAATAAAATAAAATAAAATAAATAAATATATATATATATATATATATATATATATGTAAGCAGATAAGTCAAGTTATGGGAGATACTAAGTATCTCCCATATATATATATATATATATATTTTTTTTTTAAGAATAAATATTTAATAACTTAAACTGAGATAAAATATGAGTTTTAATGAAAATTATACAACTTTCAAAATCCACTAAAGGTAGAACACAATAATAAAAATTGAAGTTACAAAAAACTGAGAATTACGGGCAAAAAAAATGCAATACATAATTGACACAAAAACGTTGTATTTTTCAAGTTGTTCTATCTAACGCGGTATTGTTTGTTGCATGCGAGCTTGCAAGTTCTCGTGAACGCCTGTATTGAACAACTGCAGCATGGCTATCAGGGATGTTGTAACTCAAATTGTTGTTCAAATGTTGAGGATTAAGGAGGATTTCCCTGGACTCCACGATTTTCCTTTCAAACTAATCACTACAGCGAAAAATGATTTCAGATTTATCCCAGCAAACTGAGTGATTCTGTAGATCATTATGAGGATTGTTTAAGAAAAGAACGTGACTGAATAGGGCAGATGCATGTGATCTTTTATAGGAGATGTCTCTCTTATGCTCCTCTATATGAATTTCAACAGATTTGTTAGTCTGTCCAAAATAAGGAATATTACAGTCGCACCATAACTTGTAAACAACTGCATATTTCAGGTTGTGATGAATAGGCTTCGGATGGCTTATAAGAGAACGGACTTTATGGAGTGTAGTGAAAAACGTCCTGATGTTGCATTTTTTAAGGACTTTAGCCAATTTATTGGAGATTTATTAGCCAATTTTTTTAGCCAATTTATTACCGGTTTCGACCTTTATTGAGGTCTCAATGAGACCTCAATAAAGGTCGAAACCGGTCTGGGTAGTGGCCTCTGGCTTTTAATACAAAGCATCATACATCTCCTCCAGGAGATGTGCTTTGCATTATGGGTAAATATTAAGATTAGTGATCAGAGCTTATTCTACTTTTACCATGAGTTACCTTGGTCTTGCACTACCTGCAGGGTCAGCTAGACTTGCATCACGTGCAAGCGCAAACTTGACTTATTTGTCTGTTTGCTTACTTGGGAAATATGAGAGTTAGATTTTTAAACTAATTCAGAAAATTCCATAAATTCCATTTACACTTGTATTTATCTCAATAGAACATCTTTATCCATTTACTGTTGCTAAAGGAAGAATTCTAATTGATTCTCTATTAATGTTGTTCTTGTAGATGCTACTCAGCTACAAGTCTATTGTTGAAATTTGTCATTTTAGTTCAATGGTAGTTTATCATTGAAATTTAGTCAAGAAATTAAAATGCCTTACTTTTCTTTATCAACTCGAGAACATAAAGAAAGGTAAAACATTTTAGCTATTTTTCATCATCACAGTTGTCATGACGATGGTAAATTATATTTGGAAATAGATAACTGAATAAGTCAGCTAGTATATTGGGGAGCCTGATCAATGTGTTTATAGGGAATAAGACAGGCAAGTTGGTGGAAACAGTAAAAGGAACTGTATACGAGACAGTGTGCAAACCAATTTTAAAATGCATGTAGGACGTAACTTTCGAATATTGCAGTTAACAAATTAACTGGAATATTTTCCTTTGTTTTTTAGACAATTTGTGTGCGCGTTGTCGGTCGTTAGGTAGTGTAAATATTCCTCGATGAAAATTTACGTTATATTTACTAAATGAAATCGTAAAACATATTGGAAGTTATACATGCACTAATTCAATTCAAATGGTGAAAACTTGAATGAAACTCAGCAAAAAAATAATAATAATAAAAGAATACCATCTCACATTAATAATTTAACTAAAAATCAGACATAACTTGTCTTAGCGATCACATTTTATATATTAATATCAAGTAATTATTATTTTTATGACTATTTAGCCTATTTTTGTTTAGGAGTGCCTTTTGAAGGGAGACTCCTAAACAAAAATAGGCTTAATAGCCATAAAATAATATTTACCTAGAGGAGTAACATGGGAATTTTCCCAGAAATAATACCTATCAAGTAATTATTTATTTTCTGTGAATCATTGCCTCAATCTAAATTATGCGTCGCTGTTTCGTACAGTTTCATCAGGATGTCAGGGTTAATTTATCCTCAAAGACACTGTTGACTTTTAGATTTTGGAATTCCATTCATAAAACATAAAATTTTGAATTGCTATGATGTTTACGATCTTCTTATACTTGAGAAAATTGTTGTCCTTATTAAGAAGTAGATGTTGGGTATTCATGAAGACGTGGTTTCCTTCTATTTTTCTTTTTACTTTTCAAGCATCACTTAATCTCTAGGAAAAAAAAATCAAACTTTGCTTCTCTGAATACTTGAATGTTTACCCTTGTTCATCTGCATAATCTCGTATCTACGTGTAAATTTACCTGCCTTTTTCTATAGATACCGATGTAGTGGGTTGTTTATTGATACGAAGCAAGCTCTGTACACACTTTGGTCTTAAAAATACCATGGTTACTGATCTAATTATCTTTACCTACCTTATGCTAAGAAGCATTTCGTCCTTTAGTGGAGTCCCAGACATGGTGCTGGTGATATTCAAAAGCTTTGTTCACTAGCGAATCTTTCAGATTCAAGAAGGGAAAAAAAATCGGTTACCATAGAAATATTCAAGTATAAATATTTATCTCCCATTTTTATATAATAGTAACCTTAAAAATAAGAATAAAAAAAAGACGTACGGTCTTGGAACTAATCTCAATCATTATAACCCTGGTGCAATGCCTTTAACTTGAAAATAATTTTAAAACACATTTTGAAAATTATTGGGAGTTGAAGGAAATTAGAGTATGCGAAACAATGCCCATCACTAACAGTTTATGATTTTATAGTCAGATTGTGTATGATTATAAGAGGTCCAACAATAACACTGTTGTCGAACCACGGACACTCACCGTCCTGTGTAAACCTTTCTACCAAATGAAGGAACCAACACAACATGGATGATTCACACAATGACGCATATTTTTATGTATATTATCAAGTTAAAATCAAATGTATTAGTCTGTATGAAATCATTTCAGTTCAGGATATATGATCAATAGAAATGGGAATAATAGATATAAACTCCCCTTAGTAATCCAAATGACGCCGTTAACTTACATCGTTATATCGGCAGGGAGTGCTAATGATCGCGTGTTTTGAAATACTTTGCACGCGATTGCAGAGTTGCTAGGCAACCATTTATTAAATACATGACGAGCACCGTGAAGATTTTATATTATTTTAATTTTACATTCGTTTCCAGTTCTATTCGTTCAGCTAATGGATTGCAGTTGATATCGCAGGCGCATGCTCTGTTTGTGTTTTGGGGGTGAACTTTTAATGTTCAAGCGGGGGGGGGGGGGACAAACGCCAACCTCGTAAAGAAAATAGTTGAGGCATCTTCTCCGTTTATCATGAAAAGCATCTTTGTGTGTGTGTGTGTGTGTGTATGTGTGCGTGTGCGTGTGCGTGCGTGCGTGTGTGTGTGTGTGTGTGTGTGTGTGTGTGTGTGTGTGTGTGTGTGTGTGTGTGTGTGTGTGTGTGTGTGTGTGTGTGTGTGTGTGTGTGTGTGTGTGCGCGCGTGCGTGCGTGTGTGTGTGTGTGTGTGTGTGTGTGTGTGTGTGCAGTTCAATGGCCTAATACATTTGTGAACGTAGTGTACTTAGAGACGGGAAAAGGGTGATAAACGTCTACTAAACTGGATTCTTTTTTGTTGTTGTCTTTTTTTGTTTCGTTCTATAAATCTAAGTAAAGTATCGAAGTCAATTTTGACATTTAATCTTGATACGCTTTCTCATGAATTTCCAGCGAAATATATTAAGATGCTCGCAGGAAACGTGGGACGCATGAAAGTGGGAGACCGTCTTGCATGCAGTCATGTGAGACAGAGTTATCACTCTCTGCTAAAGACTGCATTCTGCGGATGACAGGCTCGGTAGGAAGTCGCCAGATTCCTTTTAAATAAGGAATATATGTTGAAATCATAGGATATTTGCTACTTACAGATGCATATTGGAGATTAAAGGAAGTGTGGGATCTGATCAGTAACTTTTCTGTGGAAAAGTTACTTATTATTATTTAAAGTGCACCTTTTGTACCTGAGTGAAGCAACCATTAACATATAATCACAAAGGTTGAACTGTCTTTTGAGGTAAGGCCAGGTAACAGCTGTAGATTCGATAGGCTTTATATACGCTTGCTGATAAATTTATTATACTAATAAAATGCTTGAACCTCTTAGGGTTACATTTATTCGCGAAGATGACAATTTGATCTGTGCGTTTATCTCAACATACTAGTGTGAATATTGGTTTACAGCAACTGACTATGGAAACACATTCGCATCTTATGTTGTGTCGTTGGGAAAGAGAATAAAACATGTCTTATTTATAAATAAATCTCTTGATGCTCTTTATTTCCCAAAGGGAATAAATGGAACTACTTTAGTATAACTAACTGTCGGAGATTACTATACGCAATAACCTTAAAATAATGAACACCTTCTTCAAACACAAAGACATCCACAGATACACCTGGGAAGCAAGAAACACAAGAAGCACTATTGATTACATAATCAGCAATATCAAAATGTCAGAAATGATAATAGATACAAGAGTATACAGAGGATCTGAAACAGAATCAGTTCATTACCTTTTAATTGGAAAAACAAAATGGGAACCAAGATGAAAAACAATAAAAAAGCACAAGGAAAATAGAAATTTTGAATCTTTCAAAGTTAGACTTTTGGACGACAGTAGTATCAAAGACTTGTACCAAAAAAGAATAAAGAACTGGATGACAAGTATAAAACAAAATCAGAATACAGAAGAAGAATGGTCAAACCTAAAAACCATAATGACAGAAGCTGCAAAAGAAAGTTTAGGAACAAAGAAAAAGTGGAAAAGAAAAAGAGGCCTTAGGGACTGGAATGATGAAATTAAATGCATTATTGAAGAAAAGAAAAAAGCATATAAAAACTGGCTCAACCTAAATATAATAGAATCAAAAATAGAATACAACAGAAAAAAGCAATAGCAAAAGCAGCATGCAGGAGAATAAACAGAAACAGATGGAACAATTTTGTAACAAAATTAGAGAGAGACTGTACGCTCAAAAGACCTAATACATATAAAATCCTCAAAGATCTAAGCACTGAAACTAGAGAAAAAGCAGATATTAATGCCATTAAAATAGAAACATGGCAAAATTACTATCGAGATCAATGGCATGATGAAAACATTCAAAACAGAAAACTACCCTTTGTAAACATCTCTGATAACTTGGAAAACATCACTCTAGAAGAATTAACAGAAGCATTAACCCAAAGCAAAACAGGAAAGGCTCCAGGAGAAGACAATATAAACTTGGAACTTATCAAATATGCAGGAGTTGAATTTTCCCTCAGGTTACTTAACTTTTATAAGATGATTTGGAAAGAAGGAAAATGCCCACAAGATTGGACCAAAGCAATAGTTATTCCCACCTACAAAAAAAGACACAAATCTTGATTTTAACAATTATCGTGGAATCAGCTTACTTAGTACCTTAGTATATTTTGCTTATACTTATAACGTATATGCAAAAACCTTAGCATATAAACTTAAACATATAGTAGACCCAAAATTAATAGAAGAGCAAAATGGATTCAGAAAAGGCAGGTCTTGCATAGACTGCATTTACGTTAAAATTATTAATTGAAAAACAAAAGAAATGAACATAGAAATAGAAACACAAATAGCTTTTATAGATTACACCAAAGCATTTGATAAAATTATCAGAGAAAACTATGGGAAATCTTAGAAGAATATGAAATACCAAGCCAACTCTTCAGAGCCTTATTTAATATATATCAAGATAATAAAATATCTGTGAAGTACAATAATTCAACATCAAGCTGGTAACCAATAAATCGAGGAGTACGTCAGGGTTGCCCTCTCTCACTGGTTTTATTTAATATATACATAGATAAAATCACAAAAGAATGGAAGATAACTAATGACAGAGGATGCAAGATAAACCGTAACACTAGATTAGCTACTCTTCTTTTTGCTGATGACCAAATAATCCTTGGAAATAATGAAGATGAACTACAAAAATCATTATGCAGTCTAAATAATCTGATAAAAACATATGGTATGGAAATATCAACAGACAAAACAAAAGTCATGGCCTTCACAGTACAAAGGTACAAAAGTACAAAGGTGCTGCTAATCCAATAAGAAGCAAAATAGTAATAAAAAACAAAATAATAGATCAAGTAAATACATTCAAATATTTAGGTTGCACAATGTCATATGAAAATGAAGCTGATATAGAACCAAAGATATCAAACTTTTTAAAAGTAACAGGGATTATAAATAAAATTTTTAAACCCAATTGTGCACAAAAACCACACGAATAAGAATCTACAATACAGTAGCTAAACCTTACTTTATGGCAGTGAGATATGGACGAATAAAAAAAAAGCAGATGAAAGAAGAATTGAATCATCCGAAATGAAATTTCTGCGCAGAACTGAAGGAGTCACAATAATGAACAAAATGAAAAGAAGCGAAATCAGAAAAAAACTTGGAATTACAAGCTCCCTAAATGAAACAGTGATTTGCTATAGAGAAAAATGGAAAGAATACATACTGAGAATGAATAGAAGCAGAATACCTAAACAAATTCTAACTTACCACCCAAAAGGTACTCAATGCAGAGGAAGACCCTTAAAAATATGGAATTGAGTCTGGAACAGGCCACTTGGCCTATAAGCCTGGAAAGGAAGAAAAACTGTCGGAGATCAATGAGCAGCTGGTTTACGCTATTAGTCATCTCCAGTAGAGGAGTTCTTGGTTTTTTGGGGATTTTAAGGCAACAAAACTAGTACACGACAGTAGATATTTGTCACCATCTTATATTTCTAGATCCCAATTAGTATATTATGGAAAGAGGGTCTGTGTATTATACGAACGAATTTTTCCGGCAGAGGGGGCTGGTTACCTTCGCCAAAAATCAACTGTTAAAGACTAGATAAAACTTACATCTGGTTGGAGGCTAGAATCTTAAGTATAACGATATTTCTTCAGTTAATCTAGCATTACAGAAACATAAACGTTGTTGCAAGGCTACACAGGCTTCCGAGTAACCTCTTAGTTCATCTTCTTATAATATACTATTTTCATTTTAAATCGCAGGCAATATTACATATGAAAAATCTCAAAACAAGGAATCTCCATATTATGCCCATCTAGCTCCCCACCCTTTTCATGCTCTTTGGCAAATAAGGTTAAGATCCTTCTTGTTTACTTAACCCTGTCTTTTGAAAATAATTCTGCTTCTCTTCTGCTCTCCTAACTATCCATCTTTCTTTTACTTTTTTCAGTTTAGACATTCCCCTATTTCGAAAAAAGGAAAGACTAAACCAATAGAACTAAATAAAACTTAACTAAGAAGCTTTTCCTTTTAAAACTTCTCATGAAATTCCTCTATCCACCATTTTTAGTACATGTCCAATGCATTTCCATCTACGTCTTTTAATTTCACTAGTAATGTTTTTGCTCTCTTTGTTTATGTAACGTCTCATTTGTAATACGTTATAGACAAAAAAAAAAAAATTTTTTTTTTACATATTTTGCTCTAACCGTTTGTTTGCAAACTATTTAATTAGTTTCCTGTTTCTTTGTCAAATATCATATTTCTGAATCTTCTAAAAGCGATATTTGTTTTTATCAACCTTTATGTTATATATTCTTTGTAAGTTCCAACTGTAGTCTCGACATTTGCTCCCGGCATGTAAAATTCTGAAGTTCTACTGTACGGCGCAAATTTTAATTTCTTTCTAGCATTTATTATTCAATTTAATAATCCAACTTTTTTTTTATTCGATTCATGTATACGATGCTTCTGATTTCTCTTCTATATCAGCCTTTTGATGATATCAAAAACATTTTATCTGCATAATCTAAACCTTTCACCTGTCATATGCGATTCATTTTTGTAATCGGCAATGTTTAGTGACCTTCCTCAAGGTCAAGAAACATTACCATGACCATTAGAAAAAAGCATATAGAAAAAGAGAAAAACAAATTAGAATACAGTTGAATTTAAAGCTCGTATTACTACACGTGATATGAAGCTGGAGGAAAACTTCATCTACGGAAGCTATTAAAATTTACTTAAATTAATAATTAGAAAAAAACTAAAGCAATTTGTAAAAACTTACGAGTGTTGCTAAAGGTAACCTTCCAAAATTGGGATTGCTTCATACGATCATTTTTCTTAAGGTTCGGCCGATGTGTATAGATTTCACGGCTTTCTTTGTAGAGTCTTTCTAACTAAACTCTTGCGTAACACTTTAGTTTTATTCCAGCGAATTCAATGTCTAGTAGATAATAACAAAGTTAGCCAAACTTGACCGGTCGGATTGATGCAGAATAAAATTTTGATGTTTTCTAAGCGAATCTGTAAAGACTCAATAGTGTTAAAAACTTCGGCAAAATTAATAATTTAGGTATAAGGAGGTTCTAAATTCTATACCATTTATTGATATTTTTTAAAATAAAAATGTGATGGGTAACACTTCCGACTGTTTTAAAATCAACTCTGTATTATCGGAATTACAGAGCAGTGATTAATAATCGTGACTAACGAAGAATCAGCAACGTTATGTATCGGTTATATGTGACTTGCAAACTATAATTAAAAAAATACTTTATTTCTATTTTAGGATATTAAAACTGCTATTTCTGATCAACTGACACTCGACTTGGACGAAACTCTGTAATCTATATTTCCTGAAATTTTTGGAATTTCACTTTTCCTTTCGACGGGAACTTTTTTTCGTATCTGAACTATTCAATTCAACATTTAATGCCATAATCGATGACGTCACTTCAGAAGACTGACGTCACTGACTTTGGAAACTGATACATTATCAGATTGAATAGAACTATATATATAAAAAATGTGTTCTTTAGAAAAAAGACACATACAATTAAAGCACTAAAGGCCTTAAATCGATCATAATAGACTACTCAATAATTAATTAGAAGCTTGAAGTTATGGGATAAAAAATAATAATAATTTTCGGGAGTGAAACATTTTCTATCTCCTTGTGTGACTACCTAACTCATCTTCAACTGATATTCCCTTATAGTACTTCGTCTAATCATAGATGGGATTCGAAATCAGTTCTTCTGAAACATCGGGCATCGTACATATCGAATAAACTGTCGTTAGACTGGTAATGAATTCACAATGCATCCATGCCTAGAATGGGATTCGTTCTAGGCATGGCCTGTTCGTAGAAGAATGGACCAGGCGAAAAATGCAACATTATACAGAAATGTATAAAAACACACAGAGACACTGTATAAATAATATAAATAAACAGAACACAAAAACAACTGTGTGTACTAAATAGTCAGAAGCACACATGTCGAACTGGAATACACTTATTAGCAATACAGAGATAATCTCCATGGACAGCAGATTGCTGAGTATGAACTCATAAAGCTCCTCAACAACACAGTCTGAAAATTAATTAATGTAGCTGTAACTAAAGGTAAAATTAGGTGCACTATTATATGAGTTGTGGGATGAATCGAAGGACAAAACAGCAGTGTAAGAAAATAAATCTGAAAGAAACAGTATATTTAATGCAAAAAAAAAAAAACCAAGAAGGGAAAGCGAGCATGCTTAGACAGGAGAATTGCTGAAGTAATTAATTATGTTGGATTAAATTTAAATTTGAAATGAAATTTACATGTAAAAAAAGACGAAAGATTAACATTTGAACGACATCAAAAGTCATCACTAAAAAAAATAAAAATAAAAAACACAAAAGGTGTTTTTGTCTGTACATTTCTATAGCTAATACCTTCTCACTGAGGAAGTATTAACTTAAAAAGTTTATTAATTACAGAATATAAAACGTTTACAGCAAAATAATAAATAAACATTTTCTACTATCCAAAAGTAAACTTTTGGTAGACAATGTCTACGGAAGGGATGTTTGTGCACTGATCATGTTTTTACGATAAATAAGTAAATAGGAAAAAACAGAATTAAAATCAGAGACACATTTAGCCTTCGGAGAATATGAGAATACCACTGAATATGCGCTAGAAATAGATTCAAATGCATCTAAGAAAAAGTGGTAATACACATATGAAATAAAAGTGATTAGAAGTCCTATACGCTATAGGACTTAATCTCATATCTCATAATCACTTTTATTTAATATTTTGCTATTATATTTTGTGTATTTATAAAGACACACAAATTGTGATAGGTCTGCAATTACCAGACCAGATTAAAAACAATCAACTTACATGAGAAGGATGCAGTTTACTATCTACATTATTTTGCCATTTATAATCAGTGATGTGAAAATAAAAATTATATTCATAGCTTGTCGATAAAATAAAGATAAAAATAAATCAACCTCTTTCAATTAGAAATGTATTTTTTATTTGCTGATAACCAGGTCCAGAAGATAACCTCCAATGTTTAGCATAATAACTCCATAAGATTACAAAACAATATAATATGGAAATTTCTGCAGCAAAAATTAGACTACAGCGTTGAAGGGACGCACGCACGCACACACACACACACACACACACATCCTATCAGTGTAAAAAACAAGATAATTAAATTATCCAACAGTTCACTGGGGCAGAACAATAATGACGACATTAAGGCAAAAAACAAAGAAGAAACACTTATGAGTTAAAATTTACATGATAATAGCAGTATGCATCTGATTCATGGGAAAGGATATAAGAAAGAAGGATATTATGAAAATATTGAAGCCAAAATATGAAACTGAATGAAATAATAAGCAAAACTGAAAAGTATGAAAGGATTCAAGAGACAGGAATTACAAATTGCGGATATTAGAATGGACCGAAATGTGCCAGTTATGTTAAATAAAATTATAGACTAGAACTTGTTGGAAAGAACAATCAGAGAAACTGAAGGGGGAAGCAATAAAAAAAAAGGAAATATATATACCTGAGGGTATTGACCTAAGATAATGACGTAGGAACTCTCAGACAGACTTTGAAACTGGTATTTTTGATTAGACCAATGAACACCCAGTTTAGAATAGAAAAAAGAATCGTGCACTTAGTTTTCTTTTCCAGTCTAGATTAAGCGAACAGAGAAGGCAACCTTGTCTTTTGCAGCCTGATTCTCTGGAGTGAAAGGGTATTTACTGTCAACTTAGTGCATAAAGACTTCTTAAAGAAAAACGAATTGTAACAGAGGCATTGTTGATGGTAGTTTGAGATTAAATCTATTGAGTTTTTTTAATCACATGGAAAATTTAGGCAGTGATAAAAAAAATCTTATCAACAATTTATAAAAATAAAGAATTCTCGAAATGTCAATTTTTGCATCATCGCTGTTGTTTATGACTCGAGTGTAGTGAATAATGATGACGAATAAATAAATCTCAACATTATTTAACGCTGTAATATAGAACTAAGACCCAAATGCTGAGGCGAAGTATTATGCATACAGAGAGAGATCAGAAACAGGATCAAAGTTAGGTGGGAAACTAGCTATTTTTTTACTTTGTTTCGGATCATTTCCATATATGTTATGATTTTAGAATAATGAAATATACATACGGTAATAACGATGGCTAGAAAGAAAGGAGGAAATCGCAAAAGAAAGAAAGATATGGCATTGATATTCCAACAAAGCTCAAGTTTCCAACCTTAAAGATATTGGAAAGGAGCCAAAAATATCTACAGCAAAAACAACGAAATATCAAACAAGAAAAGGTTGCGATAGTTTAAGAGAAAGTGAAAAGAAAACACACAAATGCTTCGAGAGCAAACAATAAGACGTGCGAAGAGACGACATCTTAATCCTCTTTGATAAGCATTATGCAAAACGTTCAGCAAAAACCGAACATGAAGGGCGCCAGTCCACGAGGCATTGTGCTACTGAATGTAAATAACAACTGAAGGGTTCGATAATGGTTTTAAAAAATCCTTTTATTAAAATCACAAAAGATTGTCAGCTGAATCTTAACTGCATTTATAATCATTTATGTTAGCGTCTTAGTTTAAAGTGATGCACGCATTATTTTTAAGAAGATGCGCTTTAATTAGGGTAGGATGCTAGTCAATTTCACTTAATTCTGTTGCTAATAGGATAAATATTAATCTATGACAAACGTACGGCTTGTTTGCATGCTGTTTACGAAAGATTCCTGAAAAACGAATTGCCGATTGTGTAAGATGTAAAACAGGTTTTTGCATCCTCCAATATCACAAACTTAGCCTTGTCTAAGAAAGACTAAATAATATTTCTCCCATCGCAAATGAAATTTGTACCTGGATCTTTTTTTTTTTCAGGTACGTGATCCCTCAAAACGGAGAACACAAATAGATGCACATTAGTAAGCAACAAAAAAAATCTCAATCTTGAAACAGCTTAAAATGTGCATTTCTGAAAGTTTTAGGAAATTTTCGTCAGTTAATTAATAATACTTGAAAAGAAATTCTATTCCTGTATTTGCACATATTTTACTTTTTTTTCGTTACTTATTTTGTTATTTTTTCTTTTATATAAGCAAAGGACAAAATTTGGAGTGAAATATTTTCTTTACTCGGGTATCCCATAAAGAAAAGCAAATTGTATGATGAAGTGTGCTTTGCATTATAAGATATATACAGTGGGGTTATAGTAAAGTCGACGTTCTTATCATACAAGTAGCTGTCCAAGATATTTAAAATGCTAAATTTTATTGTTTGTTTATGGTAAAATAGAGCCTTCGCAGATCAGTCGGTACAGCCGAAGCATTTTGGTCAGAAAGACCTGGGTTGAATCCCGTCCATGACGTGAGGAATCTTTATTTGGTCTCTTTTGACTACATGTGAGTTAGTCAGTCTCATATGGCGGTGGGGTTTTCTCCCGGAAACTTGGATTTTTCGTCCTTCAGAACAGGTACACGCAATTTACATTGAAGGATAGGGTTTATCCTCTTATTACGGTTAGGAGATCCAAGGATACTTCGAAGGCTATGGGCGCTTAAGTGCCTGTTAAACACATTGAAAATAGGAGTGAAGGGTAAAATATGAAAGAAAAGAAGAATTTATTTATTTCGTTAAGTATAATATAGCTCCTAGCTACAATTTCTAGAACTACAGGGTGATTATAAAATAACGTCAAGTGTTTAGAGCCCTCTAGCGAGTAATGTATTGGACGAAACACACCAATATTTGGTAGACGTACACAGTGGAACATGGGCATCCTTGCTTCGCCCATCTAGCCAGTCCTTTTAAGGACTTAATTTTTAACAACTAGTAATAAAATATCACGTACGTCTATGAAAAAGAAATAAAGTTCAATGATAACTTTCTCATTTACGTTTGTAGTAAGCTTCTTTTAGTGCAAAAAGTGGTAGATGAGATAATCCGGAAAAGTAAGTACTTCATCTTCCCAGTAAAAAATCTTATGTTTTACTGAAAGCCCTAAAATGATGTCGTAGTGAAAATAAATTAAATGCAAGTGCATTATGATACAATGTCTTGATACTAATACGTTGAACATTTATGATGCGAGAAATTTTTCAAAATTCTTTTGTAATAGAAAGAGAAACCTGTGTTCATAATGACATAAAAAAAACAATAAAGATAACTTGATTTCGATGTGGATACGGCGAATGGTTTTATTTTCTTGTTCAGTGTTATGATGTCTGATTGATAATCGTTGTTGTTTTGATTTTGCTTCTTTCTCCGTTCTCATTTAGTGTAATGTACGTCTGCAACGGACGGTAGAAGTCGGATACAGTTCTGGCTATGAGATTTGTTTTGTTTCGTCACTGGGCTGCCTTCGATAACTTTCCGTATCATCAACGTAAATGGTTTGCGTTGTATGGAGCTTTTACTGATATTAAGCACAGACCTTTTATCAACGCTATTATCATCACCAAATACATGTAGCTTAAGAGAGTGACGACAGTTTATTTGTTTCTCTTTTAGAAAAACATGAGCTCTTTTCTTGAGTTCCTAAATAAATCTGTTAGCATATTTAAAATTATCGTTGGCTGAGGTAATCCGAAAACCTTTTCTTCTGCAATGACCAATGTAGTAATATCTATTATTTGCCATCGCCATAACTGGCAATGTGTGTTTTGAGGCCAGTTAGTATGATTTACGGCAAGAAAAAACCGAATTTTCAGAATTAAACTTTTCATCTATGAGAGCAACTAGCTTATCTTTAGAAAAATCCATAATGCACGAAAGGATATGAATCCAAATTTTTCCAACGAAAGGGTACTCTAGTTAACAATAAAGCGCTGAAAGCTTCTTATCCTAACATAATTGTAAAATGTGGTTGTTATGAACTATTTTAGTTCACATTGACATCATAAGTTAATGAAGTTTTAAAATGATGTGCAGAATCCAAATCTATATAGGAAATTATAATTGACAACTTAACACTTTTCTTGTAAAGTAATATTCCAGCAAACGTTAGGACAATCCTACTCCGCTCTAGGCTGGCACACTAAGTGACACATCTGTTGCGTATTATAAAGTCTCAATAACCAAAATTAGCGTCTGCCCTACACGGGATTTTTCACTTTCTTTACTCTGTAGTCAACTTTTGTAACTCCTTTTAAAGGACATTCTAATAGCGAGAACAGAGTCTTATTTTTAAAAAAAATCTAAATAAACTTCAGTAAGCGTGCTTATTATATATTTACCTTACAAATCAATATTGAGATATCTACAAAATAAATATCTGCTATTTGCAGGCTAATAATTGAAACCTAGGAAATGAATAGCCTAATCCAAACCTTATAGTCACTAGGCAACAACATAGCTGCACCTTGGCTATTGGGAAAAATCCCGCGTGTCACTTTTCGGAAAGGAATACATTTCGTCACCCATTTAGCCAACAGGCTGTGGGTTACATTTCCACTGTGGCCATGTTTTTGTGAATGTTTTTATGTAGCATACGGCTGTCGTCTGGCGGTAAGAGACCACCATCCTGCATATTAAAAGACTGAAGTGAAACTATATCATTTTTACACTACAGCCTTCCGTGATTATATAACTCTTAGCTTTAACACCACCCCTTAGCGTTAATATACTATAGATTTACAAGTTTTAGTGGGCGGATTGTAGTTAAAATTCAACATGAAAAACTACAGATTTTTATACTTCCTTGTGTCCAATTTTCCACTTGTTTAGAAAGCTCTACTGGTCCTCTTAGCGTATAGTCAGCGATCATTAATCTTCAGGCATCTTACCAACCTATGGTGAAAGGCCTATGAGAGAAAAATGATCTAGAAGAATTTCAGTTGAATACATTAACGTGTATATAAGCTCCCCATCCTCCAGAAACTGCTAAGTAGTAACCGATAGAGGAAAAAAATACAATTTAAAGCTGTAAGAAAAATGAAGTGTAGAAGAAAAAAAACTTTTTATGAATGATTAAAAATAGGTCCTCAAACTTCACTGCGAAGCGAACTCCACCAGTAAGGCATAACAGCTAACATCATGTCTACGTTAAAAGATGTCCTTAAGCTTTATCTATTTTAACTCATCCGTCCGGTGGTCGGCTTCTCTATTCTGAAGAACGAAGTAATCCCTCTCAATGAACTTGCCCTTTCTTGCTAGGCTTGCCGGAAATCTGAACCTGAAGTCTTTCTTGACGCCCATTCCGTCTGTAGACGCCAGCGAATTGGGAAACCAGCGTGGATTTAAACAACTCCAAACAAAATATCTGGTTGCTGGGTTAACCATACTTCGGAACTCCGGAGAAGGACCCCATCTCTGCATGAATACACGCTCCAATAGGCACTTCTTCAATGCCAAAGAGAAGAACTAACACTAGAATGATGAACATTCCGCTGTGCTGCTTTTACTTACTTTTCATGTAGGATATTTCATTTCGTTGATGGCAAAGACTGAACAGCTGAGTGTTGTGATGGAGTAGAAATAGAAATTAAGTATAACAAGAAGCAACTCTACAAACTATAGATAATTATAGAAAGAAGCGAATTCAAGATGTGAATTGAATGCAAGAGACTACCAAAATGAACTATAAATCAAAAGATTCATCACTTCCATCTTCCAGCACTTCCATCTCAACAATCACATAATTTTTATATAAAAGAAAGCATTTCAAGCATTTATTCGTGTAAAGAGACATATCACAAATTTTTAAATATATTTTAGTTGCATTATTTGAAAGAAGAGTAAAATCAGAACGAATCCGATATTCGAACAGTACTACTGGTCGCAATGAATAGATTCAGTCTATTCACACTTTGCTGCAATGAACAACGGTTAAGCTTCGTTGCCTGCCTTGATACCTCTATCTGAGTAGGTACTATTACGAATCTGAGCCTTAAGAATCTAATGAAGTCCAATGAATGAAACTCAATCGATGTTCCGTCTCTTTCGAAGACGTGTACCTCTGTAATAGATTAGTGATTTGAACTTAATAGTCATCGATTAGAGGGATGAGCTCCCATAATAGGAGGATCTACCATATAAGGACGGCGATCTTTTCGTCGTCCATCGGACAAGAGAGAATGTCTGTCGAACATCCAATTATTGACTTGAGAGAGAGAGAGAGAGAGAGAGATTAGCACTTTCTAATGATTTCTGAAAATCGGAAAAATCCACTGGCGTTTCATATATTAATTACCATTTCATTAATTATTTTCATCACGTATTACAATGAGAGATGCTTCAACGAATATTAATAGTACACAGCCTTTTTAACCAATTATGCTGTTAACATTTTTTCAAGAGGAATTGAATACTAAGATGAGTGAGGGTATTTTCTTTAATCTATATAACAATGAATGATTTATAGAAACGGTACGTCAATATGATATAAACATGGTTGTTTAAATTTAAACATGCTTATAAATTTTAGAAATCCAATGGAATTTGAATCACCAAATTTTATAAAACCAGAACATACCCAGTTCTCTCTCTCTCTCTCTCTTTGTCTGTCTGTCTATCTATCGCGCGTGAATTTCAGAATTAAGGGTAACATACTCGGAATCAAGAATCTTTAGAATTAGAACTAATGGTAAATCATTCTCCAAAATAGAAGGGAAACCTATTCGGTGTATAAAACTTTTAGAATTTTGATAGAATTTTCTGAGGGATGTTTTAAGAAAATTTATAACTTTAAAATTGCTACTGACAGAACTGAACAAACTTATACATTTTGATGAAATTTGATATACTAAGAGCCACTTATTGTGTTCATTACGAACTTCTAATGCACAAGTTTTACGGTAAATAATTTCCTCTATTAACTACATCCGCTTACGACTGTATACGTAAATAAAACCATACGAAGCATTATATTCTGGAACTCAATCTGAACAACATGAAGAGTTCAATTCATACATATAATATTTTTACGTTGAAGTATGGAGTATATTTCACTGTTTTTCCAAATTCTATAGTGTTTTGTGTAGTTATACCGCAATGCTAGGAATAATAGCAAAACATATTCTGCTGACATGTATGAACGACTCGTGTGATGTGCTGACAGATGTTACAGCGAATCCATTCTAAAAATCTATTGTCCTTAGACTAGGCAGAAAACTTTTTCGCGGTGCCAACGCTCATGAGGACCGTAACGAGAATGTAAATGGGTGAGGTAGTACACTGCATGGCGAAAAGTTCCGACAATCATCGACGATTCATGTAGATTGCTTTCCCTAATACGTTAACTAGATCCTTATTTTTTGCACAAAACCGGCAGCTGTTTGCACATGGAACAGGTTTTTGTTGCGTGGTAGGAATTGCATCCATTAGAGATTGCTTATTGATAGCCGCTAGGGGAAACACAGAAGCCGCTACTTCGTGCCACACGCATTTCCTATTTTCCTCTGTGGATTTTTTTTTTCTCTCTCTCTCTGTCTCTCGTAGAGATTTTCTCAAAGGAGCGTTTTTGAAAGTTATGTATTCACGTAAATGCCAAGAACAGCTGCTACCGACATGAAAATGTAGAACAAGTGTTTATATATTCCTCCAACGCTGCATAATGATATTAGCACAATTACATTCTGTAAATAGGCGAAGAATGGCTAGTAGAAAGTAATTCTCGAAATAACAGCAAATACTTCACAAAAGTTGCTTGTAGATGGTGGCTTTTTAACGGAGATTTAGTACTCACTCATTAAGTACGCTTGGATAATCATTTGCATGCAATATCAGCGTTTTTGTGAAGCCAATGATGAGTTGGTTTTGGGTTTATGTAAGACGAAATTTCAGGGAACGATGCAATGTTGCAATTTTAGTCATAAAGTTATAGAAAGAACAGTTGTAAAGTGTGCGATGCATAAATTCATCCTGTAGCAGGTGTTTTCAATTAATATCAACATTTTATGTAATAACCCCAGGTTAAAAGAGTAGGAAAGTTCTATCCGGTGTGATGAATAATTTTGGGTTACACAAGAGACTTCCTTCTACTAAAATATACATAAAATTTAAACAGAAACGCAACCCTGTTTGTGATCGTAACGTGTTATTTGCACGACTGCAACTGTTAGACTTAGGGTAATCCAATAAAATGCAAAATGATCTAAAAATATCTCTTATTCCTTTTGATACACAGTTATCTTAGACCTATTAATTGATTCTAAATTAATTAATTATGTCAAATTGCAGGTGATATTTCAAAAGTATGAAAATATATAAATGTTTCTAAATAGTTGATTTTAAATTAAAAAAAAATTAATAAAGATTAATAAATAGAATCATTTAAAGAAGGTGGGAGGAAGCATTGTGGGTGTCGTTTTTATAATCAGCACATACAGTTGTTAAAAGCACCTACTTTTGTCTAGAAGTAAACTTTATTTCAGTGTTTACAAACCTTTCGTATATGATACCGAAATAATTTACACCAACATATTAATTTTCATGTAAATGCTAATTAAATGAAGCTATAATGCAGGTATTAATGCAGAGATATTGTGTAATATTTCTGCATTAGTGACTGCATTATAACGGTCATTTAGGAGTGTTAAATTTCCTTTAGCTAGTTTGACCTAAACCATGATATATCCTGTAACCTTATACTATGAAAAGGATCTACTATCCAACGGCTTTTACAAACAGTGGGATTTAAACTCAAAGTCTATTGCTTGGCGAGGGGAAGATGCATCCTCTCGGCGCTACACAATGCCAGTTGCTTAATCTTATAGCATCAATGAAATATTCAGTTAAGTAACATAACCATTATCTATAAATCCTCACAAGGATAAACATAGGATTTCGAACGTAGAAGATTATTTTCAATTAGTCTTTCTTAATGAGACTTTCTATTAAAAATATGTAATAACTAAAAGAGCAGTTTGTTGTTTTATTGCATATTGTTCAAGAAATTTGAATATTAAAGAGTTATTTTAACATTAAAATACTTTGTTAATAATAATTGATATTTATATACATCTGGGAGAAATTTTTGTTTATAAGGAATACAAAATTTTCGGGTTTCAGAGCCGATTCGTGTTAATTTTCTTTGAACTTTACTTTACTGTCGTGGGGATGAATTTTTAGTGTTTAAAAGCCTCGAGGGAACAGCTAATCTCATATCTGAAAAGAATTATTTCCTCCAGTAATTAGGGAACTCATTTAAATTATTTAAACATTTGTGATTGTGCTCCTTTCTTCTTATCTTTCTGAAGTGTGTGTGTTAAGTAATTATTTCTGCACGACGTTTTTCTAGATATTTTCTTTTCGAAATTATGAGTCTTTGTTTTCTAACTGATGAATAAACATTCGTTATTTATGCAAATAGAATAATATTAATGTTTGTTTACCTACGGAAGGAACAAAAGACTTGATTCTCTCTGTTTCACTACAAAGCAGAAGAATTAATTAAACCAGTTTAAGCGAAATGACTTTTAAATTCGCTTTACAAATTAACTCTAGTTATTACAATTATTTTTTAAATGTGTATATTTTTCTACTTTGGTTTGTAGCAAATAAGTAGTGAAGAGTTGAAAGAAAGTAAATAAACAAGTTGGTCTTTTTAGCATAATGTGTACACTGGCAAAATGTAAAACGCCTTGGAATATAAATCATGGAAATCAACACTGTAATCATCGTTGAATCAGCGCAATACTAAAGTCGTAACTCTCTCTCTCTCTCTCTCTCTCTCTCTCTTTGCATGGCAGAATAAGCAATTTTAAACCACTGCGTAATCTTAGGTAAGCCAAACTGTCAGCTTCTATTTCCGTCTGTGCTTGCCATTAATTCCATAATAGCCATTGTAGATAGTGCTATATGTAGAAATGTAACTGGGGAGAAGGAGAAACAGCGAATAATTATATAATATCGTTCTCTGACATATGGTTGAGTATTTAAAAATGTGTCAAACTCAAAGAGGTTTTGACTGGTGGGTTCAATTCTACTTTAATTAATCACTAATATTGAGGTTTCGTGATTTCAACTTTGAGATTTAAAGTACTTGCGACTGCATCCGTTTGCGGGCATTTATGCCATAAAACAAAATTAAAAATTTCTTTGGAAACAGAGTTCTTTACTTAGAAGATATTATAGCCGAATGTGCTATAATATGTTCTGGTCACAGAAATACACTAGCAAGTACAGTGTACTTGCTAGTGTATTTCAAGACAGTTAAAAAAGACTCATTATTTTGAGCATTTCTCATAGTAAGGATCACATTTTTGTAGCTACGATCTGTTACACTTAAATCAACTCATTCATAGCGCTAAAATATACAACAGGTTTACAGAAGGTTCAGAATTACTTAAATGAAAATAAATATAATCCAGTTTTATTTTATAAAATTATCTTATTAATACTTAAACAGTAATAATAAATCTTGATTTTGTTTGTTTATTTTCACTTTTCTAAAATAAATTTTAGAGAAATGTTCATTTTAGTTTATTAAGTAATAATTATTTTATATAACACTAACTAATAATTCTTGAATAAAATTAAGTATTAAGAAGATATATATCAAACAAGGCGGATCAATCGACCGTGAGATGAGGTGATTGATTCATTCAATCCAATATCCTTGGAGGGTAATGGATGGAAATGCTGTAGCCAGTGATGTTCTAACTGAGGCTCGGCTATTGCTGTTACCCTCCTGCCATGATCAGAGCTTAAGGACAGTGTAGGGATAACACCTTATCCCTACACTGTCCTCTACAGATAACGGGGAAGATGAAAAGCATTCTTGCTTCGCCCCTTTAATCCAGTCCTTATAAGGACTATAAGGATAAGTATTAAGAAAATGCATTGAAATCTTGTATTATTTAGGAATATTGAATTTTGTGACAATTTTCAAAATTACAAACAAAAATATTTGAAAATTAATTTATTTTAATTTGTTAGCAAACTGCCATGAAAAGGACCAGTCTGAATGTTGTCAAATATCTGGCCATAGTTCTGTGTATCACCTACATGAATATATATTTTTAATTACATTTCTGACAGATGTATTACTAAGTTCTAGTTGATAAAATATGAAAACGGAAAACTTTTATTTACTTCGATTTATCTTTAAAACAATTCCACAATCTCTGTAGTTCTCGGTACATGTTGTGAGTTAATACAATTCCTCAGTAATATAAACTGCTTCGGATAAATCTCGAAAGCTACTGTGTGTGTGTCTTGTTTTATTCTACATTTTAATGACTATCCATTCAACTATTCGTAAAACCCAGAGGAATAACACATCATGCATTTCCTAAGTCTGATGTATATGGATGGCATTGCTACACGTTATTAATTCTAAGCTACTTATCTTAAATCCCGTCTGTTTCTCTGTAAATGCGACAATGAACGAACAACACCATTTACAGCATAAGCTGCATCAAGCCGACATTACACTCGAATCTCCTACTCCGAAGAACAGTTTTTTTTCCCCTTATTATTTCGAGCGTAGATGTATCGATTTTGTCAGTAAATGTAAGGGTAATTCTATTATCTGTACACTGTTTTTCAATTCCGTTTGGTATCTAATTTTAAGTATCGATGTTGTTCGCACTGCCCTGCGAGACGTTGTCCCACATTTCTGCTGCATCTCTGATCAATAATCCCATTTTCAGTTAGGCAGTATTTAATAGAATCTCTATTGTCTTTCTAAAAGGAAAATAAAGACAAATAGAAACATGCGATTTGGGCAGGCAAACGTTTTTGATTAAATTTCGATAAACCCATAGGGAGGGGAAAAAAGACCAAGAAGATTAAGCTACAAATGGCATCATGGGATACCTGGGAAGGGTTCGAAACGAACCATTCTCTTCTAAAACACATTCTTTTATTATTTATTTCTAAGACACCTCATTTACGTTTTGAATAATATTTAAGTCGAATCCTAAATCTAATAGAAGACGTTCTCTATTTTATTAAATTCTGATATGTACGAAAATTTGAGTATCCTTCTTACAAAACAAAAAGTATGTGAAACTTTCAATTCCTATCGGAGATTTTATTAAATTCACATCTGGTTGACAGCTTTCTTAAAACTTCTGCTTGGTTTCATTCTGATCCTATCTAATATTATCATGAAACAGGATATATATTTAAATCTATATGATTTTAAATGCAAAGTTTCGTTTTAAGTTGCATTATATATCATTTTGATATACTAATATATTGAATTCCAACTAGGAGAATTACAGTAGAATCATTTTGCTATTTTTTTTTTACTTTGAATTGATGATCATCCGTTCAAAATAAAAATAAAAATATTATGAATATATAAAAAATAATACGTAAATGATTTTTAATATATAAAAATGATTTATTATATATTTGTTGCTTTAAAAAGTGTGCGAATTGCGTCGAATAAAAAAAAAACTAAATTGAACATGGGAAAATGCAATTGGAAAAAATTTACGTTTGCATTCCTAGCGATCACTTAACTTTAGCGAAGGACAAACACCTTCTATAGTCACAACCGAGACTCTTATAGTCATCTTTACTCACAAACAACTAAGCATAGTTATCAAAACGAATAAAAAAAAAACTAAATTGAACATGGGAAAATGCAATTGGAAAAAATTTACGTTTGCATTCCTAGCGATCACTTAACTTTAGCGAAGGACAAACACCTTCTATAGTCACAACCGAGACTCTTATAGTCATCTTTACTCACAAACAACTAAGCATAGTTATCAAAACAAACCTAAAATAAGCACATCAGCTAACAACCGAATTCTGTTCCATATAATAATAATTAGTTCCACTGTACGTTTTAAATGACCGTATTTGGAGCGAGTAATAATTTTGAGTCTTATCTCGGGTATATCTGAAACGATGGGTATGATTTTCTTGCATATAAGCACTTTTCGATATTTTCCTTACAAGAAAAATAAGAAAATCCATACCGAAGAACAAACAGGCATTCTTAAAAAGTTCGCCAGATGACAGGTTTATAAATATTGACGAAATAATGCATCTCAAAATTGAATTCGTCAAGAGAATTTTCTTAGAAAAAAGTTTTTCAAACATCTATTGGAAAGTTAAGAAAAAGAAAAATGGATTCCGAAGTGGAAAGATTTATCAAATTTATCAAGGATGTCAAATTTATCAAATAGGTCACAAAGGCTACGGAAGAGTCAATAGGATATAGACACAGTCTCTTGCAATGCATCAAAGCACAGTTTAGTAAAGGACGTCAAAAGAATAGTGCTCAAGCAAGGCAAACAAGAAATGGTGGCAGGTTCAGTGTGTAAATACATCGATAAGGAAAAATAATATGGGAAAACTTCAAAATTGACAAGTAAGGACCCGAAGACAGATACTGAAAGATACAAGTTCAAATTGGACCTCTGAACGATTGCCCAATACGTCTGTGGAAAGTAAAAATGATAAATCAGCAAGTGATGGACGTGAATTCGTAAGTTTAAATAAAAAATACCTATGTTTCGGTAAATTTATTGCAAAATATTGCGAAAAAGAGAAAGGGGACTGACTCAACAGTGCTACAGAAAATCGAGTTTGCAATGAACATTTCAGGATCGAGTCAAGGATCTTAAATATCGGCATGCCTATCTTACAATAAACGAAATTAACGCTTTTATATTAAATGTTTAGAGAAGTTTGTATTTAAAGAAAAGAATATGTACTAAACCTTGAAATAAACGCAACTACTTTTCTTCCAAAACAAGAAAACTTTCTGATAAAATAAACTTCATATACCGAGTAGACCTGGAATTTTTTTTTAATTAAGGTTCCGTGCATTATCGGTATAGTGTAATGTACGGCCAAAGTGGACAACCCGCCAGAAGTCACGTGTTATTAGTCAAAGGAAGAGAGAGTGTAATCAATTATTCTTCTAAAAAAACCCTATTTCTCTTAAAGCATTTGTCCAACTTACACGAAGATAATGGAACATACGTGTTCTTTTTTCCCTTCCGTAGTTTAATATCCGTAGAAACTTCAGTTAAAAACTTTCGAAGTCTTTCTAATGTCGACTTTTTTTTTAGATATTCGCTAAACGTCTTATGAATTCTTGTCATGATTGTGATGTCTCAATCGCTTCTACCATCCTTTTCTTCCTTTTTTTCCGATTTCAAGATAACGGTTTAGTTTCCGAGATTTCTGTAAGTTTTCTTGTAAAATTTGCCCGTCTCTGAGACTGTTCACTGAAGCCAGCTAATGGAATATTCTTGTAACTTTAGGGTTAATTAATTCTTCGAATTTCTTAAGTTCTTTTCTCCGCATTTCAATACTTCATAATACAGAGTGAAGTATAACCACAGTTCAAAATAATTTTCTGTTTACTAGTAAAACTTATTAATTGCTAATATAATTTACACATTGAGCAAAATGTATTTGCATAATAATATCATAAATATAAGAAATTTCATTACTAATAAAAATTATTGTTTCAGAATAATATAAAATCTAAAGGACTTTCCGAATTCTGATCTGAGCCTAAATTAGTATATTATCATAACAAGAACTTTCAACACAATAATTACAACTTAGAGCGATAGCATAGTCATTTTGCGTAATATATATCAAACTTTTTCATATTCGTTAAATTTTAATAAAACCTTTTGAAAAAAAAAAGGTCAATCTTTTTTAAAATGTTATAAATAGGAAAAAAAATAGAACACTGAATATTTTTAACATCATTAGCAACACCATAACTCTTCCTAAGTAGCTATTTTATATAAGGTCATTACTTTTTGTTTCCTATACTGGTGGGAGAGAGTAGGAGGCAATCCCATACCCTTGGAGGGTAATGGATGGCAATGTTGTGGCCAATGAAGTTCCTATACTGGTTCAATGATTTCAAAGTATATTTAGTGTATTGAAATATTTGGATTTGAAACGTACGAGCGTGGTCTGAAAATTTCTCGGCCTAACAATGAAAAAACGATTTATAATTTCAAAATTATTATTATTTTTCAACATATTCTCCCTTAAAACTAATACATTTATTCCAGCGATTCTCCAGCGTAATTATCCCATCCCTACAGTGATTCTCAGTAAGATCCGAAAAGTACCCCACTACAGCTGCAATCACCTCTTGATTCGAACAAAAACGCTAACCAGCGGCGAAGAGTTTTAGTTTTGGAAAGAGATAGAAGAGAGGGAGCCAAATCTGGGGAATAGGGTGGATTTTCCAACAATTCATAGTGCCGATCTCTTCATTTTCCCATTGCCAAAATACCTTTGCGGGCAAGTGCATTGTCCTCATGAAAGATGATTTTTTTTCTTCTGCAAACTGGGTCTTTTCTCGCGAGGTTTTTAGTCTAGTCTGGTTAAAAGATCGGAATCATATTCCCCGGTAATTGTTTTACCCGTAATTAATAAAAAAATGCCTTTAGCATCCCAAAACACCGATGCCATGAGCTTTCCTTCTGATGGAACCAACTTTGTCTTCTTTGGCACTGAACAACCTACTCCTGTCCACTGTTTTGACTGCTGTTTGGATTCTGGTGTGTAATAGTGAATCCAAGTCTCATCCATAGTAATAAATCGACGCACAAGATCAGTTTTATTTTTGTTCAAACGCTCCAAGCACTGTTCAGAGATTTTCATGAGAGTGCTTTTTGACCTGTTGTGAAAAACGCGGCACCCATCTTGCGCAAAGCTTTTTCATTTGCAATTCTTCATGCCAAATATATACTACCCGTTCTTTTGAAATGCCTATAGTCTCAGCAATTTCACACACTTTGACTCGCCGGTCATCTAATACCATCAATGATTTCTGGTGTTGTTTACACTTTTTGGACGTCCTTCACGTGGATCATCTTCAAGGCTGGTACGGCCAAGTTTAAACTTGGCAGCCCACTTCTTAATTGTCGAAAATAAAGGAGAATAGAGCCCATAAACCTTTATGAACTTCAATTTCTTTTGGCGTTAAACCTTCTTTTACAAAGAATTTTATAACCGCAATTCTCATTTCTTTCCATTTCAAGGGATACAGACAACACTTTTGCTTCAGACAACTGTATAAAACAAACTACTTGATAGAATGACTTGCAATTTCACATGCTAATGACGGATGTACCAACTTAGAAAAAAAAATCTTGCCGATAGTGTTGCATCTATTGTTGAGGCCGAGAACCTTTCAGACCACCATCGTAGCATTTGAATGACAAACAAAAGTTGATTATATCAAAGAATCTCTTCGTCAGTGGTTCTTTACACGTTCTTAGTGGCGCATAACTTGCTAAGTGTTCTTGGAATTAAAAAACATTTTTTACACGGATTAGATGGTTAATCTTATGGTCATAATATATTTTTGTAAGTTGTGGGTTTGTGGGTGTTCTTATAGTTTGCATTATTGCAAGCTGAAAAACACACGCATTCCAAAAACGCATTGAATAATTGTACATTCAATTGAGAAGCGCTTATAAAACTCATCTTATAAAAATGATTCGAACTTAGCTCTTTCCGAGCATCATCGATAACGAAATGCTACGAATGAGTTACATGGTACAAGACAAGAGTAAATTGTACAAATTAAAGATAAATAATTTTAACGATAACTTTATGTTTCATTTCCTTAAGTTTATTCTCCCTGAAAACACAACCTTTATCACGAACAAAATTTTTCAATAACATTATGTGTTTACTTCAGTATATGGCATGTACTGGATTATATTTTGTATATAATTAGTAATTCGAAGATCAAAGAGACCATGCCCTATCAACCTATTGGCGACTTTTTGTTTCACACTGTAATGTAGAAATAATAATAATAATAATAATAAAATTAATTTGAATTTGTTTACTTTATCCAATAAAGGTTATTTTTCGTTTTGTACACTATCTAGATTAAAAACACATTTTTACAATATAAGGTTAAAATATTCTAACCGCTAGAAAGATTTGAATATTGATTTTTATATCGACCCGTAAAAGATGTATACATTAGTGATATGAGTTCGAATATAGGCGAGGGCTTGGAAAAAAGAAGTATCCATTGCCATTTTCTAAGAAAACTGGAAGTTGTTGAAGAACACTTCGTGGAAAAGGCTGTTTTAGAGAATAGAAGCTAATAGAATATACAAAAAAAGAGGAAGAACGGTTTGGTACGCTTGCAGGTGGACTCAAAGAGATATTGGGTAACTGCCGCTCTTAAGTTTTAAAACACTAGCATGAAAACAACAACATTTTTAGGAATGTTTAGTTGCACACAGGGCGGTAAAATGTTTTGATCACTGTGGGTTTAGCTGATACACTTGAAGAACTTAATGGTGAAATCTTAGCGATTAATGAAACATGCTTATGATATATAACACGAACTACATGAAATAAGATCATACTTCAAGGGTGCATTTCACTTTCACGAACATTGCATAATATCGTATATCTACCTGATTCAGATTCTTCCTCCAGGTTTAAGTCTTATTTCACATCAACTTGACTCTATGTATTTATTCAGAGTATAGCTGAAAAGTCCTTATAAGAACTGGCTTAAAGGGGCGAAGCAAAAATGCTTTTCATCTTCCCTGTTATCTGTAGAGGACAGTGTAGGGATAAGGTGTTATTGAGCTATAAATCTCTGATCATGGCAGAAGGGTAACAGCAATAGCCGAGCCTCAGTTAGAACTTCATTGGCTACAGCATTGCCATCCATTATCCTCCCTGGGTACCCATTTTAGTCGCCTCGTACGACATGCATGAGCTACATTAGGGCTATTCTTATCCTGGTCACCACATGGGGATAGCTTAAAGAGGTTTTGAGCATATCTTTTGAAATAGCCCTTATATAATTATTTATATAAAGTGTTTATATATTATTTAAAATACTATATGAACTACATTACATATATACGAAAATTTAACAAATAAAATATAATATATAATATTCATTATATAAAATAATACTTAAATTGAAACGTGTTGGAATAAACAATTATTGCATAAAATTATATAATATATATAATATAATATAAAATAAATAAAGACATTTCGATTTCAACTGAGTTTAACAGTGCCAGATTCAAGGTATGTGTGATTTTTTTTCCTTACAAAAACTAAGCATTTATTACGAAATTAGTTACAAAAACATTGTAACTAATTTCTAACGAATTAGTTACAAAAACTAGACTTTAATTATTTGTAAGAATTTTAAATCCCATCTTTAGTTTAATGATGATTGTATTTTGGCCATTTCGAATAGGAGATCCTTAACTTTTAGATTCGTCACCGAAAGTAACTTTCTGCATCTTTCTAAGCCACTAATGCCAAACGGAAAGAGAAAAAGACCGTACAGTAGGGGAACTGTCAAATGACAAGGATGGGTACACGCACAGTCATTAAAAATGCAACGATAGCTCTCTTACTGCTTCCTTTTTAAGATTTCAGCATTCTGTAGAAGCACTTTGTATCCCAAAAATCGATCCAGCTTTCTCTCTTCACATTGTAATCCGATAGTAGAAACCATTGGGATACTCGATAGCGTAGGCTTCATTTTTTATTTAGGTAGTACTTAATCAATGTATGATGACCTGAGAAACATATGCAAATCAATCAGGAAAATGCCCTTAAAAATCCTTTGGATACACACGAGTTCGTGTAATTTTAGGAATGAAAGAAAGGAATTGGTAAAGCTGTGATCCAGAGTAATTTCCATTTGTTTACGTGTAAAATAAATTGATGTCTGTTTTACTTGCAGATTAATATCAGTAATTTCTGATAAAACAAAATGATTCTTCCCGAGATTTTATATAATATTCATTATATAAAATAATACTTAAATTGAAACGTGTTGGAATAAACAATTATTGCATAAAATAAATAAAGACATTTCGATTTCCCCTGAGTTTAACAGTGCCAGATTTTATATAACCAGCATCACATTTCATTTGATGTTGGAACATAAAATGAAATGTGATGCTGAAGCTTGCGTATTAGATTAGCAAGAAAAATTTATTCATAACGGGAACTTCGAAAGAAATTATTTCTTATTTTTAATATTTTTGTAAAGAAATGCCAAATATTCTAGAGATATTTAATAAGTTTAAAAATCTGGCTGGAGAGTTTTATTTATGCTGTAGTTTATTAGATAGATTTATTACTGTACTCATTTCATGCAGGACCTCGTTATGATATACGAAGTATAAGAGAAAATATTATTGCAAAATATAAAATGTGATGAAAAAATTATTGCAAAATATAAAATGAGGTGATTAATTAAAAAAAAAACGAATGAATTTTGAAAACTAAAAATTGGTTTCCGCGTGCAAATAATGATGAGTTTCTGAGTGCTTTACGATTTATATGAGTGACGTTTCGACAAGTGCATGTGAACCAAAAATAAAATAAAATAAGTTCCTGGCAAAAGCAGAGAATCAGATACATTTAACTTAACCTAATACAAGACGATGATCATTATATGCACTAAGCCAAAGAACACTGTTTCACAAGAATGAACGAAAAAAAAATCAAAATCTTCTTACCCACTACGGCTCCTGCTGATGGAGATAGCCATTCATTGGTCGAATCACCATTGAGAGCACCATGAAAGTTGGAACTTAATATTAAACAGAACCATTAATTAATGTGCTTGATATCGCAGTACTTAGAAAGTATTTCATGAACTGAAAAAAATATCAAACATAAATATATGAATACGCTTGATGGAATGTAAATATTTTGCTATTTTCATTACGCGACACTACTATACTAACCTTTCGCGAGTAATATAGACTTGAATGAAGGAATTCAATGATAACTCTGTGAGAAAAAATATTGAATTAATGTTGGTTTAATATACTATTTTAAATTGTAACACTATGAAAAGGCGGATTTCTCAATGATTCGAAATAAAACAGAAATTACTTTGTTGTAAGCTAAGTAGACCGATATTTTTGTACGAGAAACTTGTTGGAATAAACAAATCTGGTTTGTGTTTATTATATACACTACAAGTAGATGAAGATCCGTAGCTTAGTCTGTATAGACGAAGCCCTTTGTTCGGAAAGACCTGGGTTCGATTCCCGTCCAAGACGTGAGGAACCTTTATCTGGTCTCTTTCGACTAAAGGTGAGTTAGCCGGTCACATACGGAGGTAGGGAGTTTTGTCAACTGTAAAATCGAGTATTTCGTCCCCCAGAACAGGCAAACCGGCCCCGTGAACACACACGAATTGACAGTCATAGGTCACAATCGGAGGAATAGGGCTAAACCACCTTATTCTCGGGACGGGTACGGTTTAGAAAGGCTAAAGACAGCTCCGTAATAGGTCACTATGCTTAACACATAAAAGGAAGAAGATATACAGTACATATACTAAGGTTCGATTTGATGATTCAAGAAATACATTTCAACATACATACAAGTCATATATTCTTAATATAAATTAAAATCTTAGTTATATTTTGTGTATGAACCCGGCTCGCAAAAAACTTCCAGTATTATTCGTCTACTTTCAGTACAATGGCTAGGTTCAGAGTTAAAAAATCCAGAACCTGATCTACAGATGAAACGTAGAACTTTTAATCTAATATGGGTCTCATATTAGCAGGTTGGCAATCTCTCATCTGGCGATGAATATTATTTGTTTGGTTGGAGAGTGGAAGCGGTATTCAGCCATGTTTATTTAAACATTGTAACTTAAAAATATTAATCAATTAATATCAAAATAGATTTCAATGAACTATTTATTAATTGCTCTTGACAACAGTTAAGTGATGCAAATCTTTACCAGTTTTTTTTGCCTCTATACCATGTTTACAGTCTTTTCTTCTTATTCTTTTGACAATTCATCTTATTTATACCAAGCTCCATATCTCAGCATCCAAGATGTTTAAAGAATTTATTTGCCTTTTTATTTCTGAGTATATTTTTATGTATTTTATATCTTTGCTATACTACGTTAATTTCGTTTAAATTAATGTGAAAAAATCCTGACACCTTCTTCGTATGGAGAAGAATCATGTTCGTTTCAGTTTGCTAATATACAATAGATCCTCCGTAGCTCAGTCAATATAGACGAAATCCTTTGGGGAAAGACCTGGGTTCGATTCCCGTCTGAGGAACTTTTATCTGGTCTCTTTCGACTAAAGATGAGTTAGCTTGCTCATACGGAGGTAGGGTATTTTTTTCACCCGGAAACTCGGGTTTTTCGTCCCTCAGAACAGGCAAACCGGTCCCGTGAACACACATGGATTACAGTCATGAATATCCCAGGAATATGTCGGTCCCGAGCCCGGATAAAATTGTGGGGAGTAATGGTGAACTACTCTGTAAAATTCTCACCAGGAATACTTTGTGGGCAATGCCTACAAAGTCACCTACGGTCGGAAACGACTGAAAGGGAAAGCCAGAGAATATACAATAGGCATTTATAAGAAACTGAGTTAACACAAAGTTTGTAGAGTAGTCTGGAATAACGTCAGTCGAAGAATTTGAATCAGTGATAAGTTATCTTTATATAAGTTACAAAAAAATTAGCGTAATATAGAGTTCATATCTCGATATGTTTTCATATATTTACAGTTCATATGTTTAATTTCAGGGATGTTAACAGAAGCTCAGGAAATTAATTTATTTTCATACTTTAATGTTGCATAAGCATGATTCTGATTGTTTTTTTATGTGTTATAAAAAATAGAAAAAAAAAAAACTTCGAAGACGTTTCAGTCTCGTTTTTTTTCCAAGCAAAAGAAGATGAGTTCTATCATTTCTTTTTCATTTTTTTTTCCCCTAAGGAATTCTTCACAGACTTTCTCCATGCGTAGAAAACACTCGTTTTAAACAACTTCACTAAAGAATCAACCTTAGGGATGAGAATTAAAATCATTCTCATTAGTGCGTTTCCGCTTAATTAGTGTAATTTCCTTAGGTCTATATTTCCACTTCTTGATGCTGTCTACTTTATTGAAAATAAAATTCACCGTGTATGCCCATAAAGTATGCAAAAATATCGAGCTTTTAAACTGTCTCTTTGTGGCCATGAAGATTAATGAATTCTTAAAATGCTGAAGACAATGGACCAAATTTCGAAGAAAAAAAAATTAAGCAGTTCATTAGTAAAAGAAAGAAAGAAACTGTCTCAATAAGACTTCTGTGCGTTTTTCATTTTCTTTTAATTAATTCCAAAACACAAACGCCTACTTTTCCGAAGTTTTCTCCTTAAAAAAAATATTGTTCGTCAGATGGCTAATTGTCTTTATGCACAGAGCAATCGCTCAGCATCTACTTGTGGAACAACAACAAAGGAAAAAAAAACCTTCAGCTTTTTTTCTTTTACGGTTACCTACCTTCGCAAATTATTAATTTGATAATTAGTCGAATATGTTTTTGCTCCAAAAGTTCCGCTGTTTGTTTCTCGAATTATTACCATTAATTCTTTGCGATAAATTAAATTTATTTCGTTTTTCATCGTAAATTAATATGCGCTGAAAGAATTTTTCGAGATGCTAGCAACCGAACGAAATTCGGCATTGTTAGTGAAACTCTTTCAGGACTGGATTGAGTTAACTGTTTGACAGCAGAACAACAGATAATGGATTAAGTGTGTTTTAACTAATTTGCTTAAACACGACCGATTTTAATGATTCATTACGAAAGAGTAAATCATAGCAAGTTTTAATTTTCGTCTAAAGTAATATCCTGATTTCATTTTCCTTGAACGAATGCGATGCATTTTAATTAACTTAATATATTGCTTTCAATTTGTTTAAAGTATATTTTTATTCGATTTCTTTGATTACCAAGACTGTTCAAGTACGCTTGGCTTTTCGATCAAGTATCTAGTGTTAAATGAATGCCTGGACATTGCACATATGTAATAGATTACAATTGCAATTAGATCTTTCACAGTCTTCCGACACTCAGCTAAAATAAAATAAGAAACGAGTTGCCTGATGGAAAAACCTTAACACTGCATACTTAACCACGCATGGAAACCTATGGAGTGAACATCGGTCACTTTTTTCCATTCAATGATGAGTGGGGAAAGACTGTGCTCTAGACATATATGTTGTTTTATTTAATGGGATTATCAATGGACTTATTGGAGATTCCGCATATATTAGAGGCGTCGAAAGATCAAGTCGTGTTGAGTACTTTAAAATAATAGTGATCATTTTCTTGTATGCATTTTATGAAAACTTAGCATCCAAGAGTGTTTAAAATTACCACGAAAAGAGTGACGTGATTTAACAGTTTCATAGGCATCGAAGGAAAAATAAATAAATTATAGAAAGAAGGGAAAATGTTTATCTAATGGATGCAACAAGGATGACCGGTTTAAACATATATGGACCGAAATGTGCATTCAAGCGTTTCATACTCATGAAAAGCAGAACTTTCTGTAGGCATCATTTATAAGAGACCAATTATATTGTATTCTCAGGAGTGTCGATGCTCTTTGAACATAGTGCTTTCTGAATCAAGTCCTTACTGGTTTCTGTTGATGGTGAAAATATTTAATGTATTTCCATTTTAAACCTAAATAATTTTATTTAGCCAACAAATATGTCAATATGTCAATTCTTTTCGGATTTCATAATTTGTCAGTCTCATACAAGTAAATACTCTCTCTCTCTCTCTCTCTCTCTCTCTCTCTCTCTCTCTCTCTCTCTCTTATATATATATATATTAAAGAATAAATATTTAATGACTTAAACCGAGATAAAATATGAAGTTTTAATGAAAATGATACAATTAGTTTCAGCCTTTTACAACGTTTTTGTGTCAATTATGTATTGTATTTTTTGTCTGTAATTCTCAGTTTTTTGTAACTTCAATTTTTTATTACTGTGTTCTACCTTTAGTTTGTATCATTTTCATTAAAACTTCATATTTTATCTCGGTTTAAGTCATTAAATATTTATTCTTTAAAATGTACCATTACAACCGAGTAGAAGCTCAGGAATATATATATATATATACATTTTTTTTTCCTCGTTAGAAAAGCAACACCACATCATATGTACTACACTGACACATGTCCTCTTCAATTCAAACTGTTATATCGTCTTTTGGTTGTCAGATCTCAAATATGTATGAGTATCTTGTCAAATTCTTTCACTGCAATAGATATAGGAAATTATTAAGCTGTTCGGATTTGTTTAATCAAGATGCTTTGCCGATGGTGTAGCATCTTTTTTTCCGTAAGAAACGACACGCGCATATTGAAAACTGACTTGAGGTAACAGTAACATGTTAAATGCGTATCATGTCCTGCCATAATACACGAGTCTGTCGTGTATTATGGCAGGACATGGTTACACTGATTATTTTCGATTTGTGAGGAAATTACTGCATTGAAAATTATATGGCGCACCATACCGGGCATTTTAATATGAGGGATGAAGACGGAAAATATTAGCAAAACGTTCCATATACAAGCAGTTAATTGCATAACATATTATTATCAGATTTCCGCTGGAGACAAGTTCATTTCTAGAGTAGCCATGTAATAAACTCACGAACAGTAGGTAACATCTACTATTAAGCCAATCTATGTCTATGAGTTAAATAAATAAATAAATAAAAACCGTTTTCCTTATATTTTATACGTCACGTGCTTCTGTTACGGCGTTAAAGTTCTGTAGTGTTATATAACACCTATCTTTATATTATAATATAAAATCTTTATAAACTTTATAATATGTCGCTTTAATTTAATGTTAAAACGCCTGGTCGTAATAATAACTAATAATAACTAATAGTTTAGGTGTTATTTCTGACTAGTTAGAAATAGCACCTAAGGTAAACTGTTAAGTAAAGATTGCGACAAGAGACCTTAAATAATTCAAAAATTCCCACTGCATCTAATATGAAAGAAATTATGATATACACTTATGTTGATGATTTCATTTTAATCACACTGACATAGAAGTTAAAATACATTTTACTGGTAATAATAATTAATTACAGTCCTTTTATATCCTCATTGAGAGAACCACACTCCATTAGGAGCGCCTTTCTTACTTTTGTAAAAATCCCATTATAGGACGTAGGCTAGAGTTAGCTGAACTCATATTTCAGTTACTTCTAGAGACGCTGATAATACGACTTTAAGAAAGTCGTGATAATATCGCAGTTTAGCCAATTTAGCAACCAATTTAACATTAAAATAAATACGATTACCAAATTTAATGTGGAATGCTATTCGACTTAACTTAAATGAATATTAGTTTAATTTCATGGCATTCGTTGAAGTAATTCAACTAAATGCAGTTGTAATAAAATTATTACTCTTTAAATATAAAGAGCCAATAAGGCCAATAAGCTTTACTTCGGAGATGTAACATTATTTAAATTAAAGTGATATTAAATCCGACATTATTTCAAATCCGAATAAGAAACTCAAAGATAGGAATCAAAGAGTTTCATGCCGAATATAGCAAACTATAAAAGTTTCGGCGGACTGTTGCGTAAGCTAAAGCACGTAGTTCAACACTAAGGCAACTCGTTGCAAAGGTGGGTATTTAAGTAATGCAAATTTAAGTAATTTATGGATGCACCTTTTTGACAACTCGTATAGCAAAGTATAAAGTTCTCTTCGCTATAACTTCGGTATTACCTGGTCTACGTACTACTGATGAGATCTCAAAAAAGGTCGAAACCGGTCTGGGTAGTGACCTTCCACCATAATGTATAACATCAAACGTCTCCTAGGAGATGTGTTTTACATTATGGGTAATACTAAGAATAGTGATCAGAACTTTACCCACCTTTGTAACGAGTTGCCCTAGTGTTGAACTACGTGCTTTAGCTTACGCAACAGTCCGCCGAAACTTTTACGGTTTGCTATATTCGGCATGAAACTCTTTGATTCCTATCTTTGAGTTTCTTATTCGGCTTTGAAATAATGTGGGATTTAACATTCCCTTAATTTAAATAAGTATTACTGTGTATTTTAGACTTGAACTTGACCAGAATTCGTCGGTTTCGAAACAAAGTTAGATATCTTTTAAATAAACTCAAGACGTCGTACCAATTGCCTCATAAATCCATATCTTGTGGTTGGTCTCCAATTCTTAATTTTAATCAGTATATTGAATCATTAAATGAAGAGAGGAAGTATGGTGTGTTATTGTTGTTTCAATCAGTTATACATCCAATAACAATTCATTTTCATATTTACTTCGAAACGAAAACCCCCATTTACTTTATTAAATATAACTTTGATGGCTTCACTGTTTCATTTTTGAATTAACAATAGTCTTCTTGATATAATGTTTGCCACAAACAAAAGTGACGTAATCAAGGTTACCAATGTAACCTTGACCATGACAAAAGGTAACTATGACAACGCATTATTTCAAGTCTGTTTTAACGCAAAGTTAATTATATTTAGGATTTAGGAAGTTGCTCCTTTATATCCAGTACACCTTACATTGTCAGGTTTCTCGATCTGCAGTATGGAAATATTGAGAAATCTTAAGTTCTTAAAAGAACTGGGCGATGGACTGAGTCCTTGACTCTTTATCCCGTCATCTGAATGAAGAAAATCTGTGTAGATGGGATGTTATTGAGCTAAAAAGCTCTAGTCATGGCTAGGTAACGGCAATAACCGAGCCTCAGTTAAAACTTCATTGGCTACAGCATTGCCATTTGTTACCCTGGAAGTCCTAAAAAGGACTATTCTCCTATACTTTTCTTCCCATCATTGAGAAATCTTTGGATGTCGGTAAAAATTATATTTCTCATGAACAATTTAAAAAAAAAAGCAAGAATAATGTGGCGATATTGCTAGTATATTGTCTGCTAACTGCATGTGTTCTTCTGGCCAATTTTCTATTACTTCAGCAATAATAATAAGAAGATGATGAAAAAACGTGGGAGAGTGATTGAGAAACATAAGTTGTTTAAATATTATCTATATAATTTAATTCACATATAAATGATTCTCTTTGAGTGATTCGCGTGATAGTATATATTTTTTTACATTACTATTACTTTAGTTTTCAAGCATGATGAAGCTATCCAGAAAACAGCTGAAAGACTGCCGCTTATGTTATCAGTTTCTGCTGTTTATAAAACCTGGAGACACACTCATTAAGCCTATTTTCCACCAGATTGATATTGTATAGAGCATCTTCGAAAAACTCTCCTTGTTTTGCAAATTTTGCGAATTTACCAGGATCTTTCATTTGTATGCAACCACCAACAGGAAATGGGGAAGTGGGGAAACATAATGAAAGTTATTATGCTGCATTACAAAGTGTAATATCAATATCTATCGCACAATGAACAAAGGGTTGCACTAAAAGCGCTCCGAGATACGATAAATGCACGCTTGATGGCAAACATTATTGTGTTTGTATCCACAATTACTGGCTCTTTCTTAACAAATAACGGGCATTGAGGAAGAAGAAAATCGATTATGCTTGCTTATTTGCTAGCATGTCTTAGCGGTTTACTGCGTACAATATATTCCTTTATGTACTTCGCTTAACTATCTAACTTCAAAGGCCTGTTTGACGTGGCACGCTGAATATTGTCATGAATGTGTCTCTCGAGAATTATGTTTGTTCACGAAATTCAATAGAAAATTTTGATGGTGAAGCATATTAGTTCACACATATCTTTAGAAAGTTTTTCGGGGAATCCATTTAGACAATCGAGGATTCAGTCTTTTCACACTTTATCATATAGAAGAATTACAGCTCGAGGAGTCTGGTGTGCTTTGAATGGTAAATTGATTACAGTGTTTTTCGGTACAATTTAACACTAACGGCTGGGGAAATCCGCCAGCATTTTTATGTTAAGTGTGGAAGATTAAGGAGACCAGAACTTATTACGTAAGAATTTAGGCTACTGGAATATTAAATATGTGATAAACGATATCGCGTGCTCCGCTGTAACAACAGACAGCTTGCTGTTATACTTCTAATTGAGAGACGCTTCTAGTAAAAGGTAGCGTCAAATAACCAGACATGTTAAAGCACAATATAGTATCTGCAAAGTATATTAGCGAAGTATATTGCAGCGTGACAAGATGCTTATCCTATCAATGTCTTCATACGCGCTTGATGTCACAAATTAAACTACAGATGCGTGTCCTGAAATTCATTTTAGTTATTATCTTTGATTTTTTGAAATTTCTACAAGGTTACAACACGAGAACATGAATATTACTGACATCATATCGAAACGAAAACAATCTAGTGAACTGTTATATTATTCCTTAACGAGGGGAAAAGATGTCTTTCAGTGCACTCTTTAACTTCTTTAATAATTTTGTTAGTTCATCCAGGAAAGAAAGAGTGAAAACAAAAGACATTGAACATGGGTCACCAACTGAATTTAATTCAAACTTTTTGGTTTTTGTTAATCTGATGAATATTTTTCAGGTATTGTATAATCTGGAGGAGAAAATATTATAGTACATACAAATCCCCCCACACACACACGCGCGCGCGCGTTGTGTTTCCTAACTTTTGCAAGATCTTGAAATATATGAGTATCTATACTCAGCGTCTAAATTCTTGTCCTCGAGTTATGGAGTCCAAAAAGGTACGTACAGTGCGGTAGTTTAAATGAAGGTAGCATTACTCCAGCATTCCATGAGGTGTTAATGTCAAAATATGATCTCCTACTGAAAGTTCATTTCTTAATCTTCTGTCTTAGAGACATTTCCATCAACACGTAATTTCATATGCTTTTTGCTTATGCCTTTAAATCAGCATTAAACGTCACATGCATTTTGTGTCTGATAAATTCTATTCTTAGCTTACTATTTCATTATCAAGCAATTTACAATGTAAATTGCCTTATATTGCAATAATTATATTTTAATATAATATAATAATTATAAATTTCAATTAAGGAAACACTGCAGAAAATTACAAAAACGTTTCATTCGTTATCATTCATGGGGTTCATGATCACAGCAGATGAATTAAGTGCGATGTTAGTCCACCGCTTGGGAAAAAATCACTGTACCCCCCATGGACAGGGCGTATCGTGCCATGTAACGAGTCACGTGTTTGTAACCGGTACACTGGAGGATTATGGTGCTCCCAAGTCAGTGCAACTGTGTCCTCGTAAAATAGCTGCAAAAAGGGAATTGATGGAGTTTGAAGAAGGCGTTATGATAGGATACCATGTTGCGCAAATTTAGTCTCCTGGTCAACAATCAGTGATACAGCAGAGTGCGATGGAAGCGCAGGGATCGACCTACCACACTCTACACTTGAACGTAGGGTACTACGAAGGAAAATATGTAAAAACTTTTCGACCGAAACGTTGAATGCGGAGTTTCGAGCATCGACTGAACATGAATCTGCACAAAATAAATACTCTGAAACGAGGCTCAAAATGTGAGTTTCCATGAATAGAGCCTCTATGGAAATCCATGTGAGGCAATATGCAAACCTCACGTTATCCGAACCAGCATGCAGCGTCGTCTTGAGTGGTGCAAAGCGCGTGTACAGTGGGACATGAAAGCTAGGAAAGATGTGTTATGGAGTTACAAATAACGCTACATCCTCTACCGAGCAGATTGCGGTTGTAGGTTGGCGGATGCTCGGTGAACGTCTCTTAGCAGACTATGTAAACCCAACTAAGAAATTTCGAGGTGTCAGTGTGATGGCGTGGTCCTGTTTTTCCTGGTGTGGCCTACGACGTCTGTTTGTGTTCGAAGATTGCATCTGAACATTCTGGACAATGCAATGCTTACTACTTTGTGGCGTTTCTACAGACTGTTGTCTCTTTTAACAAGACAATGGACGATGTTATAAGGCTGCTGCTGTAACTGCGCGTGGTTTGTGAACGTGAATGTCACCACACTTGACTGGTCTCCACGGAGCCCTTATCTCAACCCTATTGAACATCTGTGGGATGAACTGGAGCGTCGTGTGAGGCCAAGGAACGCTCACCGCACAACAGCCGAGTACCTCATTACATGCCTAAAGGAAGAATAATTGATTTCTATCATAGAACCATTGATTTCTATCGTACTCTTGTGGAATATGCCTGTAGGATTTCTGCAATCTTCTCAGCGAAAGGAGGTCCTACATCTTAAATTGGGTACCATGGCTGATTGTTCCTCACACTACGGTGCCATTGACTTCTTTCCAAGCAGAGAATATCTAATAGGTATAAATTTGATTTGCTTAATTTTGCAATTTAACTTGTAGTAAAGTGGCTCATCAGATTTTAATAGTGATTCTTTATTACTAATTTTCTTAAATTTTATCTCTCTCCAGGACCATAATATAGTTAGTGACACATTTTGCCACTAAAATGATTTTCTCCGAATTAGAATTGAATCCCATGACCAGTTTGTGTGTGTGTGTGTGTGTGTGTCAAATCCAAATCATAGCCCTTTGTGTTTATGCAAATGATCCTATTGAAACAAAAAATGTAATGTTAAACGGATTCGTAAAAAAGTGGCATTTATTTTTTTATAAAGCTGTTAAAATTTTATTTTCCTTATGAAGTAGTAAATATAAACTAATTTGAACAGCTTAATAAAATGATTTTAAACAAAATATTAAAACAAAATATTATTATTACTGGATTAACATGAGTAAAATTATGTTCAAAATATGACACGAGTAAAGTAAACTCTCGTTTTTTTGCAAATTTGTGGTATATCTTGTTCGTTGTGCTCTGTGAACTATTCCTTCAGTTTGACGAGAAAATATTTACTGTTATCAAAAAGAGCGACGTCCACCTCAAGTGAAGTGTGTATCCGGCATTGATCTTTATAACTCTGTCAAGTTATTTTCAAAGATAACTATTTTGAACTCTGTATTCTAGTGTTTGTCGTATTTCAAGACATCAACTGTCTGCTAACTTCGTTAAATTCACTCTTTCTATAAACGGAATGAACATTTCATTTGCAATCCGCTAGAAGATTAATTTTCTTGGAATAATTCTTAGTATTTTTATACTTCCATACGAAAATGAAAGTTTGGTAAAGCAACTTTTGTTTATTGATTAAACAGCAGGAAACAACGGAACATCTTTTCCTTCGCTCGAATTATCTTTCAAGATGAATTATGCTTAAAAATAGAAAACTACCTTCTGAAAGTTAAATTTTGTGAGCCAGCAATAATTCTTATCTTTACGCTCGAGGTTGCTACCGCGAAATAAATCTGTTATTTCAACTCTTCACCTTCATTATTGTGTGTGTAAGGGAAAGAGTTTATTTTTACTCACATTTCATAAATCATAGAGAAATTTCTCTTCGATATGCAAGCAACTGCGTTACTAAAATAACGAGAAACAGTACATTTCCACCAGAAACGTAACAGTCTTCATAATAGAAAAATGCAATCCTTTAGACAGTTCGTGTGCTAACTTGCTTGTTCGCTAGTCTATCGAATGAGACTGTTTATTTTAATTAAATTTTTCCATAGGAGGGTACTCTTTACAATTATCGCTGAAACTAAACCCACGAAATGACAATGGAATATGCTTCTCAACTGCGTGTTTGTGTTTTCTCGTGATAGTTTGAATTTTCTGCTCTGTAATAGGAAAACGAAGTTTTTCTGGAGGGTGAAAATCTTCGCTAAAGACTCGAAGAAGCACTTTTTATGATCAATGAAAGATCTAGAAAATGAATTCCCTCACATAGAATTTGACTCTTAAGTCTAATGTTGAGATAAGTGATGCAATGTGAAACTACTCACATATAATTTCTTTGGAATATTAATTCCCATTTCTGACCAGAAAAGAATCACTGTCAGCTTCTTAGTCAGTAATAGATATGATTCTTGGCTGAAAAACCTTATTTAGTCTCATATTCTCAGCAAAGGTTAGTGCCTCTAATATCCAAGTAATTTGACTTCATAGAAACTTATTTTATTCTGTCATGAGGCAGTTAGTTCAATATTTACGACCAACTCTCTTCCTGCCGATATGTTTTCTGTGATCAGGTGGTCTGTTTTATGAGTAAAACATGTCTCTTGGCTGAAAATCTGACACATCTTCCGGATGATGTCACGTAATTCTCTTTTGCTTGAAAATCCTTCATACATTCTCCTTTCATAGTCTTAAGAGAGGACATATTCGTGAAGTGGCCAGACTGTAAGGTATAGTTAGTGTTGATGACTGATATGTGTGTGGGTAGTAACGGAACCCAAATGGATACTTGCTACTACCCATCAGCCAATTACATTAAGATTATATTTCCTGACATCAAGTCTAGAAAGATAATCTTTAAGAACAAGCATAAATGTTATCTAGAGGATAATCTTCAGTACACAAGGGGTATCAAATATATCTAAAGAGTTTTTATTTTTATTTTACTTTGCTCCAATATATTATAGGATGCATTCAGATGAACGATCTGAACTTTTATCGTTATGTTCGTGTTGTTATTAAACAGATAACATTAATTTTGCTCTAGAGACTTGCTGATTTTTGAGACCTTTTCATGTAATCAGCAATCTTTTTTAACATCGGCTTAATTAGCAGAATTCTTAAGAGAATGGAATATCATATTCATTATATCTTTGTTTAATGTTATCTACCCGTTTAATTAAATGTATATCGCGTTTTATTTATTCGTAATGTAAAACTATTGGCTGAGGGCTATATTTTCGAACAATTCATATTATTTTTTCATATTAGATTGATTACGTATTTCCCTACGAAATACGATATTTCAAGATTTAACTTTTTTTTTCACATGACACAAGTCATTTTGAAAGAATGCATTACTATAATTAATCCAGATACTAAAAACCTTCTAATATCAAAAACTAATAACAATAATTATGTACTATTATTCACTAGCTGGTTTACGCTGTTCTCTTTATGATATCATTAAACATAATGATATATATATTTGAATATAGATTGAAAACAAGAATGGATAGTGAGTAAGTCCTAATAAAACGATATCTCAGTGCAGTATCAATGTTGAAATATACGATAGTTTTTTTCGATAGGATTAAATACTTTAGGATTTTAATTAGATTTATTTCATTCTGCATCGACAACCGACGTCATTTGTTCGAATATGAGCATCGGCTACTGTATACAGAATGATGTTGCGAAATCTCTTTTCAAACAGAATGCCTGACTGAACTTGCCGCTGCTCCCTATTCCATCAATTAGGAAGCGAAGAGAATTATTATAGGACAAGAAGAAGTTTCATCATTTCCAGTTTTTCAGATATCTTTGGAATTCCTACTTGTTGCGCTTCCTAAAATAGATCATTTCTCTACCTCTTCGATGTTCCCAATGGAATACCTAGAACAAGAAAACAATGGAGGACTTCATAGCAACAGGATACAATGCATTCCCAGTTTGACTCTAAGTGACTGTGATATATATTGCCAGTTTGCTTTGTGTGAATTGGCCTTTGAAAATCTTTCCTCAGCTGTCATATTTCAAGAATATTTTGGTGATTTTGCTCGTTATCCTGAGATTTCGTCAGCTTTAGAAAGGACTTGGGGAGCTGTCAGTGAGAAATATGCGCGAATGATTCGTCTATAAAAAGAAATATCGAAAAGGTATTGGGAACTAGTTGGAGAAAACGTAAGCATTTTTCATTGCACGCGCACATAACATAATAGCGAATAATATAAACTTCAAATTTCTATAGAGTGCTTTAGAAATTACTTCAATTTTCCTTTTATTTCATTTTCGTTTTCATATGAATTCCACCACCAAAATGCTCTAAGTTAACGGTAATTCAACAGATGATCCTAAAATCCTTTTAATTAGAGACCGCTTCAGTAACCAGTCTGGTTTTTTTAGGTTAAAAGGAAATCATCTACCACCTAGCACTTTGATGCTGTGAGATTCTAACCCACAATTTGTTAGGCGCTCAGAAATGTGTCAAAAAATTATTGATAAAAAAGAAAAAATTTCTTAAAAGAGCTGTAACTCAGTTATTCATACGATTTCTAATAATTAAACCAATACAAATTAGTTTACAAAAAAGATAAAGAAAAAGAAAAGATCTCCATACGATGAAAATGAGCATCTGCTATTGTAAACAGAATGATGTGGAGAAATCTCTTTTCAAACAGAATGCTTGACTGAACTTGCTGCTGCTCCCTATTCCATCAACAGTTCCGAAGAACAATACATTTGTAAAACTAAAATTGTAAGTGCTTAAAGGTCAAGTTTGGCATAATAAATTTAGACAACTAATGAGAAAAAACGTTGTTCATCGTTATTCATAACAGCAAGATTACTAAATAAGATTATAATGCATTTCAGCAGATGAAATAACACACACTTAAGAAAACTGTCGCTGTTCGAATTCTTCAGAAAATATATACATTTAATAAAATAAACGGATCGTTTCACTGAATGTTCTTGGAATTTTCAACAACAGATTGATGACTAATGAATTAAATAAAAGTCTTCATATAATTCATTAAAAGAACAGAATGGTGATAGTGAGAAGCTACCTTTAGATTTAATTTCGAAATATATAGTGAAATCAAGTCATGACACGTTTTTATCAAAAGTAATAGATTCTAATTTGTCTAATTTAAATATCATTCAGTTTTAATTCATTTGCGTTATAAATATCTCTAGTCCTTTTTATTCGAGAAAAATCGATTTCTACCAACGCATTTATGAGAAACATTGCTATTTAAATTAGTGCTACCGAAAGACTTATTCTCATAATTGAGTTTTGGGAAGAAGCTTTTGAATTATTTATGAATACGATGCGACATTTAGAAATGAATGTTTTTATATGTTCGTCGTTCAGTAATTTAACTGAATGTTTACCTGTCTTTGTAGTTGTGTACTCCTTAAATCTCATCATTTCGCAAGAATAGAAGGCATAGAAAATGCTATGATTATTAACATTCATTGCTAACAAAAATTCCTTTTGTTGTATGTCAAATGTCTTCGGACAGCAACTCGTTAAATTTTCTAACATCAAGTTCCTGCGTTGCCGGTGTTAAAATAAAGTCTTAAACATTAAATCAATTACTTCTTTTGATGTTATTCAATGAAACTCTAAATTATGCTTGTGGTAATGATGGTAATAGATAGATCGTACTCCTAAGGAAGCAGAAATGGATTTCTTTAAACGAACAGGTGTGCATTTGAAAGAATGGAGGCAAACTTCGTTTCCCTCCATTCTTTTAAATGTATATGCATCTCTTAATGCACAGTAGAATAGAAAAACACTAATGAGAGCCATGAATTCTAGATACTAATGCCTTGTTACATTACGGAATACATGGCCGTTTTTTTTCCTGCTTTCCTAATTATCGGTATCAATAATAAATGAAGGTCTAAGCTCGGTGTAATCTATGGTTCAAGCGTCTTCTGATAAATACGCACATTAAGAGACAGGCCTGAATGGAGCGTTATCAAAAGTTTATATTCTGCGAAATAATAAACGTCAGAGTGCAAATAGAAAAATTGCGTTAGTTTTAAAAAGAATGCTTTTGATTGGTGAATGAAGTTTCTCGGACAACGATGCTAATTTAAATTGATTCAAATGAAAATAAGTGAAATTGATGAAAATTAAAATCTGCAATACGAAAACAGATATTTTCATATTTTTCAGATGCACTTAACATTATTTTTAAAATAAAATATGAATGGAAGATTGTTGTTTACCGATAAATTAACCAACGTATTTCTTACATAAATTTTAATTTACATTATGATATATACTTCTTTAACTTTAACGGTACCCTTCGCAAAGGATGAAGTTTACCGCTTTTTATATTCACCGTTGTCTGAATACAAAGATGCGTTGCTAAGAGTAATTTGTGAGCATTAATCTCGCCCTGGGGGGGGGGGCTAAAGGATTTAAATATAGTTATTGGACAGTAAAATGGCTTTGGGTCTTTTATGCTCAGAGGTCATGTTCATTGTAGTCTGCAGTTGGTTTTATCAGTTGATTTGGATGTGTGGCTGCATTTGAAAAGAACTTAACTGCTAGAGAGAGTGAAGTAATGAGGATATACATGGAATATTGGTATCACGGTGAATCTGTTCATTTCTGTTCAACCATGGAGGAGCTAGTATCATCCGCAAGCACTTGTTTTGAGCACGTTGAAATCTTAGTATGGCTGCAAGATGGCGAGGTATAGGTCATTATTGGTCGAATCTCCATCTGATAAAGTAATAACTTAATACATATTTAAATTTAAATAAATTTAATAAAGTAATAATAGTTTTTTCTTTGTATTTAATTTGCTTTGTATTTAATTCGATTAATCTTGGCATAGAGTCGAGCTACAGTTTGGATTCTTTCGAGAATGAACCTGATGTGATTATTGAAACGCAATCTGTTACCTAGTTGAATCCCGAAATATTTAGTTTCTGTTTACCATGGGATTTTTTGTACTAAATAGATGAATATCCTCTTTGGAGGATGCATACCTTCTGGTGAGGAGTGTGTTTGTACTTTTTTGAGGGTTTACTTGCAGCCTCCAATCTGAGAACCATTTTTCTAGTGTAGAGACACTTTTTTTGAAGTTTCTTGGTTACCATGTAAGGATGAAGAGATCTTGATAGTATTGCCGTGTCGTCTGCGTATAAAGCCGTGATAGACGTCATAGGGTTCTGTGGGATATCTGCTATGTAGATTGAGAACGAGAACCAGGTCAATAAGAAGCCTTGCGGAACTCCTGCTAAAATTTTGCGTTGAGCAGAGTTTGTTGCATTAATCTTGACCTGAAGTTTTCTCGGTAAGGTATGATTTGAATAGACATCATATTCATTGATATATTTGCAATAATGAGTTTGTATAGGAGATCAGCGCAAGATTTTATCAAAAGCCTTCGCAATGTCCAGGAATACAGCATCAGTGTGTTGTTTCCATTTGGATCATTATATTCGATGTATTTGTTGTACGCAATTGTGGATCTTTGCACGGATTGGTATAATATCTGCAATTTTCCAGGGTGGAGGGAAATACTGTAATCTTATTATTGCGTTTATGATGTTGACAAGAATTATTATCATATTAACTTCTTTTTTTTTTTTTGGCTAGATGGTGAAGCAAGAATGTTTTTCATATTCCCCGTTATCTGTAGAAGAAAATGTATGGTTGATGTAACATAGTGCTATAAGCTCTGATCATGGCAGGAGGATAACAGCAGAGGCCGAGCCTCAGTTAAAATTTCATTGGCTACAGCATTGCCATCCATTACCCTCCCTGGGTACCCATTTCAGGAGCCTCTTAAGACATGTCTGGGATAAGAGGGGACTATTCGTATCGAGACCACCACACGGGGACTTATTCAATCCAATACCATCGGAGGGTAATGGATGGCAGTGCTGTAGACAATGAAGTTTTAACTGAGGCTCGGCTATTGCTGTTATCCTCTTGCCATGATCAGAGCTTTAATTTAATAACTCAATAACATTTTATCCATACACTGTCCTCTACAGATAACGGGGAAGATAAAAAGCATCTTGCTTCGCCCCTTTAAGCCAGTCCTTATAAGGACTTATATAAGGACTTGTTAACTTCGACTATCAACTGATATTTTATAGAAATCATATCTTAAAATAAAAAAGGTGTATATATCTTAAATGCAATAAAACAGTGAAAGTCTATAAACATCATTTAAATAAGTAAATTTTAATTTTTATCTAAATGGTAAATGATTATCTATAGAGTTTAATGCTTAAATAAATTATTTAGTAGGTTTGACGACTGCCCTTAAAATCTGCACCCGGTGGTCGTCATATGCTATCTACCTGTAAAAATTAAATGCATTTTTTTCTGTCTCAATAGAACCCGCTCTTGTTTTATATCCTTACCGTATCACTTAACACTTCTGTAGTTTACTAAAAGTAAACAACTGCAGAAACTCCCATTTGTTAACCGTACTTATTCAAATAAGATTTAAGTCAAGAAAGCTCTTCCAGAGCTGCCATAATCTGATTAGAGGAATTAGCCTAAGAAGTTATATTTGTAAAAATGAAAACATTGTTTTTGCATGTAATTAGACTCTTTGTTTAGAACATAATCCTTAAATCTGTTTTCATCCGCTTAAAACAGCTATTAAGAACTTAAATAAAAATAAGAAAAGCAACTCAACTAATGAGCTGAAAATCCTGTATGTGATGACGTATGTAATTGTGAGAACAGATGACATATTGATTGTCTCAGCTTCACGAGTTATGTGACTTTTACTCACGAAAGTGTATTAGTACCGTGTATATGGGGAACGGGAGCTGACGTCTTTTTCTAATAATCTCTTGCGTTTTACATAGACATCCGTGCCGAGGACGGATTCGGACTCGCAGATTTTTGGTTGATGAGTAGGTACGCTAACCATTCGTCCAACCCACGCAGCAATAATAACTAATTGAGTGTCGCTCTTCCACCAAGACAGTTGATTTCGTTCAGGGTGGGAACGGCATAAACTACACCAATTACTCCAATCGTATTTAAATCTAATGTGCATATGATGCACATTGGATTTAAATATAACTTCTCCTAATTTATGTTTAAAAAAATGTTTCTCATTTGAAAACGAACCGAAAAACTAACTGTAAGTGACCCGCATACTGAATAATAGCGTTATGGCTAAGCCGATGTCTACCTCGGAATCAGGCATCCAGTAAATTAGTGGTCAAAGAAAGTTCAGTGGACTTGAGAGATTCCAGTGATGTCCATGAGAACAAAATCCATGCTAGGGTATCGCTGCCAGCCTCTTTCCGGCTAACTGTGCAGCCTGGTTGGTCAGAAACAGAATGGGTAGTCATAATGTTGCGGCTTATTAGTATTATTATTATTAATTAGGTATATTTAACTCAGTTTCCCTGGTCTACCAATCCATTTGTAGTCTTTATCGCTCTTCTAATGCCAACTATTTCGAACTATTTGATTTCCGTTTTTTGAAGAATGATTTTCCCCAGTCCATCTTCCCTTTACGATGTCATCTTCTTTGGAGATTTTAGTGTTCTCAAGTGCAACAGAATTTCGTTTAACAACTGTGTAGGTCAAGCAAGCGGAAGTGCTGAAGCATTCGATTGCGCAAATTGTTCACATTCCTATCAGAATATTAGGTAACTGTAGCAATTTTTTGCAAACACTACAGATCTCTTCCTCACTGGTGACTCGACTAAGCATTTTGTAAATGCTGTTTGTCCTTGTGGTCATTTCTTCTCTTCTTCCTCTTTGGAGCAACAATCGCCTTTCAGGTATTTTCTGGAAAATAGGTGGAAAAGTGAATGTTGTTCCAAATGTCAAGGTTATAAAATATGAGGCATAGTCATCCCAAATATACCTAGAGGCCATTAAAGCCTATGAATAACGTAGATTGTTTTTCGTCACCATAATTTTAGAACAAGTTATTATTATACCTAAATATATATTCTTTTAAATATATATTATACCTAAATATATATTCTCTTCTATGTGTAAATTGCATATGCTCTTCTTCCGTTAGTTTGCTTGGTAGCAAGACGAGAACCTTCCTTTCCGTGAAAAACAAATCCTTCACTTGAGATAATCTGAAAAAAAAAAAATCATCTGATTAACTCGCCTTCAGTTGAAAAATCCTGTTAATGGTTCATTATACCCTGGATGGCATTTAAACCTACATCTTGTCGACTAAAGGATATCGTCGAAACAGACTGAGCTGCAAACGCTCTGTGACTAGTACAGAAACAATCTCTCTCTCTACCTTAAACGAGAGTCGGACGTTCTTATATAGTAATAGCAGGTTTTTCCCTCTAGAATCTTGTGTTTTTTAGGCCTCTAAACAGGCAAACTCGCAAACTCGAAACAGGCAAACTGGCAAAACAAATTAACAGAGATAACACATGGCCTCATTAGCTTTAATTGCTTTCTTCGTTATTCCGAACAACCGACCATTTTAAATTCTCGTTCTTTACCTAAATCTTGATTATCCAAGAGGTGTATGAAGACTGCAAGATAATAAATAAATAAATAAATAAATATATTGATTATATAAATATTTGTCAAATATCCAAGCCCGAAATAGCAGCAAGCACACTGTGAATAAATTTAAGCCGGTTTTGAAATGGGCAAAGGCATTAACTTGCTTTTATCCCTTTCAAGAAACACACGAAAAAAGACGATCTCCTGGCCAGGCGATTTCTTCCAGAAAACCCTTGAATCAAAAATCGTGGTAAATGTTCTACGATTCCAAAGACCACTCATAAGAAAGGAGACATATTTTTTCTCTTTAATTACTGTCCCATTCACTCTAGTGTTTTCTCGAGTTATGAAGAAAACTATAATCAATGAGCTTCTCCGCTACCAATAGGATAACAAAGGATCTTTTTGCTTATGTTACCCACTTTTGAGAAAATTGTATGGAAAATTTTGAGGAATCTCAAATGACATATCATGACATTCCTAAATGATTTGGCACTTAAATAAGCTCCGATTATTTGATCTGTCTTTTTTCTTCCAACTGGAATGCAAAGGTAAAAAAGATCCCTGTCAACTTGAAATCATACATATTAAGCGGGATGGAGGATGGATATTTATCCTCAAACTATGCAACAAACGATAGTGTTCTGGTGGGATGGTGGATTTTACTGAAGATTGTGAATGCAGTGCGCCGTTTTCTCAAGAGAGTACCTTGCACTGTTATCTCCTTGTTCTATACAAAGCACCAAACTTTCAGAACATTTATTTGTACAAGTCTAAATTTTGAAATCCTGACCATTCTTCAATGTTCTTTCTTTCTGGAATAACTTAGAACTCTGTTTTTGTATAAACATTTCTTCTTAGAATAAACTGTTTCGTTAACTAGGAACTGATAACTCTATAATACATTTGTATACTACTATTTTCATATTCAGAAGATGTCTGTAAGAGCTCTTTAAAATACTTCACTCGGTATAGAGGAAAGCAGCTTGGTTGATTAACGAAAGAGTGCTAACCAATTTGCTCTCCTCTATTTTAGCACACACATTCTGTTGTTTCATTTTCTACAAATATTGCCGTGGTCACTTTTTATTAGAACTGCCATTAATAATATCCTCGCTGTCTTCTGAATTTGTTAAAATATGTCTCAACATCTGATGATTCATTGATTAGGGGTAAAAATATTGACCTCTCATACATTCCTAAAAAAAGCTTAGTCTATATATTTTCACACACAGTGTTAAAGTGCTTTTTTTCTTCTCATCATTCTCCTTTTCCACAGTACTAATGTACTATAAATTTAATACCTTTTGTGCATGAGATTATTAAAAAAAAAAAAAAAATCTGAAATTCACATGACTTCTAGGTTTTTATGATCCACCCTATTCCACATATTTTGCATTTGTCGCAATAAAAATGTACTTTTACATATGTTTAAACATTCCTTATTGTGCTTATTAGTATAATTAGCTAAATTAGGCTAATTATAACACCGTCATCTTATATATGTCCAAGGATTAGCATATAACTTTAATTTTTAACTTTTCTTCATCAATAGTTAGACAAATTCATCAGGTCACAGGTAAATAAATGATTTTCATATCTGTCAAGATACAATCCAACCACTTGGTCAGTCTTTTCTGAATATTCTCCATTTTCTTTATTTACATTTACATTAATTACAAACGTTTTGCAGCATAGTCGGAGCCATAATGCAGTACTGGCCCGAAAGACTTCTATAATAGTATCATAATTTAATTTCTCTTCTAAGAATGGTTTCTTTCAATAAATACTTTGATAAATACTACTTTAACGCGCGCACACGCACACACGCACGCACGCACACGCGCGCGCGCATAACTTTGTTTGAGGTAAAATTACGTTGTCATGATAACGTGGATTTTCCTCCAGTGGACTGAATTTATCAAAAAGGAAAAAAGTACCATCTCATTCAGTACTTCTAGCATGAAAACTCAGAGATCTGGCTTTCCACAGAATTGACATACCATGAATGCCATTACACTGATTGTGATACATGCATGAGAAATTACATTTCACTCATTGAGAAATAACCGTAATACAAAAATATTTGGTCATAATCTAAAGTGGATCCTGATCGAGTATATTTATTGAGCTAATTTCTTAACCATTTCCCTACGAGAGTCGCCGCATGAGCAGAACAACTACAACATAAACAGCAATAGACATGGAGGCAAATTATCAGAATACTTGTAAATGTCCGTGATGAAGTGAAGTATATTGTGCAGTAATATATCCAAGATCAGTCAGTATGGGTTTTGAATTTTTTTAACGTGACTACGAAAAATATATCGCCTGTTTTCTCTCTTATACCTGTATCTGTCGACAATAATTAGGCAGTCACGATGTGAACCAGTCTGCCTGATGGCAAAAAGGCTAATGTATCCATTCTGCTAAATTCGATATGATAATATTTCGAAGTTGAAGGTTACTAGATCATCTACGGTCGGCGACACATTGATCGTCATTTATTTTTACATTTACGTGTACTACCGACTGTTGCTTCAGACTTTAAATTTAAGGTTGAGGGTTTTGTCAAAATATACATCACTGTAGTTAAAATTACTTCATAGACATTATCATTTTTATAATTTTTATAATGATCTATATGCAACGAAGTGCCAAGCTTCAGAACCTATCGTTCCAAAACCAATATATACCAGATGTACTTCCAGAAGAAATAGAACATGCCCGTAAGAAAATGAGTAAAGGTAAAGTCTCAGAACTTGATCATGTTAAGGCGGAAGAAATCCAACAAGGTGGATCAATTATTTTCAAAGCCTTGGCTGCCATATTCACGTGGAACTTCAAAGAAATAAAGATTCCAGAGGAATGGAAAACCTCAAAAACCATACTTCTATTCAAAAAAGGGAACAAGGAAGACATAGAAAACTATCGTCCAATCTGTCTACTCTCTCACATATATAAGTTCATGAACAGAGTAATACTGAACAGAATCCAAAATACTCTCGAAGACAACTTCAGCAGAGAGTAGGCAGGATTCAGAAGAGGCTTCTCCACAATAGATCAAATCCAGGTCATTTCACAACTAACAGAAAAATGCAGAGAATCACCGAATCCCTGTATGTTTCCTATTTATTGATTTTTAATAAAGCATTTGATACCATAGACCACAATGCAGTCATCAGTGCCTTACTGGAAATAAATGTGGACCCTACTTACTTCCACATGATAAAAGAAATTAACAAAAATCGGACCACACAAATAACCCTATTTGATCAACCTATAAATATAAATATAAAGAGAGGTGTCCACCAAGGCGATGTGATCTCCCCAAATTTATTGACCAGCACTTTAGAATACATTCAAAAAAAAAAAAAAAAAATAGACCTAAACGGAGGAATAAGTACAGATGGTGAAAAGATACAAATCCTTATGCTTGCCGATGATCTAGTACTAATATCCCACAACCCAAAAGACCTAGAAGAAATGGGTGAAAAACTATACACAAACAGCAGTAAGATAGGCTTAGAAATGAATCTAGAAAAAACAAAATGGATCAAAAACATCTACACAAGTGACTATCACCTGTGTATTGATAACATCCCTAAAGAGCAAGTTGACTCCTACAATTACTTAGAACAAACAATAAAAATGAATAATGATTTATCTGAAGAACTAGCAAAAAAGAAAGAAAGCTGCATGGCTATCATTCAACAGACTAAAAGAAACACTTACTGACTCAAATCTTGACATCTCTGCGAAGGCAAAACTATTTAATAGTGATATTCTTCCATCACTCACATATGGATCAGAAACATGGAACACTACAAGAAAAGATTCTCAGAATAACTCAGCGTGCAATAGAACGCAGGATTTGTAACATACAGAATGGAACATGTTAGAAACACGGAACTAAGAAAGAGATCAGGCATAAAAGATATGGTAACTGCAGTATATGAAAGCAAGATGAGATGGGCAGGTCACATAGCCAGACTCAAGGATAACAGATGGACATATAGAATACTCAACTGGCAACCAAGAATAAAGAGAAAACCAGGAAGACCACCTACAAGACGGGAAGATCCACTAGTGAAATCTATGGGTATAACGTGGAAGAGAGAGGCTCAAGATCGAGATCGTTGGAGGCAGCTTTGTGACCTGCACTTATGGAGAAATCCTGAGTGAAAAACAAGTCCATCAATGTAATCATAGACATTAAAAAATTAATAGGAGAATCGCAAAGAAATCCTGAATTTAAAGTTCTCAAATTTCTAGGTTGCTAACAGTGAGTGCGCATTTTTATGATTCTACACACAAAAAAATGCATTGTTTTATTTATTAAGTCTAGATTGGGAGCCTCCCTCTCAACAAGAGGGAGAGGAACCACCTTTTCTATTAATATTAAACGAGAATCCATAAGAAGTATGGAATGAAGCAACATCGCTATTTCAAAAGCTTAGTTGATTTCACCGATGCTGTTTGATTGAAAAGACTCGGATTCGAATCCTTTCTATGATGCAATGAACGTTCACCAGGGATTTAGAGTTGAAGATGAATATATTTAAAATAAATTACCATTCATTACAAACACGTACAAAGTATTTTAAGAATCGGGTTTTTATACATAAACGTTCACACATTAACTAATTCAAATTAGGGAATTTGTGCTGAAATGAACTAAATTTAAATGAGTGATTATCAGCATGAATTTCGTAACGAAATCTGAAATATACGAGCTAGAAAAAAATATATTGGTAAAGGATGGAGCCTATTTTGTATAATTCTCCTTATTACGAATAGAGTTAGTGAAAATATATTACTCATCCATACACTGAAAGTAATAGTTAATAAAGTTACTGCTAGTCATAATAATTTTAATAATCGATGGCTAGAGGAACAGATTGCAATTTTCCAAACCGGAAATTATTAGTTTCCAATACAGATCGTTCGGAGGTTATCTAAGGAATTCTAATTACTTGACCAAAATGAATCAGTGCTTCGTAATTTGAACAAAGTATCCTTCTATTTCCGCTGGGAGGTACACGGGAAACCATCATATTTCATCTGCATCGTTGGCGTCACATCTTTCTGGTGTGCAGTTTCGATTTTTACTTGCAGTATGATGAAACAAGCTCATTTTCGATCTATTTCTCTCCCTTTTTCCGGAAGTGTAGCGTTTTCTAGATAGATGATAAACTATGAAGATTAATGGTAATTACCATATAACTTCTGCTGTGCCTTTTACCTCCTATCGCGTTGCTCTTGTTTGGCTGCGATTGGACACCGGTGATACCAGCATGACGTCAGATAGTTTTCTCCCTGGTCGCTCATTCTGGGAGATCATTACACCCGCTTAAAATAAGCGTTTGTTTTCTTCGTAGCTGTGTAAACACTGATAGCAACTGTGAAAAATATTTGTTCTGTCTCGGTTTGATTCCACTGGGCGATGGAGAGAAACGCTGGGTTGAGTTGTTACATTCGGAATAAAATAAATTTTATTGCACTTCATAATCCTTGTGTAAACAAGAGGAAGAGGGATCCCCTTTTCTATTAATATTAAACGAGAATCGTATAAGAAGTGTGGAATGAAGCAACATCGCTATTTCAAAAGCAAATATTTGTATCTTTTTAGAGATAAGTAATTTGAGTCATTTGAAGACATGTTTATCTTTTATTTAAATTAATTTCGAATTGACTGATAGAAGGAACGCTCAAGGGAAGCTGTAAGCCGTTAATGAAGGCATGTATAAGTTAAGAAGGATTAAACTTGTAAAAGAAAATTTTCTCTATTTATTTTCCGTATCGTTTCGGAGTATGCCGAAACACAGTGGTAAAATACTTAGAAATAATAAGAATAAGTTGAAATAGACTTACGTGAATGAATGATCAGAACTTACAAAACTGCTTAAATAGTGAAACAAACATTGTAATCATGGATTATTTCATGTCTGAGTCTTCTTCAGATTAATAATTGCAGGAACACTCACATGGAATGTATTCCACTATCCCTCAGGTGAGATATAAATATAGAAGAAGAAGTCACAATGGATAAAATCTGAGTGCATGAGCATTGATTTTTTTGTTTTGTTTTACATATGCATTCTTTTTCATTTATTTCCTTTTAAACAGGCAGAGATGTTTGAATTCATCATGCACGCTGTGATGTATGTGTAAATCTTGATGAACATTGCCTGGTAACGTCAATACGAAATAGCCAAACACTAAAGATAATCTCTGGCATCGCCAGTCCAAATCTTTTCGTCGCTAGTTTTTAATTGGATGCTTAGAGAGTCATGTCATTCAAAACTGTGTAACTTTCGAGTATTTTCCGACCTTTTTTTTTTTTTTTTTTGTAAATCTTGAACCATTTAAGAAACAGGCTATATAGCCGTGATAAGATCCCCATAAGTAGTTTTGATCCGTTATAAAATTTATTTGTGATTTCCCAAGTTTATACACACTGCATTTCAAAGTGGTAATAAAATCAGAAAATGCTATCACGATTTTAGGTATACGGATCAGCGGATCAGCAATCAATGTCCTTAATTTTGAAGATGACAGTGTTCGTATCGATTCGAGTTCGGATTACGATACACTTCTAGAATCTACAATTCATGTTAATTCTAATTTCAATTTCTGCCCTGGAGGTTATTTAAAGTAAAATGTGCATAAATAAAAAAAGTAATCGTGACAATATCTAAAGTTAACTGTCTTGACCTGTCTGTATGATGAAATATTTAATAGCAGTGTAAATTAATAAAACCAAATATAAAATACATCTTCTGATTAATTTGATAAAAATATTCACGATAAAGCAGTCTACTGGATTTCTGACTATCACTTGCAGTGTCAGAAATTTGAATTTTTATTGAAAAATAATGAAAGTAATTAACTACACTAATAAAGAAATTAAAGTAAGTTAAAATTAATAAATTAAACTAATAAAAAAGTATGTACATCAGCTATGTATTTGGGTATTAAATATTAATCGAGTTCGTCTTCACAATCGCCCATTGAGTTCCGCAAAAGCGCAACAAAATATTCGTATTAAAAGGGTGAATAGATGGATGGATGAAAAAAAAAAAATGAAATTCAAAGGAATCCTTGCCTTCGGATGCATTCATTAAAGCAACAGCCATAATTGAGTGTTTCTAATGATATTTTGATGATCCTAATAATAATTAGACAAACAACAGTGACGAAGGAGATGAGGTGCTAAAAATTGGAAGAGTAAACACAAATTGCCAGTGTCGATAAATTAATGATACGCGGAGGTTCTGTAGGAAAGATTCCATCTACATTTACTTTGTTGTTAACGGATGCGAACAAATGAAGGCTGTGTTCAGAAAGTGCGAGTGCATTGATGGTTACATAAACTAATAAAAATTTGTTCAGTGTATCAAATATCAAGAAGAAATATTTACAAAACAATAAAAAAGGGCGTTTGTGATCATTTTTATGTTCCAGTAAAATTCAGGGTGTATTTAACTCTTTTTCTTCCCCCCCCCCGAAACCAAGGTCAAATCCCGCTTTTAAAAGCCTCGTCCGTTGACTGTATTTTGCATAAATTATTCCTCATGTCTAAGTTTCATGGTATCACGTGACACACACTTATAGCGGGTCAGTTAATATTATGCAAGGGGAGACTAGATAGATTAATTAAGATAGACTTTGGGGGACTAAAATAATATTCGTTATTCACGCAGCTCTATTTAATAATACCTCCACAGATTCTTTACAAAAATAATAATAATAATAATAATAATAATAATAATAATAATAATAATAATAATAATAATAATAATAATAATAAAATGTGCATTACCGAATTCGATAAAAGGAGAAAAAACAATTAAGGAATTCCACATAATCGTAAAATGGTAGTGTGAATATAGAAACAAAAATTCTGTATTTCTGTAGAACCTCTTTTATGTTTCTGTAATGTCAGTTAATTTTTTCAATTTTTCTAAAAATGGTCCGTTTGATACAAAAATGTAAATGGCCACAAATAAATCCAGAACATCTATTAAATAGATACAGCAGGAGATCAAGTATAGTTTGGCTACGAATAGACAGATAAATATAATATAATAGGTTAGTACGCATTTTAAGAAACAATGGATGCCCGAGAGAGAGAGAGAGAGACGTAATGAGAATACTGAGAGAGAGAGAGACGTAATGAGAATACTGAGAAAGAAAAAATATGTTAGAGGGATTTTCTTAACCGTCGATGGTATAACGAATGTATTTTACATCTAAGAACTTTCCCTACATTTTTTTCTTTCATCGAGTAGCCTGAATATTGAACAAATGCTTGAACGTGCTTTCAAGTTCCGATAGGTTTCTTAATTGTACGATCCCAATGATCAAGTTTCAATTTCCTTCACCATAACCTATTTTAAATTTTCCAGTCGAATATCTATAAAGAGGCTCATCTTCAAGAACAAATCGGTGGAGCTCGCAGCCGTTTTAGTTTTTATGCCGAACAATTTTCGAGAAATGTCACATCCGGTGAAATGCGAAAAAGATGCTAATGTCACAGTGGAGTAAATATACGTTTCTAGTTGGCGTGTGTGTTCGAATCCCATTATAACAGTCAGTATCGTGGCTCTGTTTTACATAACAGCAGTTGCAGACACATTAAACTGCTTCTCTATTCCACCAAACGACACTACTAAAACGCTGCATGTAATGGAAGTGCAGATGTTGTCACACAAAAGGTATACTTTCCAAAGATCTGCATATATTTTGTTCTTGTTTCTACTCTTCGTTCCACTTCGCATTCCTTCTGTTCCTTAATCACATCTCAGTGTATCTGTCTGTACCGATTCTCTTCGCTTTAAGCAGATGATTATATTTCGGAGTGAATGCGAACGAACCGAAATCATTATTACAGATAAAATTGCAGAGATTGGAAGGGACATTTAGAATTCGTACGTGACAAATTTCAAACAGATCTTTATTGAACATTTTGTATTTCAACTTAAGTCCATAATGTATTGTTTGAAGAAAATCTCTCTCTCTCTCTCTCTCTCTCTCTGTCGGTTTTCAGAGAGAGAGAGAGAGAGAGAGAGAAGTTTAACCAGGAGAAAATAGATAGAGGAATACCAATCTTTCTCCTTTTCCTTCTTTCTGTTTTATAATATAATACCAATCTGTCTGTTTTTGTATTCTCTTATTCTAGACTAAAATGCGGTTTTTATGGGTCCTATTCTTCAGGGAGAGTCAGAATTAAAAATGGATTTTAATTTTAAATTGAACATTTATAAATTTAAATTAATTACTCTTATTTAATTACTTAAATTAAAATTTAAAATTAATCAATTATCAAATATAAAATTTAAATTGCAATTTGCTCGCGCTATTGTCAACCCTCTGTTACTTTATTCTGAAAAGTATGGCTACTCAAGCATGTCTGTTCTTCTTGATAACGACACTGTTGAAGACCTTTCGTTTACCATACAGTTATTCTACTTCTGTGGTCATTTATCTGAATTTCTATTATTTATTCCTTTTTGGAAACAGTATTATACTTGTATATTGAGTTTCATAATAAGTTTTCGTACATAATATGTAATTAGCATGTGGGACTAAAAGTGGGAATTTTTGAACTAGGATTACCTCTTCAAAAAATAAAAAATAAAAATTATAATAATAAATAAAAATAAATAAATAAAATAACACCATTGTTAATTTTTTTAAAAAATTATAACTGTTAAAATCACATGAAAAAGTTTTTATAAAGAAATAGACGCACATAAATGAAAAGGATTAATCCACATCTGGTGAAGGAAACGGATTTACGAATACATTAATTAACAACACTCTCCAAATACATAAATACTGAAAAAAAGGGAAAAAAAGAAAGGTTATCCGTAAACTACTCAAACACATATGCCAACAGAGTCATACAGTGTTAATTTGGCACACATTATGGACCAAATTAATTTTTTCTCTTTATGGGAAAAGGAAATTCACATAGAAATAAACAGAATGATGAAATTCATGTAAGTGGGATGTTTCAAAATATTCATTCAGACTTAGCACATACGATAAGTTAATTTTTACTACACATCACTTTTTACATGTCGTCTTCGAAGGTATTTTACTCCATAATTGCACCAAACCATGAACCTCCGGAGCTCAGTCAGTATTGTGATCCCCATTAGTTGGACAGAGGATTAGAATCCAGTGTGGAACGCAAAGAAGAACGAGAAGAAGCCTAATATCTGTTTTACAACTGACGCTGAGTTAGCGGTTCTCAGACCCTCGCTGAATGAAAACCTCTAGTTGCTGGAAACTAGGGTTCTTCATGCAGCGAAATAGGTAAACTGGCGAAATAGGAGAAACGTCCTGACATCTTCCAACTTGTGGCACAGCGAGAAGCCCGTATGATGGCATCACATGTTTATACAAAGAAACAGACGATTTACCTCTCTTAATCTATTCATTCCCCTGTGCAAATGATGCATTTTCATGTTTAAAAGGATGTTACTCGTTTTTTTTAAAAAAACATCTTTGTCTATTACGATTCACAAGATGGTTTCTATGCTGGAATCCCAGGTGATTTTCCTCGATATTGAGAAATATTTACGAATCTCAGTTTTCCTCAAAGAGAATCTTTCTTCATGTTCCATAACCCCTTATCTGTCCATATTTATTTTACTTTTCATCTCCGCTTTTTATACTTACATAATCTCTTCGTAAAATTCAATATACTGGTTTTAACGGAGGGACTTATGGTCTTAGAAGAAGAAATATTTCGTTTGCTAGAACGAAAATCCTTACGATAGTAAAAGTCAAGCTTTGTTATATATTTTAAAAGCTGATACATATTCGCATGCAAATATCGACGTGAAGGTAATCTATATAGAACAATGACAGACAAACAGATATTTGATCTGCTTGTCTGGATAGTGAGATATAATTCCATCATGTGGAAAAGACTTCCGCTACTAACATTTCAATTATTCTGAATTCATCATGCACGCAAGGTGATCTATCAAAGGGAAACTTAGATTTTTCTTGCCTGGGGCAGGAACATGTTCGCTTTTATCGGTCCTTTAATTCCATTCTGTAATCTCTGGTGTTGCTAAGGTTGCCGACATTAATGCTAGGCGAAATTAGCTGATGCGGTGACACTGATTTAGTAGTTTACTGAACAGTTTCCTGTCAGTCACAAGTGAAATTCTCAGGTCAACCGCACTGACCATACGAGATGAGTGCATGTGGCCTGAGCTAATAAGCTAGTCGGGCTACAATGTGCCCTAATCTGGGTTATCGCTCATTTCAAATGCTGAACAACCTTTGAGCAGCAACTCTCATGAGTCATGTATGGATACCGATTTAGAACAACCATGGGAAATTCCTCTGAACTGCGCTACTTTAATACTTGCTCATCCGTTTAATCAGAGCTCCTAATGGAACTCGGTTTAAGTAGCCATGAATATCCATCAGTTGCAATTTAGCGTGTTTGTCAACAGACGTACGATCGTGAGCTTATATTGATCAGATTTTATCGATGACCACACTTTCCTTGCGTTCACTACTCGAAAATAGATTAAAGGCTGACATTTCATTTCAAACCATATCAATACGTCTGATGAACATATGTTCATTCAGCAGATAACTGGAAAGTTTGTGTTACCGCTTTCTGCCTGAATTCATTGTCTTAAGTAAACCATTGAGAATAATTTATAAATTAATATTTACCTTCCGTTTCATCCACTCCAGAAATTTCCTGAATTAAGACGGATACACACAATTCTCTAAATATGGATATACTAATGGGATATTAAATGAAACAGTCTATATTTTCAGAGGTCAAATGCAATAGAAATTTATATGTGCATCATCCCCTTCGTTTCTATACAAATTCTTCATAGCACAAAAAACACAGTCTATACATAAAATTATTTTGTGGCAAATAAGACACACCTAAGAATTTTATGGCATAAAAGTAGTACAGTAGTTTCAACATATGTTAACGGAAAGTCGTAAGTTGCAAGTTGGTAAACCAGTTATTATCTTTGATTCGCATGCAACTGACTGTGGATTCGAATATTCTATTGTGGTTTGAGTGTTTGAGAAAGATAAGAGGTAAAAGATTTTCATTACCTGTTGTGAGATCACCCTATACGGAAGTCCTGATGCGGCTTGATAAAGATCGTGTTTCATTTCTTGAAATGAATGTTCCTAGTTATCGGTTTGCGTACCCAAAATACAAATGTGCGATAGTTAAATTAGGTCAGTGACCTGCTTCGGTCTCATGCCATCTCTTTCTTCTTCTTCCAATAATTTTTTATCTTCTATTTTATATCCGTATAGTATTTTGACAGTCTACTATTGTCCATTAGATTTAGATGTGCTAACTGGTTTTATATTCAGGGATTGTAAAATTTCTTCATTTGTTTTATGATCCGACTTGTATATCCAGCTGTTTTACTGAGAAATTTCATGTCGGCTGTTCGAATCCGTTTTTCATTCTTTTTTTTATGATTCATTTTTTACTTCCATATAATAAAGTTAATTTACACAGAACATTATATAGTCATATAGTCATTCTGGCGTGTTTTTGTACCAAGGATGGCTTAAATATAATATTTATTATGCCTTTTATTTTAACAAAATTTGATATTTTAATGCCTATATCGTTGTCATCTTCATAAGATAAGTCATCCCAAATATTTGAAAGTATTTTATTATTCTAATATTTTATCATCTATCACTAATTTTTTTTCTTATTGGATTTTTTTCCTTTGAAAGCTATTATTTTTGTCTTTAATTTTGATATTCTCATATTATATTGTTCTGATATTTCATTTAATGATCTCTATAGATCATCTTCTGATGAATACGAAATAGGTTGCATTGTTATGAGATTGTTATAATTTCACACACACACACACACACACACACACACACACACACACACACACACACACACACACACACACACACACACACACACACACACACACACACACACACACACACACACACACACACACACACACACATTAAAAAGTATATGTAATAGGGTACATCCTTGCCATATCTTTCATATCATATGCCATATCTTGCCATATCATCTCTTGCTATATCTTTCAATTCTGATATTAGTTCTAATTTCACTGCAATTTATTTCCTCTGTATATTTAATGAATAGACTCTGGCAGTTGGTTTGGTATATTTAGATTGGTTAATATTTTAAATAAATTTTGTCTCTTAATTTTATCAAAGCTTTTTTCAAATTCATAATTTTTCATTAAAACCACAAGTGCTGATTTTTGAAATTCTCTTCTCCTTTCAATTAAAAATTTTAGAGTAAAAATTGAGTCTGTGCAAGATCGGCCTTTTCGGAATCCATTTTGTTCTTTCAGTAGTTTTTTCTCTAAAATAGTCATTGGCTTCCCTTTTAATATTCCTGCATATATTTTGTACCCTGTATTTAGTTATAGATTATCATTGTATCGTAATATTAGCGTGTGTGTGTGTGTGACTAAAATTATTACGGTCTTGCGAAATTCTTCGTAAGCTAACATTCCTAAAATAATATATACTATTTCGGAATCATGTTTTCTATGAAAGTAGTTAAGTCACAGAGTTTAGTTGTTTTTGGTAATTTATCTTATAGTACATCTGTATATTGTGATTATTTATTGACTGAAATATTTACTTGCAGAGACCTTCATGAATCATTGTTATATTTCTTAAAGAAATAACGATCACTTTAATAGATTTGATCTTGAATTTATTTTTCATAAACTAAATATCTGTAGCGGTCTTTACTCTTGAACCATTACTGGTGGTGAGTTCATAGCTGCTGATGATTTTGAAGACATAGGGAAGAAAACGGCAAACAATTATGGCCATCTAGTGATCAGAAACCCTAACTTGCATTGTTGACCGAAATAACGTAGTTCGAAGGTTCGGGGTTTCTAAGCGCGAGATATAAAACCTGTTTTTCCGAAAGAAAACCTGTTTGTCTGTGCCAACGATCGACATACTCGGGAATCGAACTTCGAAAAATCCTATATTTGGCAAATAGAATCAAACCTAAACGGAATTCTTTCTTCGGTGTAGCATTATGAAATTAAAAATATTGACACAGGGCTGCACATTATGTTTTACTAAGAATTATTATATTCAAAATTTAAATATTCCATAATTTAAAGAATGCATTCCGTGTTCAAAATTTCTAACGGATTATTCAATATGTATCTGTTGTTGTTGATAAAATATTGTCTAGAAAGAAAGTATTCAATTTGATCTTCCTTCTTAAATCTCAAGGTAAGTTGTAGGGCGACCTTTTAGTCTGTTTATAGTGCACGTAACACTTCATAATAAGAATACCCAGAACAGTGCTAAGGAACTTTCATACAACTTACATCTCCTGTCTTCTCTCTAACATTAATACCGTCATTAATACAGTCACCGTGGGGTGGATAGACAAGGTGAGGTAATTGCATTGACAGAGTGACAGCGCTACATCGCAACCAGCAGATACCGCGCATTAAAATTAACACTTGGGGAATTCAGTGAAAGGGAAGCACATTCTTATCTGCTACTCTTTCAAATAAACTCCGTTGTTTCGCGCTGTCTACAAGCTAATATCCCTTCCTTGTACTGCACGAGATGCGTGATTTTCCGAAACAAATCTCAGGTCTTCATCTAATAAGAAATTGTGTATCTTAAGAGTCTACGTTCTCTTTTCGAGGGCATCTGTTCATTAAGTGTATCATGTTTCCGATGTGTGTTGTGTTTGTTTTAGTCACCGATCAATCCTTCCATCTCCTGTCTGCCCCTATAACATTTCCCTGCTGCAAACAGTCTTATGGTTCACCATTTTAAAAGGAACATTACTAGGGAGAATTCCTTTATTCTGTTTGCTCTTGAAGAGCTAATTTATAAGAGTTCTTTCTTCTTTTTTTTTTAAACACGCCTCTTGAATAATTCATGATATAGGCAGTGCTTGTTTATCTTTAGCGTCTTTGCCCCGAATGTCTCCAACCTTGTGTGATGTGTGCCCAAGGCAAATTTAATCATGTCACTTTGCTTTCTTTGCTCCGATTCCTCTAGAAAAGTGTGGTAAATATGAAGAACAGAATGACTGTAGATAAGCGCACTTCTCTCTTTCAGACGGTTTCTTTTGTGCGTATATGCTGCCTACTACCGATTTCAAACTTTTGTTAGGTTATATTCGAACTGTTCCCGTTTTCCTTTTCTTTTACCAAAGTGAAATCAGAGACTGAAACTGCTCGGAAAATGGAGAACTTATTTTTATAGAAAAAAGCTTGACACTCGGGGAAATGTCGGAGTAGCAAGAGCGTTTCTTTATTTGTTCCTCTAAACTCCCCTTTTATGCTGATCAGCAGGACAATAATCAGCGTAGAGACCCCTGAAGATTTACTAAATCTTAGCTCTCTGTAATTTGGAATAAGTGCGAAGAAGAAAAAGAAGAACCACAAACCAGTAAGCTGTCTACAAGGTAAACACAGTTAATTCCACAGAACTGAATGGAATAACTTGACCCAGTCAACCATGGTCCCTTCTGTTTCGGAATTTTCTCATTTAGAGATTTTTTGTCTCTTTTAAGCAGACGATTTTGTAATTTTCTTAAATGGCTATTATTACGATTATTATTCCCAAAATATTACATATTTAATTCTTGTCTAGTATATCCCGCATTTTATTTTCCTATTCATCTTCTCTATTCGCTACAACCATTCTTTCCAATAATTTAAACAGAAAATGACTTTCACTCGGTTTGAGACGAACACCTTGCTTATTGTAAAAGTTCCATGTCTGGTTCCCAAAGCGGACTTCATGAAATATATAACGACTAGTAGAAAGTTTTCGGTACTGAGTTCACATCTTTTAAACAAATAATAAGTGAAATAAAATAAACAAATATATCTCTTAAAGTTTAACGTCAGATTTGCTAAATAAGTTAGTCTGACAAATGACGAAACAGGTAGGGTTATATTTTGTCTATTATATTAAGCACGTTATTACATGTATACAAACATGTGGTCTCAGTACCGAAAAATTTCTAAAGAACTGCGAAACTATAGAACTTACGTATACAAATACACTGCTTGGAAAGAAGTCAACGGACTCTCCCATGGGAGAGTCCGTTGACTCTCATCATCATTCCATGTTAGCTAGTGACGTGTTTGTAGCAGTATAAATTAGAAGAATACGATGCTCTCAAGTCGGTGCAAACGTTTTCCGGTGAAATGTTCACGAGAAAGTAACTGACGCAGTTTGAAAGATTGTGAGAGGATGCCATATTGCAACCTATCTGATTGTCAAATTATTAACAATTTGGAACATCACACGTCAACAATCAGTGATACCATACTGAAATGGAAGCGAATGGAATCAACTGCAAGTGAAGTGGACGACCCATCACACTCACTGAACGTAACGGTAGATTGCTACGAAGGAAAGTTTATGTAAAAACCACCATTTGTCGGTCGACACGGCAAATGCGGATTCCAGGCATCGACTGGAACACGAATCTGCATAAAAACATTCAGAACCGAGGCTCACAACATGGATTTCCATGGTAGGACCATAATATGCAATCCCAACATTACCCGAACCGACATGCAGATTGTCTTCAGTGGTGCAAAGAGCGTGTACATGTAATGAACGTTTGACCTTGGAAAGCTTTGTCACAGCGTGAGAAATCACACTACAAATTCTACCGAACAGATGGACTAGTGTGGGTGTGGTGGATGTTGGGTGAACGTCTCTTACGCGAGTGCGTAACTCCATCTATGATATTCGGAGGTGGCGGTGTGATGATATGATTCTGTTTATACTGGTTTGGCGTTGTCAATTTGTTTGTGGTACAAGGAACACCGAATTCCGAGAGCTATCTGAATATTCTGGGCAATGCTATGCTTCCAGCTTTGTTGCGTCCTACATTTTTTACAGAACTGGCCATTGTCTCTTTCATTAAGGCAATGTACCATGCCATAAAGCTACATATGTAACTGGTTTGTGGACATGAACGTCATCACCATTGAGTAACCCACACAGAGCTCTGATCTGAACCCTATTGAACATCTGTGGGATCATCTTGAGCGTCTGTTGATGTCAAGGACGTCCGTCCCACACCAGTCCAGGACCTCATTACATGCCTATAGGAAGAATAGTCCAAAATTCCCATTGATTGCTATCGCATGCTTGTGGAAGGTATGACGAGTAGGATTGCTGCAGCTATCTTGTTACAGTGGGCGTCATGGCTGTTTGTTCTTCACATAATGGTATCAGTTGACTTCTTTCCAAGCAGTATATAAAGCCCACAGTAGCAATGTGCTTCGGGTTTTCAACCCTTCTTGTAAGAGATACACGTAAAGAAACAAATACTAATTATTGATATTATTTTTCTTTTCTTTTCTTTTATTTGCTTCTCTCTCCCTCTCTGCCTTTTTTTCTTTCTTTCTTCGTTTTGTTATTTTTTTCTGAGTTTCTTCCACTGTTTTCTAGTCTCTCTTCGCCATTCCGCTTTTCTCTCTTTTTCTCTCTTTCTTCTTCGTTTCCTTTATTTTCCCTTCTGCTAAGAACCTTCTGAAAGCATAATTCGGGCGCATACCATATATAATCAAGGTATTGATGTTATTACAGACATTATTGCATAATATCTGTAATAACACAATAATGGTAATGCAAAAAATTTCCAATATCAATTTCAAAATAGAAATTTAAAAAAATTTGATATTTGCATTTGATATGTTTTACGGCAATTCACTGATTTAGCTTTTCCTAGTGTAAAAAAGACGACATGCCTCGAAAAGTGAAAATCTCTGAAGTTTCATGAAGTAAACCCTTAAAAAAAGAAAACTTAAGGACATTAAATTACCTGTAAATGTAAGGATATTTTAGGATTCTTAGATAGTTTATCTCGCGAAACGAGACATTAGTAAGTTGTGAAAAACCCAAAAGAAAATAAAAAGTGAATACGAGGGAAAGTGATTCATGCTGATGATACTGGAGCTACAGATATGGCTCTTGCGAAGTGCGATACTGACGACAGCATTGAATAGTGGCTCTATTGACAGGAAGAGCACCTTTTCGGAGCCAGGCATAGGTTGTAATACGCGAAATCAGGAACAATGGTGGTAAGACCGGAGATATCGACATAAGACTCGATTCTGACAGAGCCTCCGTTATTAACTATAATCCGCATCTTGTAGCGGCCCATTGCATCCCACGCCTCCTGCTTTACTCTGCTTCTACGAAGATAGCGTCAAAAACCACTTAAGAAACTGGCGTTGCTTTTCTACGAGCAAAGTTGTATAAAGTTTAGCCATTATTCTCAGCTAACACATTATGGTAAACAATGTGCATCCTCAAATATATTTAAATGCTTTAAATCTTTGCGTATTTTCCTTTCTATACACGGCGTTATTGAGATAATAGTTTTCCTCGGTATAAAACGGTTTATTAAATCCATTCTACACCATGAAATAAAAATTACGCTTCTAAATAGTTTTAAGGAAATGTGCTGATACGAGTATAAAGTGTAGAGAGCAATTTTCATAAGGTGTATAAGAAAATATCGTTTCCATTTCAGTATTTTTAAATTAAATAGATGACAATGTGAGGAATATTTTATTTGTTGGGAATTTTAAAACATCGTTAAATTCAAACAGCGAATGATCTAAGAAGCCCAGAAAAAAGTGTAATGTTTATTATTATTGTTATTATTACACTTTGGGGAAATTCTCGGCTCTTCACTAAATCTTAGCTTACTAAATGGCGGCAGCTACACTAGGTGGAAATGAATTGAAACAGAAGGTAATAGGGAGGAGGGAGGTGGAGTCTTACATGTGATAAGTGCACAGAATTATGATTTTAAGGCTTTATTTACCATACTTGATGTAACTGCTATGCTTGCTTTGTGATCTACAAATAAATGAATGATTAAATGCTCTCTGGTGCTAAGTTTCAAGAATTGTAGTTTCAGAGAGAGTTTCAAAGAACGAAGAATAAAAGCCTTATAAAATCATTCGATAAAATGAGAGTAGTAGTAATAATTTGCTACTATTTATTATTATTATTATTATTATTATTATTATTATTATTATTATTATTATTATTATTATTATTATTATTATTATTATTATTACGGGCGGCTCCAAGGAGTTCTTAGACTCATCGAGGGAGGCCCATCATCATGTCAAGAACAACTATTCAACATTCACACAGTATCTATTATACTTCACCTTGAACTCATTTACAGTCATAGCACCCACAACAGACTCTGGCAGCTTATTCCACTCATTCACCACTCTAAAAGTAAAAAACCCAGCTTTAACACCCTTACTAATCACACTCTTGCCCAGCTTCCATGGATGTCCCCTAGTCCTCCCACCACCAGCACTGTTCTCAAAAATATCCTCTGAATTAATCCTATAGAAACCATTCAGCAATTTGAATGTTTCAATCATATCTCCCCTTTTCCGCCTATTAACTGATTTCTGCAACCCACAAATCTTCAACCTGTTTTCATGAAGTTCATTCCATAGACCTGCTATCATCTTAGTCACTCGCCTCTGGATCCTCTCAACCTCCTCACCATCAAGAAGAAACCTAGGTGACCACATCTGGGCTCAGCATCCAAATGATTTGATGAGCTGATTTAGCCACTTTTGCGATGTGCCCCCTAAACTTCAACGCACTATCCACCAACACTTCCAAGTCCCTGGCCTCATCAATCTCCTGGAGTACAGTTCCACCAATGTGATATACTGCTGTTAATCTTTTCAACCCAAAATGCAAAACCTTACATTTTTTCACATTAAATTGACATCCATTCTCCTTAACCCAGTCCTCCAAACCATCCAAATCATCCTGCAAAATTTTGACATCCTGAGTATTCACTATTGCTCTATCTAACTTTGCATTATCCGCAAACAGGTGCACAGTTCCTCTCAGATTCTTTCTTATATCGTTAATGAACATATTAAACAGTAGTGGTCCAAGAATAGAACCCTGAGGCACACTACTAGTTACAGGCCGTCTTTTGGACTCTACTCCTGAATAAACCACTCTCTGATATCTCTCCATCAACCACCCTCCTATCCATCTCACCAACCCTATATCCATTCTCATATGCTTCAGTTTATTGATTAGAATTCAATGTGGTATCTTATCAAAGGCTTTAGCAAGGTCCAGTAGAATCACTGTAAACCCGTTACTCTTATCCGGTTCAGCCGTCACTGAGTTATAAAACGTGAGGCATGATCTACCCTTCACAAAACCATGCTGTCCCCCATACAGTATCCATTTTCATCTATACAATCTTGTATTTTACTCTTGACTATTTTCTCCAAGACCTTCACAAACAATTCCTGTACGCAGATCGGACGGTCATTTTCAACAGCAGTCTTGGAACCTCCTTTATGCAGTGGAACTATTTCCTCCTCTTTCCACCCCCTTAGGACTAACCCATACCCGAGACTCAAATTAAACAAAATGGTCAAAGGCACCGACAATTCTTTAGCCGCTTCACGTACGACACGAGCTGGTATACCATCCAATCCCGCAGATGTATTGACATTGAGGTTTTGTAATAGACTATTCACCTCCACTTCATTCACCACAATTCCCGTATAAGCTGTTGGTTCTTCCATTTCTGCAATGTCACCACCTGAATGACACTTGCAAAGTGCTCACTCAGTAATTCTACTATATCAACTGATTCGGTTACCTCCCTACCATCGGCATTCTTTAAAATCAATCTGCCGTATAGATTATTTCTTTTACTTGAAACATATCGAAAAAACTGTTTGGCTTTAGCCTGCATGGCTAACGTTCTTTCATAATCCGCTTTTGCTTTTCTTATCACACTTGTTACCCAAAAGTTTCTCTAGTCGGCGACCAGATTCGAACGCCTTTCGTCGTGCGGTCAAGCGACGTAGAGTGCAAACGCCATTTCTACTGAGATACACAGGCTCTAGCTTCTCTATTACTTCATTTAGCTTTTCTTAATTAAAATTGCCGTTATTCTTGCTAATTTCTTTTCGTATTTGTGTTGTTTATCATTTTTTATTGATTTTTAGAAAGTCTATCTGGGGAGGAGGGGACAAAGACCATTGAAACGGTTAATATGTGTATATTTCATTCATTCTTTATAATTACTAACTTTTTATTTTTATTTCTTTTCGTTTTTGGTTAATAAAGATTGTTTATGGTAAAACATAAAGTTTTTAAGTCGTTTTATATCTAAGGGAAATTCTGTTTGTGTAGTAATTATATGGGTGTGAGTTACAATCAGATGCTGCTTCTCAAATGCAATCATTCAACTTAAAACAAATGAAATCCTCTTCATAAACATTTACTAAAGGCGCTGACAGACTTATATACTTGTACTAAAACTGTGTTTGGTTCCTTTTTTTTTTTAAATCTTTAGTTCACATCTCCGAGGATTATCAAGACTGTAGTATGCTTTTGGCATTCGGGCTAAACCGATTTTGATGAATGTTCATAGCATATATCAGCGAGTTTCTTGGGGTAGCTGCAACAAAGAAAAAAAAAAGAATAATAATAAGCGAGCGACAGGTAAAATACATTAATAAGGATTATGTAAGAGTTTTAAAACTAAGGCAAAGCTTACCTTTCGCGAACCGAATGTGCCAATGGGCTATAATCTGTTTAAATCTTGTGCATCAATCATACACTTCCTTCAAGATTGATGTAATATTTACTCTCATTAATAACAAAATCCTGTTCTTCCCAAATCTTAGTTCAAAAGAGGGAGTAACTTAAGAATGATTAATATAATAAGGCAAGCAGAAGTTGTAAAAGTTTTGAATCGATATTAATACAGATGGTTCGTTGTTTGATTCTTTACTCCACTGGGAAGATATTCTAGAAATGGCTTATTTAATATTTCATTTCCAAGTTGGGGATTTTCACACTCGACGATATACTGGATTTTTAAAGTAAATCCTATAGACACTCTAGCATTAGTTAACTGCAATGAGAAACTAAATCAAAAATGAAAATATGAAATTTTATGCCAGTTCAAATTAGACGAAATAGCAGTTTGTGTTTATTGGAAAATAACAGTTACACAATTGTGAGAATACTCTAAGTTGTCATGACATGGCAAGTTCGGTGGTGTATACAGAGTGGATATACCGCTGTCAGGCTCCACCAGAATTGGTATTGATGATGCCGGATATTTTAAATCTGTAAAAAAGTGTGCAGTAGTTATTTAACGGTTTTCACAGAGTCACTCACAATAAACACCAACGTCGACTAACACTCTGTTAAAAAGAACACTGACGGCACAATCACAGGTTCCTGATCCGAAATAGTAGTACAAGTAGTACTCCATAAGCCACAGCTGTTGCCAACGAAGAGACAACAGCTACAGGGTACGCCACCTATTTATTTTAGCCATCCATTCTTTCTTCGAGTCCATTTATTTCGTACGGGATTCAAAATTTCCACCATTAATTTGAATCGGATGGCAAAAATTTATGTAAGTCGAGTAGCGGCGCTGTTTTTTAATGAATATAATCTGATCGGATCTCTTTCACTCTCTTACTACTATGCAGGATTTGGAATCCAGATATGACGGAATGGGATGATTAGTGATTATTCCTGTAGTGTCCTATATCTGTATATTGCGAATGGTCTTCTGTGGTCTTTCCCAGAGAAATACACAGTCATTACTGGAAAGGTCGAATTTCGGCGTTTCCACCCAATGTGAATCGTCGATACCGAATGAGCCACTAAAGCTCTAAGTATAACCTATAGACCTGAGTTCAGTGTTGATAAGTTTCTATTTTCTTCTCAACCTTTTATCCATGCTCATCGACGGTATTAATGTGTTCTAGAGTGAATTGATGTGTTCTGAAAGGGTCATAAAGGATTTCAGTTGATGGAATTTTTCAATTTATGGAGGGTGGAGAAAGGACAAGAGGACATCCTTGGAAACTAAGAATGAATGCCGCTAAGAAGGGGGTTAGGGCCAGATTTTTCTCTCACAGGGTGGTGTGTGATTGGAATGAATTGCCTTCGGATGTTGTGAGTGCAAGCAGCGTGAATGAATTCAAGAATAAGTAGGATAGCTGGTGCGTGTAGTATGCGGCCTCCCTCGATGAGTCCCTGACTCCCTGGAGATCTCTCTTAATAATAATAATAATAATGATAATAAAATTCTCGACCTATTATTATATTATATTATATAGGTCGAGATATAATATTTTATCTCGACCTATATAAATATACCAATATGAAAATTAACACACACACACACACACACACACACACACACACACACACACACACACACACACACACACACACACACACACACACACACACACACACACACACACACACACACACACACACACACACACACACACACACACACACAGAAAAGTAGAAAACACAATGCATTTGTATATTCAAAGTTTGTATATTTTGTATATACAAATTCTGTATATTATTTGTATATTTGTATATTTCAAAAATATTCCAAAGGTTTGGAATATTTTTGAAATCTACTCATCCTACTCATTTACATCCAGCCATTCAATTTCTGTATGGTATGTTGAGCAAAATTAATGTAAACACTTTGTTTTCATAGCCATAGACCCACATCATTTGGGAGGCAAACTTTTTAAAATATTCTGCTTTCATTCCCGAATAATGAACGTGAAAGACAAGGCGGAAGTAGTCATAAACAGATGGAACCGAACTCAATAATTTAAGACAACTATTCTGAATCTTCATCCTTTTATCCGGGCACAAGTGTGAAAAGCGATTACGTTTTCAGGTATTTTGAATCGCAGCGATTTAAATTAAACCTAATGATGGCTGGGCTCTTTCTACAAATTTACCACAGTTGGAGTTCGGCGTAATTAATATTTCGCCACGCGGAAGGGGTTTGCATGCCATCAGGTGATGATTACAGTTAGTTCTTTCGAAGTATTACCTTCCGTACAAAATGTTCATAAGTTTCTGCTTTTAAACTGAAGTTGCATCGTGGCAAAATGTTCATGAGAGTATTCGAGTATTCAAAGAGAAATTCCAACAGCATTAAAATTTAATCTTCAAATACAGATCAGCGTCCTGTGCAGTTCGTTAAGAAAATCGCACAAGTAATGGTTATCCATGGATTATATATATATCACCAGTCTCAAATGTATATTATTCTTAATATGATGACAAACAGTTAGTTTGTTTATTCATTTATTTTATTTATAAATAAATAAACATTTATTTATTTTTATAAATAAATTAATCCAGAAATTGCATACAGGAGGCGACATACATTACGATTGCTAAGAAAGGTGCTTCCGATAACTCTCATGATGCTAAGTCTATACACGTATACCGTTATTGTTCAGTTCTAACCAACTAGACGAAAACCAACAGACAAGTATGAGGTTTATTTAAGGGAAAAAAAAATCTGTTTTTTTTTTAATTTCCGCAACATAACAAAATCGAATATAAAACCCTTATATAAATTTTATATTTTATATAAAACGTGCTATATAAAATTAATAGTGGTTAGAAGTGGGAAACACGCCTCTTATTTAACACGCTTTTGGAATGCCTTTAACCTCGACATTGGCTATTATTATTATTATTATTATTATTATTATTATTATTATTATTATTATTATTATTATTATTATTATTACCGAATCGATAAAAGGCACTTTTCTTGCGACTCCAAATCCATTAAATAGTTAAAAAACGAGTTTACCAAGCATTCTGCGTACTCCTTCCGAAAACGTCAGGAAATCGACCTCCTCACTTCAAGACAAAGCATCTTACACTAGGAAAACAAGCAATCCATAAAATGTGGTTCCCATCAGACCCTTCGTCAAACTAGTCTTAACCACGGACTCGGTATGGAGGAATCATATTCAAAGATATCAAAAGCCATTCGACTAATCTAGGCCCTATTATGCTACAATTATAAAACACCTGAACCACTTAATCTGCATTAATCGTCCCATATATATAAACAAGGAAAACAGAAATATAAGTCACTGTACACCCTCGCTACTTTGTTGATGATCAACCATATTATAGAACTCGTGGCATTCTAATTCATAATCAGTGAGTTAGTTTGAAACAGAATACTATTTGTTATAATATTAGTTGTTTTTATTGACCTATCAACAGCGTTCGCCACGAACCCACAAAAACCTTATTAGACAGGTTAAGATACATTGAAATCGACTGACCTGTTCTTTCTTGGTTTGAAATGTACACAGAAAATCGAAAGCACATCACGTTCATGGGATCGACCCATAGTGCTAAGTTATCGTTCATCTATGGAGTCAGCTGATCTCTCTCTCTCCCTGTCGAATCTGCTTAAACATATACATACATGACGTTACCCAACTCCCATTACAAAAGTAACATCTTCCAGTACGCGGACGACATGGCCATGGTGTCCATCCTTAAAGATGCAAACATGGCCTACACAAACATGCCACACGACGTTCTGCTCACCAGCTGGCTAACTAAAAGTAAGATATACATAAACTGTGAAAACAATTAGTGATATTCAAAACCCATGGACCCAACTATTCAAACGGCAAATATATTCAGCAAGTATATATTATAAATATATAAACGGCAAGTATTCAGGTCAATACTACATAACGCCTCAGACTTCACTTCCATGCTGATCTAAACTGAAATAACTATATAAACTATCTGCGCAAAAACTCCGGATAATAGCAAGCGAACTATATTGATTTAAAAGACATAACGCCCATATTACGTAAAAACACCAATCTATAAGATATTATATGAAAACATCTTAAGATATGCAATGACAACATATGCGTTCTATATTACGCAGTGAACAAATTTCGATCATTACAACATAAAATGGTAAAACTGACCCCCTAGAAACAAAACGAAGACACTGCATTTATATAATTCGCCTTAAAGCATAAATTCACCGCTTTGATAACCAACTGATGGAGGGCATTCCACATATTTTCTATCCTGAGTTAAAAATGTAACTTCATCTTCATTCTCTTTTGAATATGTCCTATGAAAGAACCAGACCCTTCTGGATCCTGTCTCAACCAAACGTGAAAACTTCTGCTGTCTCGTAAATTGAACTAACTTATAAATCCCGTTTATATTAATATTATATTATACTCAGCGGGCATCTTTTCTGCAGAGTGGAAGTCCATATAAAAAGTTCGAAAAACTTTTTAATTCTTCTATCAAACTATTGACCTACTTTCATCAGTCTAAAGTAGTTGGAAAGATTACCAGTAGCCAACTTCTTCTGCGCCAGAAAACTCTCAGCTGATCAGTGACCATTAGTATAGATTTTGCTAATCAAGAAACACAGTAGATCTCCTAACCTACATCACCCGCATCTAGACAACTGTACCGTGTAATGGTTTAAAGAATTCTGTGCTGTTGCATGGATGGGGAGGGTTCTCACATCAGCTTTTCCCACTAAAGAAGATCTTATTTCTTCTTCTCTTTACGTTGATGATACCCTGTACACTGTAGACCACACAAACCCTCCCCCCCCAGCTTCCTGAATAATCAATTCGTTTCTATAGCATCGTTGACTTCCAAAAAACTTGGCGTCTTTTATTAGCTCAAGAAGTTATTTTATCTGTCTGGTCTTGCTCTGTATAAATCGCAAATCTATCAAAGCTTGGAATACTTCTCTTACATTTGAGGTGGTAGACAATAACACTCTCTTAAAATCCTTGATGCTATTCAGAAGAGGGCAGGTCGGATGATTGATGATCTCTCTCTCTCTCTCTTACAGACTCTCTTTCAGCAATATCTCACAGATGGTCAGTTTCTGAATTGTGCCTCATCTACAGATATTTCCATGGGATTCAGCAGAAATAACATCCATTATATACCAATTTCCTCCAGACTTACAGTAACATGAACAACAGCTATCAAACATCTCTTTAATGATGAGCTGCTAACTCACCCAACTTGTTACTCCCATTCATCTTTCATTCCATCTACCTTGGTTCTGTGGAGGAGATTTGCCAGGTAAAGTATACTCCAAGGATCCCAGTTCTTCCATATGAATAACAACAGGTTACTTGCCCTTGACGTGAGAGCAAACATTGTATTTAAATGCTACAGGTCTTTCATCTATGAGAGTGATGTGTATAAATTAAATTTCTTCTCCTCTCCATCCACTGTTAGTTAAATTCGTCATAATGAACTAACCAGCTCATTCTCATAACCCAAAGCAAAAGCAACTATAATATAATATAATATAATATAATATAATATAATATAATATAATATAATATAATATAATATAATATATGTTAAACCAACTTACAAAAGTAGGAACATTATAATGGTTTACTATTACGTTAAATTATTTTAATATTAATGATTATCTTCATTTTATCTTCATTTATCTTTAATATATTTACAAATGGGTCCTCAAAATTATCATAGATAGGAAATGATACTTGAATGGGATGGGGAATTTACAAATACACATTGAGAATCTTACAGTTGTAGAAATATAACATCTCCGTGGATGCTGCTGTTGCATTTTAACATTTATATTAGAAACTGCGCAGATAAAATTTTAGACTAAAATTATTTAACATACTTACAGAGCACTAATAGATATAAAATATTCACAGAAATGATCTCGTAATAGTTATAGTTATAATAGCTATAAATTCAAATTTAGATTATGCATATATATATATATATATATATATATATATATATATATATATATATATATATATATATATATATATATATATATATATATATATATATATATATATATATATATATATATATATATATATATATATATATATATATATATATATATATATATTGCAATACACACAGTATATATATATATATAGTTTAGTATGCAGAAAGTAATACACACGCAACACAACACATCTCTTGGTCGCATGTTATCCTTTTCGTCTCCTTGTAGAGGAGACAACATGAAGTGTGGAGAAGCGTTGGAAACGACAGTTTGTGTCTATATTGGTACTTCAAGGAACTTGGTAATGCATATTTGGAGTAATATCCTTCGACATTTCTGTGTCATAATAATATCTGCATAGTACCCTTTTCAGCTATAGGTCTAAAAGGCTCTCTTATTGAATAGTTTATTGTGGTTTGTTGATCATATCGACTTGCATAAAAGCTAACGTGATGTGGATTTCGGTAGTGATGTTAAATTTATATGTCATATGGCTCGTCGACTGCGGTCTTGTTATCTAATATGCTGCTGTTATTATGCTTATTACTGCAATAATCTTTTGACATGACTGTGTAAATTGGCACGTAGGCGTTTTACCTAGATATTATTTTGTTTCGCTATTGTGGTCCTAATCAGAGTGGGAGTTATATTTTATACAATAATAATTTAACGGCCATAAAACTTTTTTTTCCACAAAGACTTTTTGTTTTTGTGGGCAACAGATTATTGCCTTTCCATAATATTTACATATACGATTACACCTCTTACAATAATGGTAAATAATAGGACTCACTGAATTATTTAGAGATCTACAATAATACGCATTCACATTACACTTGCAAATTTAACATCGATTTTGGAATAATTAACTTTTGTATTGGATGAACACACTGACTCCAAAATTATTCAGAAATATTGAATTCGTAATTTTCAGAGCATTCTTATAATAATGAAACAGGAAAGAGTGTGTAGTGAACACATGGATCGTGTAATCATAATAATGGTCATTTTATGATGTTATTATCACACAGCTATTCGCTGACTTACAGTTTAAACTCGTACAGTAATTTGAAACAGTTGAGTACATTCATCAGTTCTACAGTGCCCGATAGATAACAGATGAGGAAACAAAGCAATGTTCTGGTGTATACGCTATGTTTTTTTTTTAATTAACGGCCGACGTAATTAAGGCTATGAGGTCAGTGTAATATATAATTTCAATGAAATATGATCTGTTTCCAGACATGTGTGAGCCTGAATGGCAAGTTTTTTTTCTATTTAGCAATCCTCAATAATTCATAGGTTATCTCAATCTCACGGATTCACTCCAGTCATTTCTTATGCCATTTGTACAGGTATTTTATTGGAATTTGCTCCACTGAACAAGCCATTATTCCTCCATTTTTTCTTATGTTTTACACCCAGAACATTAGAAATCACAGGCATCCTCTGGTTAACTTCCATGCAAACTTCATTTTCAAACTTACTAGACCAAATAAATTCTCATCATTCTCTTTAATTCTGCTATATTTGTTCTTCGGAGAAGTTTGCATCCTGTATTTGCGTAATAAATTGCGATCTCAAACTATTAAAAAAAATCATCATGCAGAATTGTGTACTTCCTTTCTTATAGGTTACTGTGGTGTAAAGATGTAAATATTGTTAAAATAAAATTATCTTAATAACTGTACGTTTGTTATTCTAAGATATATGTTCTTATAAAAAGACATTAAGCTTTGTTCAATTATCAGTTATACTTTTAACTGCCTAGAGGGACAGTGTTCTGCGTACGGAACATATTTGCGAGTTCTCAACCCACACACTACACTACTGTATGTTGCTCTTCTGTAATTAACTTTCTGACATCACGAACCATGAAAGACATCCTAAATAAATTTCAGAGAAAACTATACAGCAGTTATAAAAACATTAATGATACAACAATAAACATAAAAACTAAATCAGTAAACAATAAGCGAAAAAAAAAAAACTTCCAAAAACATTTCACCAACATTCGTTGTTTGAACACATGAATATGGATGATTCTCTCTCTCTCTCTCCAAATTCGGGTGGGTATTCTGATCTATTAGTGTTATGTATCTCTGAAGCTTGATTTCCAGCACTCTAAATCCGTGCAAAGAGTAAGATTAATAATGTTATTATTATTTCTGAAATCACACCGGTCTTCGTTCTGAAATTTTATTGATAATGTTGAAAGTTTTAACAAGGTCTCTCTCTGTTTTCAGAAGTGAATTAACAAAAATTGTCCATTTACACTTCCCACCATAATACATCTTTGATCTTTCCTTAATCATTCCTTTTTTAAAATATACTGAGGATATTCCCTGTCCTCTTGGCAATTCATATCACAACGTCTTCTATGTTTCCCATTCTACAGATCTTTCTTCAGTTAGCTGAATTTCGTTTGTCCTTCGGCACTGTAATGATGTAATTAGGATAAAGTCGTGATTATGTACAATTTCTTCCATGTAATATTCCCTCCTCTTTCAAAGGCACGTGCCAACATCACCTACATAAGGTTTACCTTTTGGCATTATTTCTCATAGAAGTTAGGCTTCTGCATTATGTCTTTCCAGAGGTGTTGTCATGGATGTTATTCTACTATTTTGCCATTATCATTCCGAAACTTTCTTGAAAGCACGTAAAAGCACAAGATGTTGTGCAACATTCATATACAGTTCATCTCTAAGCTCTTCAATCAACTTTTCATTCTCCCCTTTTATTTCATCGACCCCTGATCCTTGGAACAATCTTCCCTGTAACATTTTCCCGAAGGAAATAACCTCCAGTGTTCAAGAAACAAATAAACTGGTTCTCTCTCTCTTACCCCGTAACCAGTTGGCTACGCCAGATATTGTATATATGCTTTGTGCTCTCTCGTGTTTGGAGTTCATATAAAAAAGGCAGAATATAAAATAAATGTCGAATTTTTAATACTTTTTATTCAAATGTTTCAGCTTATAACACTGCACTGTCTGTTATAGCATCCTTGAGACAGTGTCTCTCCATTGTCTTTCCTGTCCAGCTCCATGCAGAAGAGTAAAAAAAGAAGTGTTGTTAGAATCTTGTTGTTCTGGAATGCTATCCGATAGTGAGATTGTTCCCTATATGCTATTATGTTGAACAATGAACGGTTGCTGTCAGTGATTCAAACATAGACAACGATATTAATAATGTAGAAAGGCTTTACTGAGAATTTCGGACTGCCTGGTATATTGGCGTGCTTTTTGAATCACGAAGGATTTTCTGCCTGCAGCACCAAGAATACCGAATCGCAATGGTTAAACCTTGCTTTCATCTCAAAGATGAATGCATATTTGCTTTCGTCTTTGTTTTAAAGAATAATGTTCAATCACACAAGCAGCCGATGTGATCGAACAATTCTCCTCCTCCTCTGATGGTGTGAGCAGGTACGCAAGCAGATATACTATGTTTAGAATACCATAAGATCACATTCCCAAGATTAAATAATGAAATTTAATGAAACTTTAATGATTCATTAAAATATTAAATCGTTTAATGATTTATCAAAATATCCATTAATAAATCTTTAATGAAAATATTAAAGATACATTATTCTGCAGTGTTCATAATACTGCAAGAAAAACTTATCTTCATTTCCCCTGATTTAACTATGAAAAATGACTAATTGCATTTTAATATAAAAACCGTTTACTAGCTGTGGTTGGAGTGATTTGCCTAATAAAGTTTAGTTTTCCTCATCGGTTAATCTAATTATAAATGTGAAATATTGTATTTCTATTCATTTATTTCAAGCGAATATCAGTTATTTCTTTCGAATTCCCAAATATAGCTTATTTAATATTTTATATCTGTGAAAAGAGAAATTTTATCGGTTGTAGTCCCTATGGCTTTATTACCGAATCCTAAAAGGACAAGATTGCGGAATTATCTTATTTAAATAGGTATTAATAAACATATTTCTTAGTACTACTGATCGTAGTCATATGGAAGTATATTCAAATAGAACTGTATATTAATGTAACTAATGAAAAATTAAGTGAAATCGCTATTGGAATAGCGTCAGGTATAATAATGCAAGGGCCAGAAGAAAAACTGTTATAGATTCGATTGTGGTCGGTGACTAGAATTTTTTCTGGGCATTTATAGCGTTCCCGAGTTAGTAGATCATAACCGAGAAAGGCAAAAGTTTTCCGTACGTGAAACGCTTTATCACTAAATGGATGCAGTGAGTAATCCGCCCGCTCCCCCTCTCGATGCTCTGAAAAATCATCAATAACTCTAACCTCAACCATTGGCAATGGCTAAGGGGATGAAGTTCTGCTTCCTACCGATTTCCAAAAACTTAGTGAGTAGTTGGAAGTTTTTTCCCACTTGGTTAGACTATAATAAATTTAGTTTAATCCTTTATCCAAGTGTAAGCAAACAAATTATGCGCCTGAAGTATCTTCAGGACTGAGGCAACTCATGGTAAACGTGTACTAAGCTCTCATCACTTGTCTTAGTATCTCCCATAATGCAAAGCATATCTCCTTGCGTACATGTATAATGCTATGCATTAAGGGAAGGGCGACTACCTAGACCGGTTTCGACCTTTATTGAGGTCTCGTCAGTGGGAGCCAGACCCAGAGGTGGTGATAGGAAGCAATGGAGAAGTCATATTTACCTATACGAGTTGCCAAACGGTGTCTCATCTTATTATTAAATTACTCTGGATTTAGAGAAAGATGTTGGAAGTTTATTTTGTACTTAGTTAGACTATAATAAATTTAGTTTAATCCTTTATCCAAGTGTGAGCAAACAAATTTTGCTCCTAAAGTATCTTCAGGACTGACCTCTCAGCGGGAGCCAGAACTCTGGGACTGGCTTCCACTGATGAGACCTTAATAAAGGTGAGAAATCGGTCTGGGTAGTGGTCCTTCCCTTAATGCATAGCATTATATATGTCCGCAAGGAGATGTGGTTTGCATTATGGGAGATATTAAGACAAGTATTGATGAGAGCTTGGTCCAACTTTACCACGAGTTCCCTCGGTCCTGAAGATAATTCAGGCGCAAACTTTGTTTGCTTACACTTGGATAAAGGATTAAACTAAATTTATTAGTGATGAGCAGTTATGGGAATGAAAAATCGTTTTTCTCAATCCCATAAAGTTTTTCGTATTCCCATAAAGCAGATTTATTATTTATTTTTATGAATTCTGTCATAGAGATATTGCAGTACGATTCCATATTATTCTTGTTTAATTAAAACAAATACTTCATTTTATATGCTAATAAATCTGTATATTCATTACATATCAAACGTATTTGATATCAAACAATGATGTCATACATCCATTGTTTGAATTTGTTGGGTTGTAGGTTACGCATTTCAAAACAGGCAGTGCAATAATAGCTCATATTTTGTAGGACGTTTTGGCTTATATTCCTGGAACTATTTACTGGGGAGGTATTTTTATTTTCTTTTTGTTTTTTCTTCTTTATCGTTCCTTATCGGTTTTTAATCTTCAGTAGGTAGTAAGCCGAACAAATCTTCTCCTCACTTACTGAATGTCTTGTTAAGTTGATTTATTGAGAAAATTTATCAGAGTTTAAGAACAATCGTTCTTAAACTACGTTCGTAACAAATGGAGAGCTTGTGGGTAATTAGGATTGGCTATGATGATACCATTAAGTACTTGCCATCTGTATGCATCTCCGCTAACGCGCTGTGTGCACTGGGTCGTAGAATTAATGCAGTGATGTTGTTGTGATGATGCAGATGCCCAATATACATTTTTTTTTAATATGAAAGGACTTTTTATATAGTAATATAGGGGTAATGCCATACTCATTCCTCTTCTCCAACTAAAAGCCTCTGGATTTAGACCTGAACACGATCCCGTCATTGGCAGTTGTAAGATCAACTTCCTGCTTTCTGGATCTCAAAACCTTTCACAGGTGAAAGCCATAGAATAATCCAAAAAAAAAAAGGAACAATCCAATAAATCCATAAACTATAGGTTAGAATAATTTATAAAGATATTCGAATAAAAAAAAATAATGATGATCATAATATGACTTACCAGGGACTTTTTTGCTGGATCGGATTTTTCTTTTTTTTTTTAAAGGAAAAAATTATAAACAAATATCCAGACTACATGGATATAGTTGTGCAGGTTACTATTTTAACTATTTTAATATCCTATGAGAATGCCTTTCTACCGATAAATTTTTCCACAGCAGTTTTCATTTTTCACCTCTTTCCAAATTCGGAAATATGGAACATTATGAAAAATACCTCAGTAATTTTTCCAAAGAACATTATAAATATATAAGTATATCGAAATAAAGAAATTTCTTCTTTTATAAATACAGGGATTTTCGATAATTGATGATTCTTTCAGAAGTCGGCAGATTATAAATTCCACCGACTTTTATTGAATAACTATTTTAGAGACTAAAATATTTAAACAACTTCAAACATTTTTGTGGTTTCTGTAAAGTACCGTAGGAAATCCCATACATAAATGACGGCTGTGCTTTACTTGAAGAATAAATAAACCAAAGATTAACAGAACTAGGTATTAATGAGACGCGAACTAGCACACCGCAGGCTAATTACTAATAAGAGCAAATCCCAAAAGTTAATTAACCATTGATCTACCATGAGATTTTTTTTTCTATTAGAAATTAATTTTTTTGAGGTTTGACCACATCTGGTAGGAGATTATTCAACGCCGTTTTTATATATTTCTTAAGAAGGGATTGCATTTTTAAGCGGTATGTTTGAAATTTTAAATACATTCCTTCAAAAAGAAAGGCAGGAAAAAATTACAGTCATCTTATTTATTTATAAATGATCAGTGCAGTTGTTGCTGGCTGGATTCCTGGCACCTATTACTAAGGCAAAGCAAAAATATCTTCATTGTCCATTAGCTCATATTAAAGAAATTTCTTATTAAAAAATTCGCAAAAAATCTGTTTGCTCATTTGATCTTTTCATATCTTTTATCTTCTTAAATTTATGTCTAGTTTTTTTTTTCATGTGGAAAAAATATTCCAGAGCTGGAAAAAGCATCATCAAACGAAACGGAGTATGATATGATTTGATATCGATTACGATTTTTAAAATAGTTTATGATTGGAGAAAATAGTTATAAGATTTAAAAACATCAAAAGAGGTAGCTATGACAACGCGTTTTAAAACTACTTTCTCTAGATCATGAAAAAATAGTTTACAGTCATTATAAAGATTTTCCAACTAAAGGTGAGTTAATCAGTTTGATACAGAAGTGATAGAGTTCTTTCGTCAGGAAATTAGGGTTTTTTCTTCTCCAGAACATACTAACAGTCATAAGAACGTAAGCAATTTAACAGATATAATACACTGTGGCTTTATGGCCTGCTTTGCTTCGGTACAGTTTGCCTATGTTCAGAAATTTCAGAATGTTAGTATATATTACTGAGCATGATCGAGGTATTTTTCTACGAGAAATTATTATTTCATAGTACAACAACTGAAAATGAATATGCAATATGTAATTATTATTAATATTTAGTTAGCCTATGATGATATAGCGGATGTGGAGTCTATACGGTTAGGTAGAGCACCTTCTTTTCAAACTAATATATTGCTTTGAATATCATGTTTTTTCTCATCTTAAATGAGATCTTCTTGGTTAAACAACCTTGTCCTATCTATTTGAAGTTCGGGAAACGTCATTACATTAAATAACAACTTCGGTAACAAATAATATTAGCAATTCTAACTATATTGAACCTTTTACTACCTTATTTTGCTCAAATAAGGAAGTACATTTTGCGTTATGAAATTTGTTTTAAGAGATTTAATTCCCTCTTCTAGTATGATTCTGTTTCACATTTCGTCTTTGTTATTTGATATATATAACGCTGTTGTATAACTTCTTATTCTTACAGCTGAGCTTACAGCTATTTATGGAATTCTAATTTATTGTGTCTGATTTGGAGAAAACCTGAAACAGAATAAGACAACTGGTAAATAAAATAATATTTAAAAAATTAAACAAACCGAAATAAACTGGTTTAAATCTGCAGAATAATCTTTCTTCGTTTTCAATGATTTAAACTAGCTCTCGCGATAGCTCTCAGCTCGTGATTCTTAGTCAAAGAGGAGAATGAAATGGAATAAATTTGTATACGTCAGGACGCTATATATAATACATAAAAATTTTAATACTTGGATTCGTCTTGGTCAGCAGGACTTGTATTTTACAGTAAGACATTATTTTGTTTGATATAGTTATTGGAAAGCGAATTACCTCTAATGTTTTGTTTATTAATGGACGAAAGAAATATCTAGATCCTTCAAAACCTCCAGAAGTGAGCTTGGAATCTCGAAATTCATCTCCCTCTTAAAGGCATTCAAATAATACACATGTCCATGTTATGTAGAAGCTCAGCCTACTGGCTGAAGACCGGGTACTAGTTATCTAATTATATTGTCAAAAAAAAAAGAGTATTAAACCGAACAAAAATGACCCTTTCAAAAATATTCCCAAAAGAATATCAGAAATAGCATTGAGAAATTACAGTTGTTCAAGCAATCGTATAATGCGGTGTACGATAATATCAGTTTTGGGGATTACACAGAAAAACTGCCAAGAGAGCAGTCACGAACTCATTGATATTAGAACTGCCTTTTCCGCACTCCATTTAAATGCGCATATAGTTAAGATTGTGACCGAACGTGCTACTGTAGATGAATAAATGATATATTTTGCAAGGAATTATATTATAGTTTTCATGGTGAAAATCAGAATATAAAACATTTGGGAAAATCTTTCTGATTAGATTATTTAAAATAAAATACAGATGTGGAATTAACTTCATATCAGCCTTCGTATATGAACAAAGCACACTCCTTTCGCTACGAAGTAGAGAAAGGAGTGTGCTTTGTGGTGGGTTAATAGAGAATCTTGGTGTGAAGTCAACTGATCTTTATATACAAGTAATCTGGTCTTGAAGATATTTCACTTGCAAAGTCTTGTTTACTTACAGTGCATAAGAATGCAAACAAGACTCTCATTTCTGTCGAGTATAATTTTCTGTTCTTTTCTTCCATCTAAAGAAAAGACTGCAGCTGTAGATAATGAACGCTGTACATTTTCGTAATTACATCAGCAACTTTCCCTTCATTACTATTATGCCTCCTGCTTCTAATTTTTACCTATATCATCAAACAACTAAAAACCAACATCAAGAATTTTTCATCTTAATAAAATTTAAGACTCACTTTGAAATTACTTTGAGTTAGAAAATAATCTTAAAAGTATAAATTTTATTCAACTTCCATGATGGACAATGGGAACAGCATCTGGTAACTTGTATCATTATCACTATAATCAGGCATTAATTTAACTTTAGAAAATCTTTTATGGTGCACTTTGTACAACAATGTACGCTATTAGAGCAAATATGCAGAGAGAGAAAATGCCACCAGTTAAATATTGGATTGAAGATTTATTTGTGAGCCAATTTTTTCGAATATAATTTCATTTACTTCAATTTAACTTGACTTGACTTCGAATTCTAGTTAAATATTAACACTTCGTCATAGACACTTTTCTAGCAATTTTTGTAATTATGAAGGCGACTGTGGGTGGCGAGAGTAACAATAAGATTCGATTTTCAATATCGCCGGAAGATACTGCTTTTTAAATACTTACATGGATATTTTAAGTTTCAATCGCCTCTTCATGAGTAATATTTTTCCACTGCTGCATCAAATGCTTTTGTTGTTGTTTTTCAATAAGCTTGCTTCAAATGGTGAATTATCTTAATTTTAATATAAAGTGATATTTGCATTAGTCTACCTATAGGCCATATTACGTTTCGAATAGGGATCCATAGTAAATACGCAACAGTATTCGTACTTCGTGATAAGACTAGCATGGCTTTAATACACCAGAAAACGTAACATGACTCTGGGAGTCCTAAATAAAATCTGAATCTCATCGAGCAATGAGAAGACAGCCAAATTTAACTCATAATGAATATTTAAAAATGGCTGACTTTGAAAGTAACTAGATTTTTGAATTTTCGCTTGAAATTAATATAATAAATTCGTTGTTTGCTGATGATGCTAAATTACGAGGATCAATGTCAGGAAGTTCTGATGTAATGTTGTTGCAAGAGAATTTGAATAGGTTGTTACTTTGGGCTAAGATTGGGATATGAAACTCATGTTAGCAAGTTATATACTTTGCCCGTAGAAAACGGAATGAGGTTTATCATATTGGAGGAGGCAGAAGAGGCGAAGAATCAGGGAATCTTAGTATATAGGGAACGAAAATTCAGAGGACACATTTCAATGCAGATAACACTGACGGATTTACGGATAGATGGGTCATATTTCCACTATATCAGACCCTAATAGGATACATTTGGATTTCTATGGCGAAAAGGAAACATTGGAAAGTGTGCAAAAGCGAATAACTAAGACTGTCTCAGGACTCTGAAACATTGAGTATGAGACTGATGAATGCAATGTGATCTGTATGTTAATTGGACATATGGTTGTTGATGAGAGGGACCTATAAAAATATAAGGGAATTGTTGCATAGGGTAATAGATGATGAGAGAACGAGAGGGCATGCGTGAAAGAAAGTGAAGAGGAGATTCTTTTCATGGTGAGTGATTATTGAGTGGAAGCAATGCCAGTGTGAGTGGTGAATGCTCCAATTCTGAATGTCTTCAAGGCAAGATAGAATAGTTTTGTGGTCTGTGAATGTTTTCCTCCTCATTGGTGAGTCTTCCGACTCCATAGAGGCTTGGAAGCAATACTAATACTAAAATGTACAAGTATCTATCCATATAATATAGTTATTCGTAATGTTGCCTTTATAGTATACTTATGGATTTAAGTAGCTAATTAAGGGAAATTTTATTTGTGATTCTTTATCTGTTATAGGAGAGTTGCGTTTTTGAAGAATATGGCATGTGTGTTGCTTAGAGTTTTCAGTATGAATTAAATTTTCTTGATTATTCTCTATATTGGCAAATAATGATCACGGGATGTTGTATGTAAGTTTCCTGTGCGAATCTCGTATTTTTAGCAGAGTACGCGAGTTAGAGTACCCCTTTTCTTAATACTTGAAGGTAAATGTAAAAAAAAAGTTTAACTGGAGTTATCTCAATAACAAATTACACCGCACCATTTCACGATATGTGATTATGAGTCTTTATGCTATATCTGATCATGGAGCACAAAAATCAAAAATCAAATATATCACTTATTAGTAAGTCCAAGATTGAGTGCGCTTCGTTAAACCGTGTTTGTTTTCTTTGTAAAGGTGAAGCATCGCTTAAACTCATTTCATTATAAAATTTGGGCATATTAGCATAGAGTACATGCTCAGACGCTGATAGTGATTGATTGAGAACGGACTTCTTAAGCCGCTACCTTCTCTTTCCGTCATCCTTTTCATCCTTATAGTGGACATGCGCGAAACCAATAAGTTATTGTGAGGTCTCCAAAGGAAAAAAAAACCAAAGTAAACTTGTTTATCAGTAACTGGTCTGTTGTTGTCTGACAATTTCAATTACTTGGGGAAAAAGGGGGAAAAATACAGTTTATTACCATCCTGTTTGTTGCCCTCTTCACCAGTCTAAAAAGCCAACAGACTGACGGACTGCAGTTAAGGTATCGAATTATCGTTTTTATCGGGCTTTTGTCTCTTAGTTGTTGGAATTTAATCACACACTCGAGGGACTGAAAGCCTCTTCGAATCTCTGGAGAAAATATTGTAAAAGAAATAACAAAGATAAAGAATAAGAAACCTTTTGGTGAAACTTGAAGAAGTCGAAGAAGAAATAACAATAATTATCGGGAGTCCATTCGATTGCCTTCTAAACCTGATTCTTGGCGAATCCGCTACCTCTAAAATGAACAAGATTTTGTCATATCTCCTGGCATGCAGTTCTGCTGTGGAAAGTATAGTGTAGATAGCGGAACGGGACTACTGCAACGGCAGCAAATTAAAGCAACCTCCAGCAAAGTATGTGAAGAAACGTTTGAGCTAGAAGAGATTATCCAAATGACTGTCTTATCTCACAGAACCATTTATGATACTGTGAGATAAAATTGACAGCATAAATGGATGGGAAGCAAACAGATCATGGTCTGATGCATGTAATTTCTGACGCATCTTACTAATGTTTATGGTGTGGCCAAGGATTGTCAAGTGGATGAGAAGTTGTTAATTTTTTTTTCACGAGATTCTGTTCTTTGTGAATTTGGGTGGAGTATTTCTGTTGGTATTTCTGATTTTTTTTTTGTTGTATTTTTTGTACTTTTTTTCTGGAATATTCGTTTTTGAAAATCTCAACAGTAAAAATTTTATTATTGCACGTTTCTTTTATGGTTGTGATGTCGAAAACTTACAGAACAGCATACCGTGAGGATGAAAGACTTATGATTTCAACCGTACTCGTTGCATACTGCTACACTCAGATTCATGATATGATCTAGAAGAGTAAGTGTCAGCACGATTATTCGCTAACTAATCGGGAAGCACTTCCAAAGCTTTCGATCATATTTAATCCTTAGTCCTACTGGCGACCAGCTTGCGGTATTGGTTGACCGTTGGATCCTCGAATGTCGGCTAGTTTGGAGGATTAGCATATCCGTTCCTCACTAAGCTGTGGGTACCAGTGGATGTTTGTGAATAGCTTTGTTTGGTGAAAAGGTTTCATCTGGATGTCTGTCAATTGCATGTATTCTTGCCAGATTACTTCCAGGAGTCTAAACCCTGCCACCTCTGCATGAGACCTGTTTGACTAATATTCCATGAAAAAAAAAAAAACTCATAATAAACATTCTTCACGCCATAGACGGCATTCTAATCCGGGTCTGCCCAACCATAGGACATCGTCAAGTATGCTAAGATGGTTCATCATCCGGTGTAAAACTATCGTCCATTTTTATTAACAGGCTTGAATTGGCTTGAAAAAGTTCGATGTTTGGGGTCTAGACATATTTGATAATCCAGAAACAGTGTTGTTTCCTAGGCTAATCGCAGTGTGTTAAACATGACCATTTAGGGATGTCACTCATAGTGCATGCGAGAAGAAAAGGGAGAGCCTAATCTAGATATCAAACCCAGATATAGCGACTTAAGGGTTTCTTATTAGTAGGATGGCGACCGTTTTATTAGGTTATAGAAGTCGTTACTCTCTCTTGGATTCAGTTGCCATTTCCTTCAGCTGTTAGATGTTTATATGTTGGCAATACTTGCCCACATCTCCAGATTCACAGACCACAGTGAGATTTCATTAGATCAATTTCTTTACGCAGTGAAACAAGTGATCATTTTCTGCTTAAAAGAGATTCATGCGAAGGAATTGGAACTCGGGTAATAGAATATCACATCATTGCAGGTCTAAAGAATTCGACGTATTAGTGAAGTTCAGCATCCCACTAATAGGAGACCTGAAGTCGCTGTATGTGAGTTTGATATCCAAAGTACGCTCACCCCTTTTGAAAACGGTACTTCTGAAGTACTGTTATCGAAGAAAAAAGTGGAATGCTATCAACTTCACATACAAATTTAATATCATCTTTGCAGCGAAATTTACTGAGAGCAGTTATTTTGTCATGCAAAAACGCACCCCCATTGAACAATATAAGCATCTTATTCGGAGAGTCCAATCCTCGTGGATTACATATTGCTTAACCTAGGAAACTCGTAATATGTATATATACTAAGTGTAAGAGGTAGAAGGGGGGAAATGAACTGAGAAATCGACTCGAAAAAAATATCTGTGTGGAGGGAAGAGAGTGGGAGAGAGATCGGGGAGGGAGAGGGAGACATGAATCTGCTCCTACCTGCATTTGCTCTCATTTGTTCTTAAAGGAGAAGAATCTGAATGTTTAAATTTAATCAGACTAGCAGTTTGCTAGTCACCTTAAGCAGGACTCCATTCTCCCAATATACATTATTGTAGACGTGTATTGATTATACGGTATTCGATGCTACATACGATAACATCGAAATCACAATATGAGAATAATTGTAATAGCGCTATGCTCTTCAACAGGACAAGAGTACATGCAAGAGAGGAGCTTCGTACCTCAGTCGGTTTTAACGATACCCTTTGATTGGAAAGAACTGGGTTCGAATCCTGTCTACGACTCGAAGAACATTTATAAAGGCTTTTCATCTGAAGGTAAGTTAGCATTCTCATATAGAGATGGCAGAGCATCCTCTCCCGGAAAATTGGAATTTTTATAACGGGCCAGAACACACACACACACAACTGACGAGCAAAAGATGAGTTTTAACCGACCGCTTTTTGGGATGAGTAAGGTATGGACTTCGTTTTATCAAAACTAAATTATGTTGATGGCCGGACATGCTCAGAATGTCGACTTGAAATGGAAAAAAATATTTCTACTACATTATCTCGCAAGATAATTAAGGATTCGCTAAGTAAGCTATGAATTATATTATTAAGTCAAAGGCTGGACAAATCATTCATATATCAGATTTAAAAACAAAAAAATAGTTATAGTAATCATTTCCGCTGGTTTTTTTCCTCAAAGATTGTCTCTCAATTCTTTGGAGTGATAGCAAACATTGTTGGGCTTTATCACTATCGTAATTTTAAATGAAATAACAAATTAGTTCCAATGAAAATAAAGTGAGGGATATGAAAAGAATTAGTTATGGGGATAAAAAGGGTAACTGCTTAATAACAATAGGATAAAGTAGTGGTAGAGTAAAATGATCAAACCTTTAATTACAAGGCATAAATCAGACTTCTAATGAAATACAAATTGAGGAGTTTGTCGTACAGATACTCAAGTGTTCTTAACTGTCAATTTATTTATAATTATAATAACCAACTAATTTAGAATAATAGTAAAACGATGGTTTAAAGTAGCCGTTGTTTCCTTTCTATATCTCCATAGTTGAAGTCCTCCATAATAATCACCCGACCTGTACTCGTTGTACTAATTTGGCGATGCATGTCTTCCAGACCATCTGTGGAATTCCCTGGTCTAAGCAACAACCAACGCTATATTTTGTCTTATTGATCTTAATTCGCTCTGATGCACTCTAAGGTTTCTTCCTGGACTCTTATGAGAAGCATGTCGATTGATAATTGCATAATTCTGGTGTTCTTCTCTCCGTTTTCATTGAAGATCTGTACTATGTAGTTGACTTTTTCCAAATATCTGGCATTAATTCATATCGTAATCCTGCGCAAATATATGACATTATAAAAATATTAGTGTGCCAAACTAGAGCTATTTCCTCAAAAAACAATATACCCAAAACGAATTAGAATGTACATTTTAATAATTATTACAACAATCGCTACAATTCTAAAAAAAAATAAATGAAAATGCCTGCTTGAAAATGTCTCCTTTACTGTTAGGCGAAATATGGGATTAAAATATTCACTGTTTTAATTATTTATTATTAAATTAATAAATGTCTTAATTAATTAAAGATTAATAGGTTACGATCAACAATTTAAAATAACGAGTAATAATTTAAAAATTATCAGCATAGAAATCACTATTCTGAATTGGAAAAAAATTATGCCTAAGTCTGGATTAATATAAATATCATCAAATGACAGTTCACATTGCTGTGTTTTTCAACGTGGCATTTATACATTAAAATGTTCTGCAATAACAATAGGCGCACATGATAATGTGCTTCAAAATTAATTGCGCTGTTAATAAAATATGAAATAATAATGCAGAATTAGATATCTATTGAAATTAGATATAGGAACATAATATATGTAAAATAATTTTGAAAATTCTATACATATGCGTTATATTATTCCGAAATACTGATACTCAATAGAACACTTAAATAAAACACCAGATTTGAATTATAGTTAAGAATAAATAAATAGGCTGTCTCCACTTCTGTTAATCGTTAGACGTTTCATCAAGTATCGTGTTGATAAATGCAGTTTTGAGATTTTTGATGGATTGAGTTAGTGATTTACTGATATTCTGATGAAAATAGTGTACTGTTTTCATCAGAATATCAGTTGTTCAATAGAATTCGTGTCTCAGGATTACCTTACACCAACAGAAATATATGACATCATAAGAAAACTAAACAACAAAAAAGCTCCGGGTTCAGATGGTATAAGGAACAAGGTGCTCGAGCTACCCCCACGTAAAGGGGTTATACATCTGGTAGCCATCACCAATGCTATCCTTCGACTAAATTATTTCCCAGAGCGATGGAAGCGTGCAGATGTCTTCCTAATTCCAAAACCTGGGGAAAATACACAATTCCCACAGAAATATCGGCCTATCAGCCTTCTATCATGTGTGGGCAAGATAGCCGAACGCGCTATACTAACACGGATTCAAGAAGCAACAGATAACAACCAAGTCATACAAGACGAGCAATTCGGTTTCAGAAAGTAGCATTCTACGACCCGCCAAATTTACAGAATCATTGAATACATCGCCCAAGGGTGTGAATGGCACCAAGATTCTTGCGCAGTCTTCTTGGACATAACACAAGCATTTGATAGAATTTGGCATCATGGTCTACTAATTTTCAAGCTACACCAAGTAGGAATTTCAATACCACTAGTTCTACTTATCAAATCATATCTCAGTAACAGAAAATTTTAAATAAAACTGAATGGAATAACTGAATAAAACTCTTCTCTATATACATGGCGGATCTCCCCAAGTTGTCCTCATCCATCACCGCTCTCTATGCCGACGACACAATTATCATAGCCAGACCCTCCGTTCACATCTGGCCACAAACAAGCTACAGAGAGCAGTTCAACGAATTAGAGGACTGGTGCACTGAATGGTGCATTGCCATCAATCCAGCAAATAGTTCTGCAGTACTTTTCACCAGACGTAAACCAGAACCGAACACACACATACAAATGTTTGGAAAAATCATCCCTTAGCAAATCTCTACCAAATATCTAGGAGTTCATCTTGATAAACGCCTGAATTTCAAGACACACATAAATAGTATCTCCACCAAAGCATGTCAGACAATAGCACAACTATATCCACTTTTGAATAGGAAGAGCTTCTTAAACATAAATAACAAAATCCTCCTCTATAAATCAGTAATAAGCCCACAACTCACTTACACATCACCAACCTGGCGACACACAGCTAAAAGCAACATCAACAGATTACAGACCATCCAGAACAAATGCCTAAGAATGGCATTTAATGCCCTTGGTTCATGAAAAACCTACAGTTACACCAGGAAGAACAACCTTCCAGATATCAAGACCTACATGACAGGCATTGCAGAAAAATTCTTCGCAGACACAGATAATCACCCAAATCAGCTAATTCAACAGGCAGTAGACTACAAACCATCAGATCATTTCAAACATAAAAAACCAAAACCTCCATCGCAATATAAAGCTAATACAGCTTAGCTCACAATGAGCGGGTAATTTACCCACAATAATCTTCTCATACACAAACTAAAATCAGATGAAGGGATAAAGAGTCAAGGACTCGGTCCATCTCTCAAATAAGTTCCAAGTTCCAAGTGTTAATCGTTAATCGTTATGGGTGAAGAAATGGAGGCATTATTGCATTATATGTTCTATTTCACGAGTAAAATAATTATTCTATGTTCTTGTTTAAAAAAAAAAAGAGTAGCTAATCGAAGCCGTAATTTTATCTTCTTCAAACTCATATAGTCTCGCTGTAGCATTGCATAAGCTCTGATACTAAATGTTGTTTCATTATCAGTATTTTTAATAAGCAGAATAATCATGTATCTCTTCAGCATTCGAAACTTATTTTCTTTTATTTGCGAAATTCATTTTATTTTTAGGAAAATAATTACGTCCATAAAATTTACAAATCTCACTACCTACTTTAATCTGGAAATATACGACTAAAACATTTCTATAATTTTATAGTCTCATAAAAAGAAAAATGTGCATTATCTCAAAAGTGTTTTTGTGTGTGCTTCAACTACATGCTTTTCACTAGGAATTCATGGGAATATTGTTATTACAGTTATTCTGAACGACATCATAATTTTCTTTAATTTTCTTCAAGAATATCAAATACAACTTCTGGCATGCAGCACACTTCTCCTGAACTAAGTGTAATCGCAGCAGCACACCTCATTTTCATTAATCACTTCTACGTTCGTTCTTTGGAAAGTTTAAGCTCTAAAATCCTTTTTTTTTTTAATTTTCTTAAAATGACTTTTTTCATAAATCTTCACAAATTATAATGCAATAATGAATTTCTTCTTTCTTTCAACTCTGACTCAACCTGATGCAGTAACAATGGTATACATATGTAATATATTTTGCTTTATGTACCAGTTTATATAAAAGAACATTTGATTATTTTCCTCGTATACGTCTTACAAATGTTCGGAGGGTGTACTTCCCTCAGCCGTGAATGAGACGAGACCATCATTATTCAACTTTGCCATTTCCGAATATCTTAGAAATTGCAGTGACGTCCCAAGACTCTTCAATCCTTAATTAATCTTCTTTATCACGCTTATGAAATGCGCACTTCCAAATCCTTATGAACCAATTACCCCCTACCCAACTAGGATTATTAAAGACTCTACGCGAGTGCTACCTTAACCGGTTGTCAGGCTGCAAAGACAGGCCTTGTTATTGGGTTAACGAAACTTCTGCAGGTAACGAAATTATAGGATAATTCTCTAACTTTGCCTTGGCTCTTGGTGGACATATTTCTGTTAATTAATTAAACGTAGAATTATTTTAACAAATTCACTTATAATTGAAGTAATTCAAACATTCCCTCGCTTTTGTGATTATCACTGCTGTAGCATTATTATTGTGACGCAGATACTGAATAGATGCACAACAATCTCCAACTATCTTTTTTTATGTAAACACATTCTCACAGAATACTCACAGCATTATTTAGAGAAATGTATTCATTTTTTGTATGCAAACTAATGCTTTTGATTTATTTATATCACAAATATTTACATATGTACAATGAACATCATCTTAAATTGCATTTCGAGCCTTAAAAATCTGCATTTCAGTGTCTTTTATACAATGACTATGATATTCATTTAATGAGTAATTTAATTTGTTTTTAATTATTTAATTGATTAGTGATTAACAAGACCTTATTAAGGTATCTTGAGATAATTACATAGATGAACATGGGTAATCAATGACATGATAACAATGATAGTAACAGGTTTATAATATAATGATCCTACTGGATATTCACATGTGTGCAATTAAAGCCTTATTGTTACATTTACAGTTCAGTACAAAATACCAAAAACATTCATTTTTCATAAATAACCATCGTAGTCATTTTTGACTGCTACACTGCAGTTTTTTGTTGTTGTTCTGGTGTCGTTTTTCCTCGAAGCTTGTGTTAAGTTTATCTGAGACAGATATTGTATGGTAGTGGTTTTGAATTATCAGCAACAAGCCATGTGTCGATTTAAGTTTATCGATAACAATACTACTATTAATTATAATAAGAAGAAGAAGAAAAAGAAGAATATTCAAAGATGACTTAATTTATCTATATTTTAAAAATTATGGAAAGAACGTTTATAGAATACTTTCTTTGATATGATCTGAGAATAACTGTTTCACACATATAATAAAAAAACATCTCTCGAATTATATCATTTAATTGAAAATCCTCATGCGTTTAAAGTCACTTGTACTATGATGCTCTTCTACTTCTTTAACTCATCTTCCCCTTAGGCCGGGTAGAATCCCTTGATTATGGGTGAATTAATGCAGTCGCCACACTATTCTTCTGCTGCAACCTACAAGGGCAAGTATTTATGCCTGTACATCTGTGTGTTTACATGCAGGTACGCATGTCTGAGGGACGAAAAACCGAAGTTTCTGGGAGTAAAAACGCTCCATCTGCATATGAGAAACATCTAACTCACCGTTTGATTGAAAAGACTTGATAAGCGTATTGAACTAGAGTATTAAGCTTGTAAGTTCATGAATGCTTTTACAAAACACTAATTAATCACTGTTAAGATGTAGTACTTTTCTCGGTGGGGTTCTAAAATATTGAATTTCTTTATTGCAAAATGCCGAAAATAAAATAGCGGAAGTGTCAAACATGTATACTCGGATTAAATATCTGTTCCGAAATAAATAATATATCAATTGATAAACGTTACTTCACAAAAAATCAGTAAACTGAATGTAAATTTTATGAAATAATATTTTCTGGAAATTTTTAAATTTATGAAAATATATATTTGTAAATGCGTGAGATATACTTTGAAGATAGGAGGAAGACTAAAATTTGTTGAAATATTTCATACGATATTTTTAATACAATAAAAAAAGGATGCAATTTGCGTGACAGACGGGGCTCACACTGAGCCATACTAAAACGTCTGGCAAAAACTTCATCAGGCTGGCAATCTTTTGATATAAGGACATTTTTCCCATAAATAAACGTCCCAGAGATATAGGTAGGAGAGGAAAAGAATTGCTTATGGAGATTAATTATACCTGTTAACCGCATACAGCATTGTATCGATGAATGGTCCAAAGTGGAAAATGCATGAACGAAGTAAGACGTTTATTACTGCCTGTCTACAATCGGCTTTGTTTTGTTGAATGTATTCCCTAGTGCTAGTGATATGTCATACCGGGCATAACATCAAACATCAAAGCTGATGTTTAAATTATCCACTGTTGACCGTAATTGGTCATTTAACTGTAGTTTAAATTACAAGCAGTACTAGGATTGAAATATATATATATTTTAAAATTAGAGAGTGAATATCGTGAATATCGCTATTTCTAATATATGGTTCATACACCCCCTGTCCAAAAAGAAACCGAACTTTTCGAAAATAGAAGAAACTAGTGGCGCCACCTATTTTATCTTTTTGTTGTCGAGAGCAGCAACCGTTATTAGTGTTGTGCCCGGTATGACATATCACTAGCATTTTTAATCAACAAAGTTATAGATAACTTTGTTGATTAAAACTTCTCATTATCGAAAAGTTCGGTTTCTTTTCGGATAGAGGGTGTATAACTAACAGCACTTTATTTTTCAATTATTTTTAATAGTAATAAACGGTTTGAAATGAAAGAATTTGAAAGCAAATGAGAGGGAGGTATTTTATAAAGTAATAAAATCTAGAGGATAAACAAAATTCGAAAAAGAAGAAAACTTTAAAAAAATGTCTGTGTGTTCCACACGTGAAGTATCCTTTTTGCTTATTTTTATATTATGATAATTTTATTTTATGATACTAAGAATCCGAGACATTTGCTTCGTATTGTGAATTAGGATTCCTTTTATAATGAGAAGTTTTAATCAACAAAGTTATCTATAAAATGAAATGTATATTTCTTATTTTTGAACTATTCAGTACTGCTTGGTATGCTCATTTTGCTTCATAATTCATCCAAATAATAATACGCTTTGATAGAATTAATCGTTGTTTCCTGACAAAGAAAATTAGTTTCGCCATTTCACTTCTAAGTGGAGGTTTCCATATTCTGTAGTGAAATAAGAAACATTAATATTTTGCTGCTGAACTGGTACTCTTTTTATAAAAGCATCGACACGAACGTGCTCGCAATAGTCCACTGATATCTCAGAAAATAATTACCTGGTTTGCTCTCTGTACATAATGTTGCTAAATATATTAGGCTATTTATCTGCAGGCGGTGTTTACACGCAATCTGAGAGTTAAAAATGCAACGCAGACTAAATTTTCACCTTCCATTTAGAGTTGCAATTATTATCCATGTCATCTTTTCCAAGAGTGATGATCTACCATGAGTACACGACACCATTACGCATACAAATATGAAATATTAGCCACATGACAGCTTTGCTATTACTCTCTCTCTCTCTCTCTCTCTCTCTCCTTTTTCTCTCTCTCTCTCTCAATGTGAGGGTGTATGTGCGCGCGCGTGCTGCTATTTAGTTCAATTGAAAAAATTGGGCGTGAGATATTGCTTATGTGTGAATATGAATAAGATTTGATAAACTGCGCCTTCCGTTCGGTTTCTGAAAAATAAAAGTTGAATGACTAGAATACATCTCTTTTTCTTTAAATTTCGTGACACAGGCTTCAGAAATTTTATATCTCAAATGCATTGATATAGCCATTTACTAATTTATTCATGTGTTAAAAAGTACGACAGTTATTTTATCTTTCTTTCGATAAAAAAGACCATTTATTTGCACTTAATTTAGTGTGAGAAAAGTTGTACAGATAAATCTTAATAACTTTCGTGTTGGATGGATTGTAGAATATCACACCGTACATTATGGTGCTTCGAAAACACCGACTTTACAAAGCGGAACGAATGGAAATTAATTTGCAAGTTGAATACGGAACAAAAAAGGAAATAAAACTTGAATGCTTAATTGCGTATTTTTACGAAATAAGAAAGAATAGTAACAGTATTAAAAATACTTGCACCCAATGCAGAATCATTTAAGATGTCAATATAGCTACAATATGCACAGCTTTGCTTCATCTAGAAAATCTCCAAACTAGACTCTTGTATCCACTACCTTTAACAATAATATAAGCCAAATAGAGAGTATTGGCGACTAATCACCACAACATAATATTTTAATCTCGACCACAGTGCCTAAAAAATAAATTAAATTGAACTAGGCAATCTTGAAGAAATCATGCTATATATAAATTGCGTGCCTTCACCCAGTTAAGATTAAACAATACGAGAGTGATCTGAAAAGTTCTCGGCGACCATAGCTGGCAACAATATCGGCAAGCGAATTTTTTTTAAAAGTTGGTACATCTGTCATAAGCATCCGTGTGAGTTTCCAAGTTATTCTATCAAGTAGTTTGTTCTATACAACTGTCTGAAACAAAAGTGTTGTCTGTATCCCTTGAAATGGATAAAATTGAGTATCGTGGGTTATAAACTTTTTTGTAAAAGAAGGTTTAACGACAAAAGAAATTCATTCCGAAGTTCATAAAGGTCTATGGGCACTCTTCTCCTTCGTTTTCGACAATTACGAAATGAGACGCCGAGTTTAAACGTAGCCGTACCAGCCTTGAAGATGATCCACGTGAAAGACGTCCAAAAAGTGTAACAACACCAGAAATCATTGATCAAGTGCATGATATGTTATTGGATGACCAGCGAGTCGAAGTGCTTGAAATTTCTGAGATTATACGCATTTCAAAAGAACGTGTAAGATATATTTTGGATGAAGAATTCCATATGAAAAACCTTTTGGCAAGATGGGTGCCGCGCTGATCAAAAACGCACTCGCATGAAAATCTCTGAACAGTGCCTGGAGCATTTTAACAAGAATAAAACTGATTTTGTGCGTCGATTTATTACTATGGATGAGACTTGGATTCATCATTACACACCATAATCCACACCGCAGTCAAAACAATGGAGAGAGGCCGGTTGTTCAGCGCCAAAGAAGACAAAGTCGGTTCCGTCAGCAGGAAAGGTCATGGCATGGGTGTTTTGGGATGCTAAAGGCATTTTGTTTATTAATTATCTTGAAAAGAGTAGAACAATAACGGGAGAATATTATTCCGATATTTTAACCAGACTAGGCAAGAACATTCATGAGAAAAGATCCGATTTGCAGAAGAAAAAAATCATCTTTCATTAGGACAATGCACCTCCCACAAAATTGTTTTGACAATGGGAAAATTAAGCGATCTGCACTATGAATTATTGGAACATCCACCCTATTCTGCAGATTTGGCTCCCTCGGACGTCTATCTTTTCACAAAACTAAAACTCTTCCTCGCTGATCAGCGTTTTTCTTCGAATCAAGAGCAGCTGTACAGGGGAATGCTACTGTGGAGCTGTATTTTGCAGATCTTACTGAGAACCGCTATAGGGACGGGATAATGGCGCTGGAGTAAATGTATTAGCCTTAAGGTAGATTATGTTGAAAAATAAAAATAATTTTGAAATTATAAATTCGTTTTTTTCATGGTTAGACCGAGAACGTTTCAGACTGCCCTCGTATTTAGTGACTCCTAGATAATAAAGTTAAAGATATCAAAAATGTTACAGATAAGCTAGCCAAATTAATGAACAAACACAACATAAAAGTAGCCTTCCTTCCTATGGAAAAAATCTCAAGATTCCTACATCCACCAAAACCACCTCATCATCCTCTTAAAAAACCAGGAGTCTACAAAATCCATTGCTCTTGCGGGATTTGCTACGTAGGACAGACAGGAAGATCTGGAGAAATACGCATGGCTGAACACCAAAAAGACGTACAATACAAAAGAGAACAAAAAACGGGTCTTGCTTTCCATACCACTTCCACTGGACACGATGTACTCTAGCATAAAACGATGTCATACATAGAAAATAACAGTTATATAAGAAAATTTAAAGAAGCTGCTAATATGCTAAAAAACCCAACCAATGTAATAAAAATCAAGGTTTAATTCTCCATCAAGTGTGGTCAGCTCTAATAAAAAATCTGCCTCAATCTGAGCTCGGACTGTATGAACGAGAACAAGAACACGTGACATCGTCTAGTATTTCAACGTCAATGACGTTATATATCTGCATTCTGTTATTTGAGTTTTATGAATAGACAGACGGTTATGATTTGTATTTATTAATTCTCTTGTTTAAACTTTAAGTTATACTATTTACCCCCTGAAGATGTAAATCCTACGATTTACGAAACTTGTCGGGAACTATTATTTCAGTGTTTTATATAACTGAATAATAAAAAAATGTAATCACCGAAATATATCTTTTAAAGATATCTTTGTTGAAAATGCTCAAGTGCTGTTAGAATAGAGTGAGTGACTGAGAGAGAGAGCGAGAGAGAGAGATAGAGCGCTAAGCTATACGAATCTTGGCATGCATACATATTGCTCTGACCCGAATCGTTTTGAATATATGTGGATCATCCTTGCGAAGATGATAAAATAATAGACAATTATTTTATCTCGATCTCTCGCTTGCGAGATAATATTGTTGGAAAGAAGTGTGGTGAGGAGTCTGTCTCCCTTCTAAATTCCACATCTTGCATGCAATTCATGAAAATTTAAACAGTTTTTCGTGATTCTGACATGATGTAAAAATAAAAACACAAATAAGCAAAGTTGAAATGGTTCAATCATTTTAACGAGTGTTAGCCATTTCTGTGTGGGAAACTGCATATTAAATATTCTGTGACCACAGGACGAGATAAAATTATCTTGATTTTGTTTTCTTAGTTCAAGTCCTAGGAGTGAGGCAGGAGATTACTAACACTCCCTTGACAGGGTTATCTGGGTTCAGAACGAAATAATAGAATTATTCACTTTTAGAAAATAAGGGATTCTCTTCCTGCTAGCCTGATAACACAAATAACAAGAATAACACAACGATGTCTTATCTCATGACTTTATTTAAATCGGTACTGACACTTAAACAAATTAAATCGACTTTAGAATATAATAAACATGGATCTTTACGCTGCTCGCAGAGAGATAATTCAGTTTTGGTAATTGCTGAAAAGTTGTAGGATATCCAGACCATAGTTTCTAAATATGTACTAGGATAAACACTTTCCCATTTATCTTGCTGAAGTCTATGTTCCTTATTCAACTTCCTCTTTCGTGGAAGTTGAATAAGTGTGATGACACCTGCTTGGATGTCATCAGTCTGTGTTTCCTTTTGGTCTTCCTCCCCTTTTTTATGCTTATGATACATGTTAAACCTCTTCGTGTCTATCTCTCATTTTCCGCCCTCTCTACATAGCCATAGTACTCAAGGTTCAACTTTCTTTCCACTCTAGTAGTTCTCGTTTCCATCACACTTTTGATATTATCTAAAACATCACAGATTCTCTATTAGAAATCCAAATCAATTCATTTTAGTCTTTTCGTTTGTTCAATTTGCAGAAGACAGCATCAATAGAACAGACGAAATAACAGAATAATACCATCTTTTATATTCTCAAGGACCTAGACTCGATAATACAGTACTTAAAATAACAAACGCAAAATCATTATCTTCTACTATTTTCAGGATTTTCATAATATTTTGGCGGCTAACTTTCATTGTATCGCCTACATAATATGATATATATGTCTAGAAACTTTCGTGCACGGTCCCTAACACTAACGTTTCATATGTTTAACCGTTTTTAGCTATATGATTTAGACATGGTACCAATATGATTTAGACATGCAAATGTTTGTTGGTACGATTGTAAAAACAATATAACTGTCGATCTATGAGAATTGCTAGTGTGTGTATGACTGATTTTTCTATTAAATATTCAACTGGATCATATATAGTCCTCATACGTCAGACATCATAAAAATGAACGTTTTGTATATTTCATAAACGTCTGTTTATATTCTTTACCTAAGATAAAAAGTATGTTCTAAAATACTTCCTGTCGGTGCAAACAAACAACTATTGAAAATATCCACAGTTTGAGAGAGTAGAAAACTAAGAGAGCGTCGATCCTTTAACATGATGCTTTTGGGTCTCTATAATGTTATCAAAGGAGCTGAAATATGAGTCAAGTCAGAAACTCCCTTAGGCTGAAAGAGAAAATGATCATATGAATATTACAGGCGAAAAGCGATTCTATGACGAGACTTCATTTTGATGAAGTTTTCTAAATGAAATTGGTTTAATAAGCAATTAAACCAATACATGTTTTAAACTAACACCATTCATTCATACCCTCCAGCTAAGTTTTCGACCATCTTTAAATTAAAAAAATCATCTAACGCTTCTTATTTTCCAGAGGACCTTTAGCCTTTTTTTTATTTTTTTTTATTTAGTTGACACCTGATATCCACCTTCAGTTCATGGGGTGAGTATGAAGATATCTGAGAGAGAATGGTGGACAATAACTTGATTCAAAAACCTAAGTATTATCGTCGTCACACACAGTGCGAGTTCAGCAGTCGACTTTTCTGAGTTTTCCGGTTAAAACTTGAGTTTCGGTAGAAATAAACAAGCCTATTGCTTGCGTAAAAGTTCGACCCACTCAGAAATTGGCTGAGAAAATTCCAAGAAATTGTTTCTCTAAATCGACAATTAGAATATCGACATTATAAGGGTCTTTCTTCCAGTGATCTAACATTTTGGAACCAGAAACCTTGCCGGTAAACTATATCTTTAAATTAAGATGTTAAAGTTATTTTAATTACCTAATTCTGAAATATTAAAATTGATTTCTTTATCGATATTTATTGGAGGTGGTTCCTTTTCAAAAGTTCAGAAGACGAGTATTGATTTTTTTCTTTTAAACGGTCAACTTTAGCTTTGTAAAAATTCTCTCTCTCTCTCTCTCTCTCTCTCTCTGTATATAGTTTATTTTTGCATTAAAAGATGAATGCGAAGTAAGAGAATATCACGTTATTGATCTAAACAGAACATGTGTTACTACCGTTACTTTACTTATTTGTATACCTGAAGAGGTTCATAAAAATTCAAATGTTTGATCTCTAAAGCTGAGTATCGGAGTTTTGTTTCTGATGTTATTTATATTCTGTATAGATCACATTATCAAATTTATCATTACATTATCACATTACCCATATCAAAATTGGAGATGTTAATCTTAGCTCTTTAATCTTTACTTTATTTGGATTGTATTATATTCTTAAATAAATCTAGTACAAATCTGTAGGATTCCCTAATTAAACTGAATGAAGATTGACACGTTGGCACAAAAATCAGCAGAAAAAAAGTCCGACAGTGAAAAATATATATATGGGCATTGAAAATATGAACTGCATCCTGAATGGAAAACCTTTAGAACAAATAAAGCTTTTGAACTATTTCACACAATTTTAAGTGACGGTGGAATATTAAATATGTAAATAGATGCAAAGTTGGTATGGTTAGGACCCACAACAACACTGTATGGACAGTGCTCGGACTAATTTTAACTAATGGATCTGACCATAGTAGCAGAAATGAAACATTTATCAAAGACTAGAACATTTGAAGTATCAAACATATGAGAAAAAATATAGGGTAATTAACATAAATTAATATTTTACAATCAGTGTAAAAATGATATTAAATGAAGGTATCAGAAAGGAACTTGACATTTTCAGCATTCAGAAATGTATAAGTAGAGCTAATCTACGGTTGTACAATAACTAAGAGAATGTGAGGAAAATGGTTAGCAAAACACCGGTGTTTCGTGCTAGGATGACAGGTAAAACATCCACAAGGGAATGGTATATAGACATTTAATGTACAGATATTAAATAATGATGCAGTTAGAAATGATTTATAAGGCCGAAATGTAAGCTCTGACAATATTAGTGTGTTTTGACAGAATAAACAGTTTAATGCGGAGGAAAATTGTCGTCTATAAGGAGTCAGTATACTATAATATAAATATTTTATGTAGTGCTACCGTAGCGTCCTGAACATATCAGAAACTGACCATCAATGTTGGAATTACGGCCGAAGTGACTTAAAGCTATGAAGCAGCATATTTATGTCTGCTAAGTGGGTGTGTTCTCCAACAGGTTGGTGCGGATTTTGAAATAATAATAATAATATTTTTGTCAGGTAGAATCCTGCCAATTTAATCTAAGATTACATAACTCAACTGTAGATGAAAAAAACTGTTATAAAGGGTTCTTCTGTTGGTGGATTCGAACCTAGTTCAAACCCAACGTTAATATTCAGGACTTCACTACAGAGGCGCCCTCAGGAGGAGTTTCGTGTATGCAGACTGTCTAGGAGGAATTTGCCAAATTTTAGCAGTGGCTCATTAGTGATTTTTTTGTCTAATGATATTCACTTTGTCTAATAATCACGTTGTCTAATCTAGTCATCAATTTGTCTAATAATTGGACAAAGTGATGACCATCGTCCAAAACACCGACTATTAAAGAAGAGAGTAAAATGTTTTACATGGTGAGAGTTCGAACAATATTTGCAAGCTAAACGAAGAGGAATATGAAACATTTCTGCGATATTAATATGAACGGATATTTTTATATTTATAAAAGAAATAAATTGCTCTGCAGAGTGAAAAACAATCTATGTCACATTTAAAATTCTGAGTATATAATTCTGAGCTTTTCCTATTCACGAATGAAGCTCTAAATTTGTTCCTCTACATTCAACGGGGCATGACGTACATGGATTCCAATCTCCAGTTATCCTTGATATCCAACATGATATCCGACTAAACTTACGTGAAATAGTATTACTATTTCACATATATTTGATGGATCAATGGATCTAAATACAATTTTATATTCGTAACAAGGAAATTAGGACATCCGAATTAATTAGACATATTCTCTCCTCTGCAGGTTGATGCATGAATATTGAAAATTGTACCTTAATCTTTCTTTCTTGTTTAGTTTTGTTACTTATGTTCTATGTTACCATCTTTAGTTTGACACTTTCATTAAAATTGTCAAAATAGCTGAATGTTTTACTTGTTCTGTAGGTTTCTTATCTGTACAATTTTAATGTATGCACATATTTACAAACGATGGATACTGATTACATATAATGATTATGCATCATTTACTTTTTAATAGCCTAGTCTTTAGATAAACAGTTATCTAATCCTTCTTTAATGAAACCTGGTTCATTGCTAGTATATCGAAGGCTGTTCCTCATAATTTAAACTCCTTCCCTTAAAAATAAACTCTTCATAGTCTGTCTCCTTCTTTTCTTCGTAGACTTTTTATTATAGTCTTCAGGAGTAGGGGGCTCAGTCATGCGAACAAAATCCTGCTATCTGTGTTATATATTTCCTTGAATTAACTTGCAAACTTCAATTAAGTTTCATCTCATTCTTCTGTCAGTTCAGTGCAACAAATCACAGCTGAGCAACGGATTCTTGTAGCTGTCGCTTTAAAATCCCTAAAAGGTACTTAGCGAATCTTTCTCTCTGAATACTTTCGATTCTCTCAACATTCATTTAAAATCTGGATGACTGACGTTGCGAACTGTAATCCAATATTGGACTAAGTGTTTTGACTAGGTTACGAGAAGAATGTCATGAACTGTTGTTTATATGACAAAAAGCACTGTAACGAAAATAACATTTCGCTTCAAGTTGTTCTCTATAATTTCCGCTGTTTATATTCCATCAAATGCACACAAACATAGGAGAAGGAGGCAAAATTGCACAGATTCAATAATCATTCCAATGACTGAGGGAATATAAACACTAAATGCTCTGTAAAGTCAAAGCAATTAACTAGGACCCATAAGCAAGATTTCCTTTTTTAGCAGAAACAAACAACGTTTTGCAAACATTTACATTTCTAGCTTAAGATGCTTTTCAAGATAATGTTATAGTTTGATTCATAGATTATTTCAATTCGTATGCATATTATATATTTGCAAGGACATTTGCAATCAACTCGTATCCCTAGGATTAGAGATAAGAATGTTACTTAGAAAATAATTAAGTGTTATTATTCCCACAGGAAGCTTTTATTATTCCCATTCGTATCATTACTCTTATAACCAGTATACTTAATTCAAGTGGATGTCACTTATTAGAACTGCACTAATTTTGCACTCATTTTATCTTCATTTATCCACCAGCTGATGCTTGCTTTAGGAAACCGCAGTTCGAACATCAGTTACAGTAAATTACTGTTCCATTTCTTATTCTTATCCAGTTCTTGTTTTGAAATACAAAAGTCAGTTTGCTGCTTTTATCTACTCGCTGGCCAGCATTTTATAATCCATATCTAATTGTTTGGGTTCATATACGGGTTGCGTTTGCTTGGTGGAGAGAGAGAGAGAGAGAGAGAATCCACATTTCTGGGAGAGTAGTTGACTCAACTTGACATGCTTGACATGGTCTAGATATTTTTTCGTTTTCAGCAGAATCTAAACGAAATCTTTTCAAGTGATGCCGAATATTAAATATAATTGTTTATCCTACAAGGACATAACAAACTAAGGTGTTTATTTCAGATGATTGTTATGTATATGCTAAAACCCAAACACCGCCTAACACTTCTGATTTTACAATAGAAACGGCAAACATCTCCCAAAGTGAGAACTAAAGATATATTTGTGAGAGATGAAACCGAAATCCTCTAAGAAAATACCTGAATTTGACAATTTTTATAGGATTTTAGAAAAGATAATACTTATTTATTAGGAGACAAAATTTGTTATGCAAAAAAAGATAACTAATTTATGACCATTTCAAATTATTCCTTTTGCATACATATAGCTAGTTATTAGATGACAGATGATTTTTATTGTCCGGTGAAGACCCCTATCCTGCTTATCAAAAGCCAGAATCAGATTGAAAGAAAAAAAAATGTCATGTTTGGCAGCTCAGTTGTTTTCAACAGTGCTTTTTGGTTGGAAAGACACGAGTTCGAATTCTGTTTAAATGTCCTTAAAAAGTAAAATTTTAAGGACATTTTAATTGAAGGTGAGTTACCTAGTCTCATGTGTGCGTGGAGAGTTTTTTCTTCACTTGTGTGTCGCATCCTGCAAAATAAGCAAACGTCCGAGAAGAACACATCATTTAAGTGAATAACACTGACCTCCTATCCTCGTCTATTTAAACTATTTAATTCTTTCTCACTCTTTCTATTAATGTACTATTCCCAATAAAAGGAGAATGAACAACAAAAACAACTCACCCACGAAAGGTTAAAATTTAAGAAATAAGCTATTAATCGAGAGGAATCATCGAATGCATGAGAGATGATTTTCCTCCAACGGTGATCTCCGCACAATTCATTGGAAGCCTGAAGTGGTTCGAAAACTGCTATTTTGTTTTCCAGAGCTTGAAATCGAGAATGCCTAAATAAAGTTTCTCCAAAACTTTATTTGTGATGTTCTTCATTGTTTTGTTAATTTTAATGTTGCTTTTAGCTGCTGTGTATTTGTTTGCTATGGTGATAAGAAAAGCATTATTATTGTAGGCATAGCTGTTGGTCATCTTTGTAAAATATTACCTAAAAAATCCAATGCGATATTTTTAGGCTTCCTTCAGTGCAAAGATCTTTTCTTCGAAAAACATACATACATACATACATACATTAGAGAGAGAGAGAGAGAGAGAGAGAGAGAGAGAGGCAATTTTTCCTACGGCTATTCTGTTTTCAAGGTTCAAAGTACCATTACCGAGTAAAATAAAAACGAACTTCCCTGAAACATTTTCCTTTGTAGAAACCTGATGGGGAAATTTTCGTACTTGTTTGACTCATCAAACCCCCTTTTGCGCCAAGCTCCAAATGGAACAAAGCAAAATCCATTTAAACTAATTCAAAGTTTCTTTCTCATTTTCGTATTTTTGAGAATCGTTTCGGTATTACTCTTAATAAAAATAGGCATGAAAGACAATATGAAAACTCACTGTATTCCCAGAGAAGTGTTCAAGTGTCCACAGAATACAGTTATTATGATATCCAGATATTTTGAATGTATAAGGGGCCATTTCTTTTCAAATATTTGGAGATAATTCAGAAGCCTCGATTCCTCTTTCATTGTAATGACTTGTTATTGGTGTGATCATGTCGTACAGTCCTTCAAGACAATGTCCTTCAGTTGTAGGAAATAAGATATTATAAACTTAATGTATATCATAAATAATTTAAGGTATTATAAAGTAATCCCTTAAGTTATTTATGATTATTCTTTCCTATTTTTTTCTGTTTTTAATCTCCAAGGCAATTATTTGAACATGCATTAAAACTGTGTTGAAAATGCGCTAATTGTATTTATTTTCTTCTATTTACATAGAATTAGTGAGCACTGGAACACTGTGGTTGTCTGGTTAGGTCATGGTCATTTATTCGTAATTACTGATATTATCCTCAAACAAATATTAAGATCAAGAGCGCCATCTGTAAAACTTTTCTACTATTCAATTATTCAATTGAACTTAGGCTTAGGCTAGTGAAGTTAGGTGACTAAATCGAAAGTGAAATAAATGAGCAATAATTGGAAAGTTCCTCCTGATTGGCACAAATTAGCGATGCTTTAGACAAAAAAAACTTTAAAGAAACAAAATGAAATTTTTTTTTTTTTTGTATTTCTTTGAAAATATGATTTATCTGAAAAACACCTTTTAGGATTTTATATATATATATACACACAGTTTATAATTAATAGCTGAGAATTTTTTTTGTATAGAATTTAAGATTTATTTTCAGACTGGTCGTCTACTCCTTTCAAAGAATAAAAGTCGTAAAAGAATTTATTTTATATATTAATATATAAATTACACATTAGTGTACATTTATATAAATTATATCAATGAGAGCCAGACCCGAGAATGATACCAAGGTTGCACTAATGACAACTTCATTTATTTCTTACATACAAATAAAAAATGCGACATTATTATTAAATTCTCGCTTACTCAAAGATATAGAAAGATTTTGCCCTTCAATAGAAATCAAATTATACTTTCCAAAAATGTTTATATATTTTTAATCATTTATCCAAGTGGAAGAAAACAAAGCTTGCACGGGAAGTATCTTCATGAAACCTCAATAAAAGTTTCAGCTTAACTTTGATCCCTTTTACTGATGAAGAAAGCATTCACATTGCTCCTATTTACGGTTTGACATCATAAAATAATCTCTTTAATAAATTACACAAAGATGTGTGAAGATGCGTTGCATACCATGTTCGATGTTCCAGCAGTTGTTCGTAGTTAGCATTGAAGTTCAATTCTTTAGCAAAGCATTGATCATGCGCTGCGTTTTATGTTATACCTGAGAATCAGGAACTAGGTGTCAGAGGGTGGAGTAAGTCTCTTTAAAAATCAATAACTCGGCAACCGAAGCTCATATTAATCGAATAGCATTTGATGGTGTAGTGGTGAACTAGCAAGATTTGAATGTCTCCCACTTAAAAAAGAAAACGCAGAAAACACAAATTTGTATTTAATATTTCCTGAAATCGCAAAGCTGTTGTATATTTAAAAGTACCTATTCCAAGGAGGAACAATTAGTCAATACTAGTTCAGGAAATTCCAGAGCGAGGTAACTTCCTGATGCAACTCCCTAAATTGCCACAAAAAATGAACTGAAGCATAAACATATCAATGTTGCGCCATACTGAGTCAAAGCAGTGTCGCATTTTTAAATACAGTACACAAAAACGGACACCATTTGAGGCTTTCTGTACTTGCAAAATATCTTTCTGTTGGTGATGTCATTCTTTTTCCAATCTCTGACACTGAAAGATAAGGATTCAGTTGATCGTGAACTGAATTTGCGTAAGGTACTATATTTGATGCATTCTGCAGAGTACTCGTATTATCTGAATTACAGACAGTATACGTTCCGAAACATTCATACGATTGTAAAGAAATAAACAAAATCCAAAAAAGGGTAGAGATATTATAGGGCTTATGCTATACTATACTCGTTGAGTGCTTTTAGTAGCTACAGTAGTTAGGAATCAAGTGATTCTCCTTCATGGAGTCTTTTTTAAAATAATTAATCTTACGATTCTTCATGTACATTGTCTGATTACATCCAGTATTATTAAACTTTCCTATTTTTTTTCTGTTATCCTTTATTTTTATTATACAGTATATAGAGAGTTGGGTATGAACAGTGAATCACGTGAAAATATTAGAAGGGTCAATGATTTACAGAATATATATATGCTCTCCGCCTGATTGGTTGAGTGGCTAGCGTAATCTGCCCTCCAGCCCATAGGCTGCGAGTTCAAATCTTGCCATGGACAGGGATATATCTGATACACTCTCCCAAGATGGACTGGACCGCCCTGAGAGATATTGACCGGACCTCTATATATATGGGAAAGGCCTTCAACGAACAATGGTGATTCTACAGGCTAAATATCAACCTCATCATATACATACTAAGCGCCGTTTTCATTTCCTCAAAGGGACCATACGGAAATTTATGATTCTCTTAATTTCTGGAAGTACATATGCTATCCAACGTCCATGACGATGACAATTGGATGCATTTATGGCTGCAAGCTAGACAAAAGTTCTGCAAGTAACTACAGCCATCTCGTTTCCTAATTCTAGTTTATATTAATTAATTATATGCCTTATCAGGGCTTTGCTCAATTTTTTTCTAAATGTAAAACTAATTGTTCATCTCTGAGGAAATATCCTACTTTATCCCAGCAAAAAGAACTGGGAAAAAATTTTTGTACGTAGGATTAGAATTGCAGCCTCAATGGAAAGAACTAAGTGGATGAGTTTAACTAGTAGATCAGCCTGGCTTCATCATTATTACATGAATTTAAATTTAACAAAAAAGCAATGAATTCTTAACTAGCAGCTTGCTATATTTGTTATTTATTAAGCGCAGAATTCTAAATGGTCAACTAAGCCATTTAACACGTAGGCTGTTCGGGAGATCAGTCAGGTTGTTCCTGCGGGATGTTCAACTAAACTCCTCGCTTAAAATAAATCTTTCCCAGGAGGAAGAGTTAAAATCCTTCCATCTACCTCTCAATGAATATTGATGAGTTCGTATTAGAGCGTTCGCCAGCTGATATACGAACCTCACCTCTCTATGTGATTATGCGTGCATTTCCGAAAACAGGAGTTCATTAAAGGACTCGAAGTCGCGTGCTCCGAATATCCATGATTCTTCTACTGAGCATTTCTAATGTAGGAAATCGGAAAGAATTAAAAAAAATTGCAGAATCTTAAATAAATTTAATACATTCTATATAAAGAGGTATATTTAACAAATTTTCCTAAAATAAATTTGAAACATTAATTATTTCTAATAGTGATCGATTAAATTTTGAATAAATTTATAATCCATAATAAAATTTAGAATGTTATATTTAAAGAAAATGTTTATTTACATAATAATTATATATTAATTAAATCATATAATGGATTCAATTAGATTCTCCCGTGTGATGGCCAGGATAAGAATAGCCCCAAGTAGCTCATGCATGTCGTACGAGGCGACTAAAATGGGTACCCTGGGAGAGTAGTGGATGGCAATGCTGTAGCCAATGAAGTTCTAACTGAGGCTCAGCTATTGCTGTTACTCTCTTGCCATGATCAGAGCGTTATGTAGCTCAATAACACTTTATCCTTCCACTGTCCTCTACAGATAACGGGGAAGATGAAAAGCATTCTTGCTTAGCCCTTTTAAGCCAGTCCTTTTAAGGATTCAAATAGCATAAATATGCTTTAAACAGTTAACGGTATAATTTATACGGTAAACATTATAAATTATATTATTTCTTTGTTTATAAGATCTGTAAATTTTAGTTGAAAATCTACCCCATCCAAAATCACTCGGATGACAAAATTGCTCTATCCCTTCCCATCTTTCTCGTGTACTAAATTTTCCATTTTTTGTACTACAAGCCTGGAAAACTTCAACAATACCTCTTACTATTTCCTTTAATTCTATTTTGATCTCCAACCATCTTGAATGAGGAACAGATAACCTTGGAACTTCTGTGTTAGTACAAGTAAGTCTTTTCTTATGTCTTTCAGAACTATTTACAGCTACGCTGGCTTTCGATAATTCCCGTCTTTACAGACATGATGAGATTTTGATCCCTTGGATAACGTTAACTTTCAGTCCTTTTATGCTATGAACTCATCCCATGTATTGTTTTTCCCCAGTAGCCAAGGAACTATATTTTCTCTTTTGTTCAAGAGCAATTCAGTGATTTCTGTCACATGTTAAATGACTTTTAGTTTTGTTGTGTGAGTGTAGTGTATACTAAAATATCATTTTTTTTTGTCAGTTAGAATAATTTATAACATATAAATTATTCTAACTTATCCGATTTGGACGGAAAAATAAAATGGCTTGACAAAATGTATTAATTACTATCATACTAATCCGATTCCATTTAGCCAAGATCGCTAATACCCGGATAAATCGAAAAGCCTTGGTCAATATTTTGTTCTGTTCAACTCTCGTATCACATGCATGCGTTAGAGTACTACGCGCTAATGGATTTTCTTGTGCTATTAATAGTCCTTAACGCTTGCGTTAAGTTTTGCATCCTCACTCACCGGGTTTGAAGTGTATAATGATTGTAAAACTTTAAAACAGAATACGTTTCTTGGAACAGAAATTATTCCTTAAGGATTACGGAAGTATTTTAGTACAAATATTAGTACAGTATGGCGGAACAAGCGCGATATAATGTGGAAATTCTTCTCTAGAGAGAGAGAGAGAGAAAAAAAAAAGAGAGAGAGAGAGAGAGAGAGAATACATTGACATTTTTTTCCAAACGATTTTAGGCTTCCAATAAGCAACGTGAAGGTAATCCAAGAGATACTTCTACCACTTAAAGACGTTCCATGCTCGCAGTGGAATCTGGACCAGTAGACCAGTATAGATGGTAATTTCAGGAAAAATTAGGAAAGGCTTGTGATTTATATAATGATAAATTAGTAGAAATTTTGTGATCTGAAATGCCTCACGTATATTTCAATTACAAATAGATAGTATTTTTTGAAAGGTAGAAAAATAATTCTTTCGTGTGGTTATGAATAAGTCAAGCTCCTCTGATTGGTTAAAAAAATAACAATAAAAAAAAAACTCTTGCGAGGTTCCCGCACTTTGTAAGTTCAATGATTGATGTTAAGCTGCTTCTTAGATGTAAGGTGAAGTGTTCATCGTTTGGGCTCTGAGACGCGGTAGAATTTCGATCGGTTTAAAAATATGCCTCAACAATAAGCTAAAGGAGGCCAATATTGATCTGCTTGGTGCAACCATATCTGAAATGGCAGGAAATTTGCGTGAGTGCGTGTGCATTAGCCTAGCATGAAAGGGCAAAACCGGTGTAAGAGGCATGGTTAATTGTATAATTCCTGGACCTTCAGGGTACTATCAACGCCACATTTTCTTTTCCCAAACGTAAGAGACAAGAATGTTGGACTTGGATGTTAAATTTGTCCTTCTTTCTAACGCTGCTGTTTCAAATATTACTCAAGAAAATAAATACCCGCAAGTGAATTAGAATAACTTCATTTAACAACCAAAAATGCAAGTTATACATATCAGCACTTTCATTTGCGATTCGTTTAGGAATCAGTATAGTTTGATTATGGTCACGTAAAGGGAGTAGGTTATTATTATTATTTTTAAGCTGAATTGGTTAATCAGTTTTGAGCTTCAATGAAATTTTGTCCTTATTCAGAATATGTGTTATTTTTCTTCGGAGTTCGTCATCTATTCTCCAAAAGCTTGTTTTAAACATTTAATTTTTTACCACATGCGTGCTTGCGTGTTAATAACAAAGTCGAAGCTGTTAAACCATAATCAAAAAACTGTATGAATTGTTTTTGTTATAAGCATTCCCTGTTAATGTGTTTAATGTCACATTAACTGTCCAAATAATAAGTACGACAGACATGAACAACAACGAGAAAATAGTTGCGTGTTTAACACTTAGTTGGCTTTTTGCCCATTATTTATTGTCATGGCAACTAACTTTCGTTTCACAACTTAACGTCTGTGTTCTGTGTTTTAAACACGCCATGTTTTTATAGTTTTAGATTTCATCCGGTCGGAAGCAGTTTCATGGTAGCTTAATTTCCTGACGAGACGAAAGGATTGCAATAAAACTAGCCGAAACTTACATATTATGCATAATAACTCCCTTACTCGTGAAACCACAAATAGTATAACGTAAAGAACTTGGTAAAATGGCGCCGACCTCATTTGCGTAAAAGCTGATGATTGCCCTTTTCTAGTATAAAAGTTTTACTGTTTCTTTATTGTTCCAACATGAAGTTGAGGTAAAATGTTACAATACCCTATTAGAAATTTAATTCACTGAATTTTATTTTAAAATTTTATTTATAAAAACAATTATAATGTGTGCAAACACCCTTTCTTTGCATTTTAGACTTTAGAAGAATATAGGGATTTTTTTAATCCTCTGACGTAAAATATCAAAATATACATGAAACGGTATGCTTATGTTTTTCCATATTAGAGTATACATCTCTAGCACAGTCGCAAGGATCACAAGATAGGCCCTTCTCTCAATAAAACCAAGGTTCAAATACCACTTGAGATCTCAGGACCCTCCTCTTTTGGCTTCATAAATGAAGACGAGCTATTATTATTATTATTATTATTATTATTAGTAGTAGTAGTAGTAGTAGTAACCTTCCACCAGAAGATTTATGTCCATGGTAACAGAAATGAATTCCATCAAATAAGTCGACTTGTGTATATACGCACTCGACGCGTCCAAAATATATTTTGTATTTATTTTTTTCATATATATATATATATATATATATCGACAAGTTTATTAACACCAAATTAGATAACCATTATACTTATATTATAATTAGAATGCCTTCTCTGGAAGTCAATATCATTACATCCTTTCTCTTACAAGTGTGAAACTTCTCCTGACCTTCCCAAATCCTTTCATTCGTCAACATTTTCTAACTCCTGTCCATTCAAATTATATCTTACTGATGTTATCTTCTTCCATAAAATGGATATATTTGAGTTTTTTCTCATCAAATTTTAAACTCCAACTACCCCACCTGCTTAACTATATTGTAAGATTATCACGTATAGAACTTAAGTCATCCGAACAATTTATAACTGTAGCCAGCTTCACATTAGCAAAGACAGAGAGTCTTTTCTTGATATTTTAACCCTAGATCATTTATGAACATGTGTTCAAAAAGTGTCCTAACACCGAAAAAATATTTTTAAAGTATAGATTTCAATTAATAATAATTCTGTTAGCCAATAAAATGTTAATTAATAAGTAGCCAACTGTTGACAATTTAACTGCAGCTCTATTCCAATTTATAAGCCTAGATAATCACTTTTCTCTAACTTGAGTAGTTACATGAAATAGTTTCAGAATGTTTACAACTTCTTTTGTATGTATGTTTATGTGTGTCTATACTGTTCAAAAGATTAATCCACCGTATTTCTTTTTTCCCTTTAGCATCGATACTTTACACAGCTGTGGTTCGCGGGAAAGTAGCCTTGCCCTGTGACATATCACCTCCTTCTGCAGACGACGGTGTGGCTTTAATTTTGTGGTACAAAGACGAGGCTCCGTCACCTATTTACACGTTAGATGCACGAAGAGGAACAGTGGAGCAAGCGAGACAATCAGCGGTGTCAACTTTAGACAACCGAGCCTATTTCAATATGATCAACCGCCCAGCTTTCTTACAGTTAGATCCAGTACAAGAAGAGGATGCTGGGGAGTACAGGTGTCGGGTAGATTTTCATAAAGCAAGGACAGTAAATACAGTGATCACTCTGAAAGTTATAGGTAAGTAAACTGGATAAAAAATATTTTATGAAGATAAAAATTTCTTATTTTTATCTTCATAACTTTCTGACATCTTTTTTGCACACTGTTGCTCATAATGAGAGCGAAATACAATTGGGAAATTTATTTACTGTGAAAATAGATCATTACGTCCAGCGCGGGTGGTACAGGACATTCACTCGTCAAATGGACGGCGAGATATGGTAGTAAGGGAAAAAAAAAGAGAGTGGATGCATTGTCTCGCGGGTGTAAGAAAATGAAGAAGAAGTAACGGAACAGTGACAAGTTGAGTAGGATAGAGAGCACTTAAGATTGTTCACTTTTCCTTTCTTTACTGCCATAAATACATCAAAGAGGACTCGCAGTGAAGATAAACCGAACGCTCTTAAGAAAACTTTTCTTTGTGTCGAACCATCTTACAAAGGAATGTTTGCTTCATCGCAGACACAGTTCACTTCACAGTAATAAATACTCTTTCCTTCTGTTTCAGTTGTTAAGAACGGTACACGAAACAAAGAAGAATGGAATAAAATCAATTAATTTTTTTCACGTTGTTAATTGCTTAGAAAAATTTATTAAGCATTCTCTCGGATGCTATTCCAAGGTCAAATTATACTTGTATGAGTTTGGATGTACCCTGAATGAAAGAAAGAAATTCTCGTAAAGGTGATAAGCAAACTGTAAGTCGAAGTCTTCCAGAGAATACATTAAGATTTTAATTGTAGTGAGTAGAAAAATGCATTATAAAACAAAAATAGTTGAAGTGTGTTTCAACTAGCACGAACTAGTATAGTTTAAGAACAACAACTTGAATTTCTATCCGATTCGGTGATTGAATTAAAACCTTTTTTTTGACTAAGGCGACAAGTTTCTTTCAATCACGACAGCTGTTTTATCCGTTAAAATAACTTTGCATCAAGTTCATTAAATAACATTGCATTCCCATCTTTCTTACTACTTAAAAAAGCAAGTCTATTTAATTACATTTTTCAGCATGAAAGAAAGAGGTAAATCTTCAAAATGTCAAACTTCCAGCAACAGGGACTCTTTCTGCTAGAAAATGCAATTACGTCTTTCTCATTAAAGTGCATATTGTGTTTGTTTTTGTTACTCCAGAGAATACATTATTTTGTTACATGTAATATATTTGAGTTCGACTACGAGAAACTCATGAAGAGTATATATTTTAATATATTTAACTTATTTTGTTATTGCTAATTATATGTATAAATAAATCCTCAAGTGTTCATTGTCCATGCAACTTCATAGTATATCAAATTTCATGTACAAATAGACTTGGAAATAGCACCCCACGGCTCTCCAGCTAGAGGGTGATGGTTCAAATCCCATCATACAAGGATGTTTGGAGTGTTTTTAAATGTTAAATGATTCTCATTAACATATAAACTCTACCATACATATTGCAGACCTCATGTATCTTTAAAAATTAGTATGTTATTTGTAGAATAGAGTTACCGATTTTTGTAGCCCTTAGCTTACCCACAGTATTAAAGTGCTATAGCAGTCTTAAAGTTCTCTTAAAGATATGGTATTAATGTCCGATGGAAATGGCATTTTTATTTGTCAAAAATATATTCAGCTCTTCGCAAAAATTTTGTAGTACGTTTTCAAATTCAATTAAAGTTTCATTCTTTTAAATTGTAAAACCAGTTTGCGCCATGTGTGGAAAGAATACATGAGAAGAGAATGGCTAAATACGCATTCAAGATGAAGCCTGATGGAAAGCAACCCAGAGGTAGACCGTGCATACGTTGGGAGAATAATATCAAAAAACACTTTGATGAGATGGGAATTCCGAACTGGAACGAAAAACCCAATACAAAAAGGAATGCAAGAAGATGGTGCATGCAACTAAGAACTTAAGAGGTTCAAATAGCTTAAGAAGAAGAAGAATTTTCGGAATGTAGTGATGGTTTCATTTTGAAGGTTGAAGGATGAAATATTAGATATCACTGAACTGTTTAACCAACTTGCTTATCATCGTCTTATTTTATTCCCTCTACCTCCATTCTCTGGAACAGCCTTCCTCACGAAGTGTTCCGAAGGCTACAAACTTACAATTCTCGAAGAAAATAATATACACAGATTTATTCTCCTTTCCCGTCGTCACCTGTACCCCGCACCGCATAGTACTCATGCGCTATATGTTCTTCTACCTCTCGTGTGTGGGACTAGTCTGTTATCCATTCCCGATATTTATTTATTCAAATGTTATTTCAAGCATATATTTTCTCTCAATCAGGCATTGTCTTGTTATTCACCCTGGTGCTTTACTTACCGTCTTAAAACCTCGTGCAGATGGCAGACAAAAAGGGAGGAAGAGCACACACCTATTAATTTAGTTTCTATTAACGGTATCGTATTACGTGAGTACTTTTGCCTTTGGGAAACAACTACATTGGACAAGTTAAAGGGTCATTCCCCTAATGATGAAAAGATTCAAAAGAACTTTGCGACATGACATGTTTAAATAGAATGATCGATTTTTGCATTGTTCCTACAGATGTGTTCCTAAATTACAGGAGTCTCTTTCTTCGTAGAACGAAAATTTGACTAACAGGTCTACCATTTTGTTCTTGGATGTTTTAAAATTATTATCCTGAATCAATTGCCCTAAGCACAACTACCTGCTCCTTATAGGCAAAGCTTGAAAGTACATACGGTATCTCTAAGAAGAAAAGGTTTTTGAAGACTATTGAGTTTACAGTTAAGTGAATGAAATTCACTTGCCTAATGATGACTTCTAGGACTGGACTATTTGTCACATATTGTAGGGTCTTTGACTCATTTTTTTGGCTATTTGGAATATTGTCTCTTGTCAGTTGAAGACTTACATGTTCGTAGAATGAATGGAGCAGATTCATTTGTAATACTTCAGGAAGTCAGAAATAGCAATTATATGACGACTATATCGTATTAGTCACTTTTAACGTTTTTCAATATATAGATCACTTGTTAAATAAAGAAAAAATGAAGTGTGTCGGTGTTGCCGAAGACAGAGAATTGCTTTGAATGGTGATTCAATTTTAAATGTATTTCATTAAAATCATATTAATCATAGTTGAGTACGTCGTCTGTTATTCGCAACAGGAAACAATGGAAAGTAACTCTGTTTGTATTATTTCATTTAATTAATGCTGGATTGCTACTTGTGATAGAGCTGATAGACAATTCTGCAGTCAGAGATCACGACCATCATTACGTCTGACGTTACTTCATAGCATCATGGAGCAGACTTCCGAATTTCAACAGTTTCTGTTTTTTCTCTTGCAAATTCATTATTTATTTGTAACTTTCATAATTAAGAGTATCACGAATTGTTTTCTTTTTTGTTTTGTGGTTAACATTAAACTGTTTATACGAATGCTAAAGTAATTTCGGGGACAAATTGGAAAAATTAAGTTTTGGTCTTCATTAATTTTTATGAGAGTTAGCTTCCATGACAGCTACCATCGACAACAAAGAATGCATCCACTCGAAATGAAAAGACTCTAATCATCTTCTTATTAGCAATGCAAGAAATCTGATTATATCGTAGTTTGTAATGCGTTTTGAAGCGAAAGTAAATAAGTCAGTTTAATTATCATGTAAATATTACAAAATAAGGATTATTTTATTCTTTCTTGCATTCTTCCTCTTTACCGCGACTGTTCATCTTCAGAAATACTTGATAGGATATCGCGTAAACTCCAAAGGGACGTAAGCCTGATAAACAGGAGATAATTCATCTGTTCCCATGCGTATCTACAGAAAGTATTTGAAGGTTTTTTCCCCGCGCATCTTATATCCGTCTCATTTTTCGTGAAGCCGAACGGGTATTCCACATCCTATCAACACTGTTACCCCCCTTCACGGTCCTTTTGTCTCTAAGATTCATGAGTGAAGTCTCGTATTGTATTTGTTGCCTCAGGTGGTTATTAATTCGAGGCGTAAATGAAAGAAAACAAAAAAAAAACTTAATTATATTAAGATGAAGTGGAGCGAAAAATTAAAACTTGGTTACTTGAGTTAATTTTAAAAGACGTAATCAAACTTCGATTTCTTATTCAATTTTTTTGTGTATTATCAAAAATTACATTGCCTGTGGGTCTGGAAGCAGTGATAGTAACTAATTTGTGTTGATTGAATTAGATAATGAAGAGGAAGATTGAACTCAAACAATAGTGGGTGGTTTTTGTCCTGATTAAAAGGAGTTCATTGCACACATCGAAGATTAATTGCAAAAATAGCCCATTGTGTGGAAGTAAACTATTAATAATTATGTTCCACGTATATTGAGAAATTAAATACGTGAAAAATGACTTCCATACAGAAAAATTACCTTCAATAATAAATTATTTCAATTAGAATACTTTTCTAATTATTCAGTGTGTGTTCTTTTAATGTTTGAACAGAATATAATACCCTCGTTATGCACAAATGTATAAATCGACTCTGTGTGTGTGTGTGTGAGTGAATGTGTGTGTGTGTGTGTGTGTATGTGTGTGTGTGTGTGTTGATCTAATTGGCAAATAACGAACAGAATGCATTTCTAAAGGCTGATCTATATTCATCATCATCATAGATACTTAATTATATTTTAATCTTTGCCGATTTTCCATCTAGAAGATTCTGAAAGCAATGACTATAAAATTTATTACCCTTTTCCTAGAGCGAAATCATTTATTCTTTTTTCCCTCCCATTTGATCATATCTTACCTAGAAATTATTGATGTCCATCGGGAACTCCATTATCATTATTACTATCTCCTATTTTTTTAAATAATTGAGTTCTTCTAATTAAACAACCTGATTTACACCCTTATGGAGTGTTACATGTGTCACAGGAGAATAATTTAGTAGCACTATTGTTTATTTTAGTATTGCTGTGACCATTTTTAATTCGTAAATTTCTAGTAAAGCTAGTCATAATTTGAACGTAGTCATTTTTCATATTTTGGTACAAATAATCCTGTCAAATTCGAATATATACGACCAGATTAATGACCGTATATAAATCATAAAATTGATGCACGTGCATTCTCCTTAAAAATTAAATAAAAAATAAAATGGACATTACGCCTTTAGTCGAAAACATTAAGTCTTCAGACTGCTTCATGTGTACATATGATGCACTTGACTCATTACTAAGAATAGACGTTGAAGCTTTTGGAAATTTCAGTGAAGAAGATAACAAGAGGAAAGATTTCTGTCCACTTTTCGGGTTTTTAAACACAGTTAATATTTTTCTTAGAACGTAGGGAAGAATCAATCATTATCATTCAGATATAGGTGATTATTCTGTCATTTTGTTTCTTTATCTGTAATGTGAACGTCATCGTAATAGATTTTGCCATAACCATGAGCATTTCAGTAACTAACTGCGAGTCAACATATAATAACTATATATATATATATATATATATATATATATGCTTACTTGGGAAATGGATTAAAACCAGAGATTTAAAATAGTTTGGTATCTTTAATATATATTATACCCAAGGTAAAAATTTTTCTACATCTATCTCTCATCCTGAGATTTTTATTTAATAAGGTCAAAGCACCTTATGGTAACTTGATTTGATAAAAGCTTTGTATTACTTAACCTTGGTATTTCTAAGCCTGGCTCCCACTGATGAGACCTCAATAAAGGTCGAAACCGGCCTGGGTAGTGGCCCCTTGGCGTTCATGCATAGCATCATACATCTCCTCAAGGAGATGTGCTTTGCATTTAGGGTAAATATTAAGAATAGTGATCAGAGATTATTCCACCTTTACCACGAGTTGTCTAAGACTTGCACTACTTTGCGGGTCGCCCAGACTTGCACTGCTTGCAGGCGCAAACTTGACTTATTTGTCTGTTTGCTTACTTGGGAAATGGATTTAAACTAGGTTTAAAATAGCTTGGTATCTTTAACATATATTATACCAAAGGTAAAAAACTTTCTACACACACACACACACATATATATATATATATATATAAAAAGATAAGCCGAAATTTGAAACGTTTTTATGTCACTGTTTTTTGTCTTACCGGCTTACCAGTCCGGAACTCGGGGGATGGGCGCCGTAGGCGCCAGGGTGGGGGAGGATCCGCCCTAGTATATATATATATATTATTATAACTATAAATAAACACAACTATATATTTCATAATAAGTATAACTAAATATAACTATACATTTTATGATAACAATATATAATAACTATTTTATAACCATTATATATTTGTCTTATCTGAGCATAGATACGCAAATACTCCAATAATAGGTCCTTATTGAATAAATAACTTTAAATAGATATCTTCATAGTATCCTCTAACGTATATGGATAGTAATTTTAAAGGAAATGGACAGTTATTACAGAAATAAATGATGGGTGGCCCCTTCAATGGTTAGTTTTCTTTACTGAGATGTAAACATTTATTATCGCATAAACACTTTCTTATTAAGTCCTTTTAGTGCTGGAACTAGAGATAAGAATAAACAAGAAGAAAAAATCCTCAATGATGATAAAGCAATTTTGCTTTTTGTAGTGGTAGCACTGACGACAAAAAAAAAAAAAAAAATCCTCTTTTTTACCACCAGAAATATCATTTCATAATTCCTGAGTCAAGAGCCATTCCTAATTCAAGCGATATTTCAGTCTTTCAATTATAATTCATAATTCAAGAGTCATTCTTTTTGATACTGTTGTTTTTTTAATAATTGTCTCAAGAACAGCGATGATTCTTGAGTTCCAGGTGTTGTTATTGGATACCTGACAAGTAAACTTTAGTCGCATTCCTTATTCATAGTAATCGCTATAGAAACTGAAGAGAATACAAAATAATAATTGGATTTGAATTTTTTTTTTAATTTCTCCAAAAAGATTTTAGGAAATAATGTTTTCGGAGGGAGCCTCCGTATCTCAGTCGGTACAGACGAAGCCCTTTTGTCAGAAAGGTCTGGGTTCGATTCCCGTCTCTGACGTGAGGAATCTTTGTGATCTTTTTTGACTAAAGGTGAGTTAGTCGGTCTCATACGGAGGTAGAGGGCTTTTTTCCCGGAATCTCGGGTGTTTCGTCCCTCAAAACAGACAAACCGGCCAGTAGAACACACGCAATTTACAGACAAGAATATTTGGAGGCATAGGGATAACCGCCTTATCCTCGCATTACGGTTCCGAAATCCAATGATACTTGGAAGGCTATGGGCGCTTAAGTCCCTGTTAAAGCCACTGATGAGTGGATGGAATGTTTTCGAAACGTAAGTTCTCATTATTGAACCTAGATCATCAACAGATCTGTAAGAATGGAAACATCACATAGCAAACTATCAATACAAGGTTCGGGAGCCATCATACTTTTGGCAAGAGTTTCCCGTAAAAACCGAAATTAAAGTCCAAATTTAGATCCTATTTTTAACTAAACGCGAATGATAGATATGGCTGCCTGTGTAGCACGATTTGTCTACCCAGAGCATTTGTTTCTATTCTTCCAGAGGTCACTGACGATAGGAAATATTAAAGTGGATTTTGTTGAACTGTGGGCTGCAGATAATGTGAAAAGTGAGGGGGTATAACTCTTTGATGAGAGACGGTAGTCTTATAATCTATTATATTGGAATTTAGAGTTACATCTGCTCATGGTCATTTTTAAGCACATCATCGGAGATGTTAGTCACATCTCTTTTAGGTACTACGATTCCTATTCGTCAATTTCATTGAGCTGCTGAATCGTTTCTGCTGCCTCGGTTGGCCAAGTTGATATGGGGAGTATATCCTCCTCTTTTTTTTTTTTTTTTACTTTTTTTACGATATACAGGCTTTGGGTGCGAATCTCAATGCGTCATAGATACGAGAATACCTTTAGGTGGTAGACACTTTTCTTGGCTTGGCATGGCATGTGATAGAAAGTGACAAACTACCTTTCTTATTGAAGTTCTAAGGAATTGCCCGAAAAACAGTATACCATGTTTTTGAAAAGAATATTTTCTCGGGATTATCTCTTAAGCCTACTCAAGTTATTAATCTGCTATCAATTTATAATGTTTTCTGGAGATTTTCACGAAACAAAGGAATGAATTCAAACCATGGGACATTTACTGAAGAAGAGAATTAATACTAATTATCTTCTGTTTGATCTCTCCCTCTCTCTCTCTCTCTGTTTCTCTCTGTGGCGCTCTTTCTTTCTTTCTCTTTGTGCAGTTCACATCACTGTGCACTTTCAGACTAGTGTCTAAGTAGAATACAATGTAGGAAAATATGAAAGAAATTACTCTGATGGACACTTGGCAGACAAAGTTAAAAATACATCCTATTTAACTCTATTCCTTATTATACCGCATTGCAGCTTTCAACGTAAATCAGTAACAGACTCACAGTGGGCTAACTTTGTTTCTGAAATAAAGCCTAATATATAAAATGATCATTCGGATAATTCTTTCGACTGTTTCATTAAAAACAGATATAGAAGAGAAAATCCTCTAATTACTAGCGCAACCTCCTCGCAAGAGTAGAAAAGAAACCAGCGTAATTGTAATTTGTTCATGCTTTTTTGTAATTAGTATGCTTAGATGCTCCAATAAACAGGATTCTTATCTTGGTGTGTGGAAGGTATAATTAACTGTTTCCTCTCTTTCTTAGAGCCCATCTCCCACCTCCAGCCCTCAGCGGTTTCATTGATTTGCGAGCCTAACACAGTGTGCATGAAGATAATTAACGCCTCTGGAAAGAAATTCTGCCTTTAATTGAAAAACATTCATCTTCGATATACATTATTACTCCAATAATAACCTGATATAATGGGCATATAATACGATTTCACACACTCAAATAATACACGTGTAAATATTAAGGAATGAAAACATGTAAGGAATGAAAAAATCAGTTGAGGAAATTTTACTTTTTTATTGATACCTTTTTTTTTTTCATTTTATGATGTTACTCTTATTACGCCAAATCTGTGGCCAGTTACCTTGATATTACAGTACGTACAGAGACATGATGTATGCGGAAGAGAGATGGTGGGCTGTGTATTCTTCTATTATTACAACTTCTTGATTTGAGAAAACATTTTGAATTCACTAGTTCTTCATGGAGACTGAGAATGAATTCGGATATTTCTGTAGTATAGGTACTTAACAGGTATTTAAATTCACGACCTGCTACGTAACCTTGACTTTCGTAACGATACGTTTAAGAGAAAGTGGTTAATCCTATGTCTATATATATTTTTTTTGTATATAAATTACGTGTGTTCTCCTGGTCGGTTTGCCTGTTGGAACGAAAAACCCAGTTTCGAAAAAAAAAAAAAAAACCGTAACCTACGGTTTCTTCGAAACCGACTAAACTACGAAGGTTCTATGGCTAATGCAAATTGTGAAAATCATTATTATTTAGTAATTAGAAAAAAAGATGAATATAAATAGATTTTAGATTTCATTGACAGATTTTACAAATATATAGCTTTTACCTGTACTACTGCATGTTTTCGCCATTTCAAATCATATTCATTCATATTCTGAATTCTTTAAAATTATATTATTCCTACACTCATCAGTTTGAATTATTGTGCACACATCACAATGCACGTTATTCGCTTTCTACAGGAACAATTCATGCAGAGAGTTAAAATTACATGTGTTGTGAACAGCTTGAAAACTATCACAATTATAGAAAATTTGTCGATCCACACGCATCTACTAATTGAAAATGTTTTATCATAAATATCTCCATTCTTCTACAGTGGTGTGATATTAGAAATGGTGATATAAGTGAATTATAAACCATACTGCAAATGAAACAGTTTTATAGATGCATTGAAATGGTACTTAATCTCTTTAAAACAGTCATCCCTAAAAGTTATTGTACTGAAGTCAACAATGCTGTAGTCTTTCACAATTTGCGTTAAACTTGGGCTTTTCTTCAGTCTACATCACATTTTTCAGTGAAATAATCAGCTATTTCTCCTTTTATGATGCGTGTCGGTTTTTGAAAGAGACAAAAGGCATTCTTAATCCGACTTGAATAACCCTTTTACAGTCATTTCAATCAAATGTAGAAATGGAACAAAATTTAAAAGTGAACCATCTAAATGATGCAATTACATAAATTGGTCAGATAACTGTGTATAAACTACTAATTGAATGTTGAATGTGTAATCTCGAAGTTATCTATACCGAGCATAAAAAAAGAACATTTACTAGTCATCTCCAGTTGCATATGTTTCTGTGAGTTCTAAGAGACCTTATCTGTAATGTGCACTTACCTATGATTTATTATATGTAATGTAATCTTTTCAAATATTTGGACTAGCTTTGATTGAAAATCTGGGACGCCACAGGTTTTGGAAATGAATCTTATTAACATCTTTAAGACAAAAAGAAGAATCAAGGCTTTGCACATGATTAACTGATCCAAAAATTATACTGGCTTAGTTTCTATAGTTAGACGCTATGGTTTGAAAGTTAATTACAAACGAATATAGTGATAAATCAATTAAAAATAAATGCCTTTATCAGCTAGGAGGAAATACTTAGCATCGGAATGATTTCTGGTATGCTGGTTCACTCATACATAGCATAACATAACGTGGCATAAAAAATCCGTAAAATTATCGCACGACAAAATATTGACAAAGAGAAGAAAACAAAATAACAACAACAAAAAAACTTTCCCTTAAAAATCATTTAAAATGTATGTGAAAATATCAGATTATATGAACATGTAATACAATTAGACAAAGTGAAAGGTGAAACTGCAAATCAAAATATTTTCCTTTATGGAAAATAAATTCTAAAATATCTCCAGAAATTAATTTTTAAGTGTTCTACTGTATCTATAAGAGATATTCCTGAAGCATACGGCTCGACCCCACGCGCCCACACACATGCATACACGCAAATATATGTTATTAGCAGAGCATCAAAGGCTGATTTTAAAGATTTAGTATTGTATGAACGAACTGCAAAAGAAAGTTTTTAAAAAATTAAGAAACAATATTAGAAATATGCTATAAGAGTTTTCATCACTGAAGATTATGACATGACAAAAAGCCATATTCACAGACTTGCTCAAGGCAGGGTAATACGATTACTATATATATCTATGTCCATGGGATTCTAATCTGTAGCTTATTGATTTCAGAGGGAGAAAGTTAACCACGCGGCGAAACAGGCTGGCAAAAGTCATAATAATAATTATGCTAAATGTGCCTCATTGTTTCTCGTCTCAATCTGGTAAGTTTGCATTCTTTTTCAAAACTACATTCCAGTAAGCACGCCAGGAAATTACTGTTTATTTATTTATTTTATTATTGATCGACTAACAACGAATAGCACGAACAACAAGTAGATCAGATTCACCGCAGTAATTTGTTAATGCTTTTAAAATTGTCGTGCTCAAGTTTCCAATAAACGCCCCGATTATTATCTTCGCGTTTTTAGAAAATTAACTCCTTTCTCTCCAGGCCAGAACTAATCCCACCCTTCACTTATTCCTAACGGACTTCATTGATTCACAAGAATAACCGTTGGTGTTTCTAAGATAATGAAGAATGTTCAACCTCTTTAGTGGAAAATAATGTTCATTTGCCATGCATTATTAATTCTATAATAGCAGAGAATGTGTGAAAATGAAAGAAGAAATACATTTCTGAGATTTCTATTTGCACTTACAAACTGCCTTTCCAAGTATTTGTATTGCATAGTAATCTAAGTCATTAACTGTTTGGAATAACTATGGAAACCCTGTTCTCTTAATCTGTAGCATGATTCATGAGCATCCATATACCAATGACTAACTTATTCTCTGATATTACCTGGACTATCAGGTTCCATTGTTTGGTTCCTATTTTATGGTTTACGAGAAGCGCAGTTTGTATGACAGCTGCTAAGGTATTTATTCTCATCCAATATTCAGTACCGTGGTTTGGAGCGCTTCTCAATATGAGTTTACTCTCTCACGACTAATGCTTGTGAGCTATAGGGACATCATGATAATACTGATTACTTAATGTAGTGTGCAATAATGCGATGTGTGGTGTGCGACGTATGGTGTATTTGTGCATTATATATAGAGTCCTAATTTGTTGGAAGCTACAAAATTCTTCAGGAACGAAACTACATCAGAGCAATAAGAGGATATGATGTGAAAGTAAAATCGCTAATTTTATGATAACACACTCTTTGGTCATTTCTAATAAGTGCAGATCATATTAGATGCATCAGTGATTTCCTCAATGAGGGAATGCCCTTCAAATCGATTGCCGTGCACATAACAAAATTCTGTGACAATAAAACGATAATTCGATTTTACCTAATTTATCTTATCGCTCTCTTAGAAATAACTAAGTAAATCTTCGCCTCTTACTCGCAAAGCTGGCTAAACTCTGTTGTAATTTTATTCTCTTTATGTGAAATTGTTATGTAAAAACCAACGTCTTGCTGATGCCAATGCACTAGCAAAAGCTAAACTAATTCCATTGAAATCAGTGATACAACATCAAATTCCCGAGATCAATGCTGACAGAAGGACCTCCACTACGATAGCAAGACTACGAACAGGACATTATAGAGGAATGAAGATCAATACAGATGATACGAGAACATATAGAAACTGCAACAACTGCCCCAATACGGAACTGACACCCACTCACATCTTTACCTGTCCAGCAATTACAGCAGCCTTGCAAGAAATAGATCCTAATCCTGAACAACAGCTCTATACAAACAAAATCACAGACATAGCCAAAGCAGTACGAGGAGCGCACGGAAACATCTAAGACTCTTCAAAGGACAAGACAACAACAACAACAACAACGTCTTGCTACTAGAGGACCTAAAGTGCGATGTAAATCTAAAGTGCGATCTTATGTAACTTTTGATCCGATTACCATATAGGTGAGGATAAGAAAAAATGTTAACTGTCACCAGAAACAACGCACATTATCTATATTAGATCCATGTCATAGATATATAAAGCTGAAACCAATTCATTTGAGTTTTAAAAATTTTCACAGTGTGTTTACTGAGTGAGGGGTGGAATTACCTGTTTTCATATGTAGATAAATTGTAAAATGATTTCCCACCATAATACATAGAATATATCCCGTTTCGCTTTTGTAGGTGGGGTGGAGTTATATTATTATTTCCTCCGAAAGTTTGTCTAGTTTTAATAAGTAAACTTTGCCATGAAATATTAAGATAAATAAAAAAAATCTATAATATTAATATCCTCTATCATCTTTCCCACTCTCCAAGTTCTTATACTTGATGCTGGTAAAAAAGATTGGAATTAGAGTGCGAAAAATGCCTAAAAAACGTTATAAAAAAGATATTGTTCCACCTTTTCCTTCTAGCACATCATTTAACCTAGACAGTAATATTCTCGTATATTGCGGACAAGTTTCATTGGAAATTAACTTCCATTCTTCATTCAGAACTATCAGTGATGTTGGCCTCCTAGGACGATTCCTCGTGAGCTGTTCCACTTCATCCTAGAAACGTTCAATTGGTTTCAGATCTGATCTATGGACTCGCCTTTCCGGTTGAGGCCCGCTGTTATTCTCAGAGTGCTAGCAAAATTTGTGACAGGGAAGCATTTCCTGAAACAGAGAGGCTCCGCACAGTAGAATTCCTTAAATAAAGGTGTGTAGCCAGGTAATCTGAGAGATCTGTTTCAATGTCACCCAGAACATGAAAACAGATCTATCAGTTCGAAATAAGAAAAACAAGCGAACTAATCCCATACCATGAAACACGCTCAAAACCATCGCATTTTCACCACAGTACTTGAGAGTTTGCGTGAAAAACACTAGCTTTTTCGCTATCGCTTACAGGGAATCCGATGGAATCATAATGTAGAGAGAGTTATCCTTCCAGATAATCCTTTCCTTTTTCATTTGTCCACAGTCAGTTTTTTCCCGTTTAGAAAGCATTGCAACCATTGCTTTGCGCAATACTTATTTATTATTAGTATTGTGTTAGTTATTATGCTCGTGGTTAATGAGAGCTACGCCAGTTGACATTTTTGTTCAATCTAACGTGGCACTTAATGACATCTCCTTTATGCGCATGTCTTTCAAGAACATTATGTACATTTGCTTGGCCACACTCTTTCCATATTCATTTCATTACATCATGAAATGTTAGCCCTTTAAATGAGATGCGCCTTGGTCCCACTAGCTAATACTTGATTATCAGAAAATATTTTCGAATTAATTGTGTTTTTCTGAGTCTCTGCGATAACTTGTATTGTAGTCGCAATAGAAGACTACGACCGACCACGTAAAGGTCTGTTTATACAGTGAAATCGGCAACAAAATTCTTCAAATTGATGAAAGGATATCCTGAGACATCACTTATCCCGGTTAACTCTATTCATTAGGTTTAAACGTTTGAAAGAGAACAAAGAAAATTTGAAAATGAAATTAGATCATAATAGAAAAATACTAGAAAATGATAGATTGAGGAGTGGGCTAGGGATCATTAAAATCTATGTTGAATGCATCATACTGAAGTTAAATGGATGTGATCCAAACACTTAAGAGATATGTAGTGTCTGTGCTGCCCTTTACTTCTTTTAAATGCTATAGAACAGGACTTTGAATAGATGTATGCCTAGAAAGCATTTAATAAAGAAAAAAATAGGATGCTTTTTCTGCGAATCAAGAATTAGAGTAAGAAGTATAAATGTATTTCTTATATGTTGACCATAAAAGTTATAAATGAGGGATGAAGTGTACTCTGTTAATTAATTTTAAAAATGCAATGATGCGCTAGCCCAGAATTCTAAATGTCAATTTTCAGTCAGGACCTGCACCCGAATTTTATGTTATGCGATGTCATTCATTAAATTACTGTCTGATGGCTGTTTATGCTTCACTTTCAAAATCGGCACCACATTGAAAATCACTGGCTTTTATTATATTCACCCTAAACTTAATGCAAATGACTGTGCAAAATGATGCTGTAGTTAATGTAATTTTAATCACTTGCTTGATCTTTGTTTCCTTTTCCTCATCAGCCAGAGATATAATAGGTACAAAAATACAGGTGGGTTTACTTACATTTTCAAGACGTCACGTTTTTTGGTTGTCTTCAGAATCGCATTGTGTCAGTACCAAACTGAAAGTAATGCATTTTCTAGTACATATGAAAACACATTTACGGGAGTACAAATCTTCCATTAAGAGCGTTCGGAAGGCAAAGAAAAACATTTCGCCTTTCTGCTGTTTGTGCTAATGCGCAAACAGAAGATGGCTTCATAAGATCCCATTAACTTAAAAGCTTACTTCAAATAGAGGCGGACAACTAGGATTATATTTTACTTTATAAACTTCTTACTTCATCTAGAAAACGAAGTTATTTTTCCCTATCATGCCCTCCCTCCAACATAAAAAGTAAAACTGAATGCACTACCCTTTTAATACGTGAGGTCGAGACTGTACAAGGAATTTAACTTCTCAATAACAGATTAATTTATGAGCGCACCATTTCGAATATTTATATATATACAATGAACAACGTAACGGACTAACAGAGTTACGAAAATAAAATACTGTTTAGATATATTAATAATATTTAAATAACTTACAGAATAAATATTAATTAACTTAATAATATTGTAAAAATTACATTTGCTAATTAAATGAAACTCATACAAAAAGGAAGAAATAAAATAAAATTATAATTTAAACAGCTGTTTACCATACAAATTGGTCTCAGTTCCCATTCACATCTTCAATAATGGCAAAACGTTATTTATCTCTGTTTCTGATCATTTTCAATGTACAGAGTAATCAGTAGCCGTTTAAAAAATAAGCATTTTATTTTAAAATTGAAGTCAAAAACAAAAAAAGAGGAAAAAATTTCAATTTGCATTAGACCTATGCTGAACCTAGTTTCCTGTTTCAATGTATAACTATTTTAATCAGATTAAGTCTTTAACGGTTGAACTAAGATTAACGGTTTACGTTATATTACTTAATTTGTTCATTATGCTCATTAGTCCCAAAATGAGAATGCAGTTTGTAGAGGACAGCATACAGAAACAAATCTTGGCTAATTCGTTACAAGAAACTTACGCTTCTGTTCAGGATGCTTGGTTATAATCCTTTTGACCTGGAGATATGACAACGCTTTTATTAGATGTAATTTAATGAAATTACTTGAAAAAAATGCCTTATTATTTTCCACATTAAATATAGAATTCCTTTACATTTAATAAAATTTCGATCAATCTTATAAAGTCAATCTCATAATTTTATTTTTGCAACTTTTACCCAATATATAAAAAAGACATCAGGAAGGAGAAGTAATACATTTTATGCTTAACTTGATTGTATAAGCTGGTTTGGCTGGGCTCCTTCAGATTTGATTCTGTTATCATTAACAAATGTCACAAACGTTGTGTGTTTAGCCAAACTTTTATCAATGTATGACTTCAGAAACTCTGAATTTTCTGCCTGATTGCCTTGTGCAATAAATATACCCAACATTAAAATTTCAAGTCGACAAATGTACACATTGGACTGTATGTAAATGCCAAACTGTCCTCTCCGATCAAACTCATGATCCTCCATCGCTAAGTCTGGCATCACTAGATACAATCGTGAATAGATGGCATGAAATGCCAACTAAAATTCAGAAGTGTCAACATCCCAGCTTCGGGTCCTAGATTTTCCTTGGGTGGCAGAATTGATTTCCTAAGCTGCTACAACTCGATATGTTCCCTCTGACAACAAACATCCTTCAGTTGATGTTTGCATTAGAGCAATGGTCACCAGTATGATACAGTCACGCACCACTGCATTTCTACGTGACCGATGTAAATATTTATTCCGTGTTTTTCCGTGATTTTCTCCTAAATATCTACCTATACATCTCAGATATAGCTAAAATAAAAGGTAACTGTTAGAATTAATACTGTTATGTTGATCAACGTATATTGATCAACAACAAATATAAAACAAAATAATCCGAAATAATCCCACGAAGTTCTGACCTGCATGTTCGTCACTTTTAATAGTAACCAACTCTCTTGTACTTTTCTCCCCCCCCTCCCTTAGAAAATGTTTTTTTTTTTTTCCTGAATAAGTGAAATAGTACACTTTACGATTTTTCGTCCATCTGATGCATCCAAAGGAGTGCTCTATTTTTCAGTTATGGTTAATTTTAAGAAAACGTTGTTATAGTCATCAAATCACAATTTTCTTAATGTAATTATTTCATAATTAAACGGTGCTAAATAATAATTTATATTTAATTATTATCGACTGATAATTATTGAAACCTGCAAAAACCTGCAAAAACTAAAATCACGGATTATTCAATTTTATTATTTATGCACTTATTTCTTTAGACTTCATATGTAGATTTTATCAATAAAATAATACTGCAAGAGATATAATTTAAAATAGGCTAATATTAAATGGTAATTAACAAGCCAGAACGTATTTTTCCCAATTAAATAAATAAAAAGCAAAATACTAGCAGAACATCGCCGAGCTTTATTACAGAAACATGAAAGTGCACTTCTTTGCTCAACACGGTATTCTAATTTAAATCCTTTTGAACGAACATCCACATATATAGATCTCTTCTGCTGTACCAGGATTAGGATAGATCATCTAAAAACTGGAAGTGAAGGTTATGAAGAAAGTTATTGTTAGAGTTTAAATTATATTCCGTGAACGACGACTTTGTTGTAAAAAGGATTTTTTTTTTGTCTTTCTTTAATCCCCCCCCCTTTTTCTTTTGAGCTAAGTTATCAGCAAGCACTTATCAGTTTTCTGTAGCTAAACATGTAATGTAATATGACAATTCTGTTTTTTTTTCAGTAGTTTTTTAAGTAGAAAAATCCTTTGAACTATATTAGAAAGAATACTCATTTATAGTTATTTTGTTTATTATGGAATGGATAGAATAATGTTTTTTTCCATCAAAATAAAAAAAAAAACATTAAATCTATTCAATTTGTATTTAGCATTAGAAAATGTATAAAAAAGCATTACATTTTATTGACATTATTGTTTTAAATTTACTGTTTCAAATTTTAATGACTGGTCTTCATTTATATATCTTGTTTTTTGTAGGAAGGTACTTCAAGAATTTGTACTACTTTCTTTCAACTTCTTTAAAGTTAAAGAAGTTAAAAGAATATAGTTAAAAGAAGTTTAAAATTAAAAAGGAACAATGTACCTCGTATTAGCCATTCGCCATTCGCACACACAATGGTACTTTAATCCGGATGAATTCCAGTGCAACAGTCAGAATACAGTGGATTTATTATTCTGAGTGTTGCACACCTTTTACGCAGATGTTTTCATAGATGGAATTCATCCGGATTGAAGACCATTGTGTCAGTAATACGAGAAGTATTACTGACTAAGCTAATCACTTTCATCTTATTAGGATCCTTCCAGATGCTCTTGTCTGAACAACACATCATTTAATTGCGGAATTACAACATTTACTTTCACCGTTGAGATTATACAATGACAGCTTCTGATTCCTTAGTAACATTGGACCTCGTATGATATTTGCATTCACGTAATTAAATGTCATGAATCCTTCGTCTTAAACCCTCGCCAAACATCTACTTTCTTAACAACAGATCTCCGCTTCAGAAGTCGCGAAGAATTGAGCTGCCTGTCAGAGGGAAAGTCAACGTACCAATGCATCGTCACGTTAAATTGCTTTCCTTGATATCTTTTCTAGCTCGATCAAAAGAATGTGCAGATCCAAAACGCCTTTACAATGTCGCCATATCAGCAGAAAGGCACCATGGTTACGGAAACTGATATAGGAAACTGTCTTCTCTCTCTATAAAGATTAGTTTTAGTTATTTTGGTTAAAACTAATCAAAAGTGATTACGTTACCACAGTGAACCATACTTAACACAGAACTTCTTGTAAAATTTCATAACTCACACCTTAAATTTCATACAAAGTGCATTAGACATTGTAATGACTATCATACCTAACTCTGATTGGCTTATTCGAAATTCTATTAAGGGGGGTGGGAGGAATTAAAGTAACTAAAAATTAAAGTCGGAATTAAACAGATATTCCTGATTTATAAGTAAACCCTTTCATAATTTTTTTATTCCCTAGGTAAATTCACCAACTTTCACCATCGCCGAGGTTGAGTGCATTCCTACTGGGTCCTGGATGAAAGGGGCTACGCATTTAATCCTAACACTCGTGGGCGTGTGTATGGGTGGGTGTTTATTCTGTAGTTGTTATTGCTGAGTTGCGATGTTATGAAGCAAAGTTCATTCGGTGGAGAAATCATAGCTTCCTATTGCTAAGATCAGCTAATTAATTGCAATTAAAATTGAAATAAACATTTATTAAATATAATACATTAATTAAATGATATGAAAATGAATTAAACGTTTATTAGTTTTTGTCTATCTGAAAGCAATATGAGAAGTTTTGGGCCTCTTCGAATAGCAATCGATATTTCGGTGCTCTATTCAATGACTGTACGTTTAAGAATACTGTTTGTGGTGGTAGAAAATTATTCCATAAAGAGTTATTTATTAAGAGCATGTTAAGGCGTTCAGCATGCTCTTAACTATCTAGGAATGCAAATAGTTTCTAGTTTGCGATTTTAAGTTTTTGTTTTTGTGTAGTCTTTTGAATTTTATGTAAAATTCTACAAAAAAAAGAATATTGCATAAAATTCATTCATATATTTTTATCATATATTAAATTAATTTAATATATGATATTAATATTAATTTAGTGTATTGTTGCTCGATGAGAAGAAAAACGACACGAAAAACCAGACATAATTTCAATAATTTCTGGATAATTATTTTCCTTTTTAATATTAATCTTCCGAAGCATCGAATTCAGAACGTGATGATTGGAGAGCAAACACGCTGCCTCTCGCCAAATTATATACACTCATATTTATGAGGATCGCTGTCGCCGTGATCACTTCCTGGTGTACACCTCTTCAATGAAATTATTTTATCGAAAAAGTGTATTCCTTTTACTTTACATATTCACTGAAAGTTGTGTTTAGATACATTATGAATGTTTTTTTTTCTGTCCGCCGATTTCCAGTTGCTGTACCAAATTTATATGAAATTGATTTTAATGTTGATTTTGATCAAATATATCAGATTTAATAGTATTTTCATTAACAATATGAACCCTATAATTATATGGCTCCAATACAGAACAACGGATATAGCGTGCACCGTTTCTTATTATACATGATTGAAAGTCTAACCATGCGGTCTTCCTCTTATATCCTTTATTTATAAATGCTAACCTGAAATTGGAGATTAGAGTAGAAGCGGTGTGTTGCATTGTATAAAGTCCTATTTTTTAAAAATTAAATTTGAGTACTTGGAACATTTTACTTCTAGCTAGTATAACTACAGGACATTTCCAGCTATACAGAAGATATAGATTACTAATGGCATGTGACGTTGAGGACCTGATTTTTAACATAAATATTGGACCTTATGATCACTTTTTGAGCTTATGAGCCCTGTAAAACTTATCCCATCGAGTGGACTTGTGGTGGACTGGTTATTTATTTTCGTGACGATGCAATCTAAATATTCCTTCCCATCAAACCTATACCTTTTGTATGTATTCCAAATGAATTCAGGAATCACAGAGATCCAGTTCAGTGTAAATTAGTTCTTCGTAATAATATTCGGCACCCACCGCGTTTCTCTGGTTTTAAAATTAGCGCCCAGCTTCTTTTAGGAGCACTGCTTCCTGTTTATTCAAATCTTAGTTCTATATTAATTATCAATGTGTACTATACGACTCTTAGTTGTATCTTCAGTATCAATGTGTACTGTAGTCTTTCTCGGACAGATTGTCTTATATATGAAAAAAGCAGTTCTTGAAGATATAAAATAAAATCAGGGTCCTTGATTTTTGAACTTGTTTTTCTTTGAACCAGAGTATACACTTGATTAGAATGGTTACAGTCTTCTTGGCTGATCAAGCATTTCCTCATCAGTCCATTCATGCTTCAACTGATCGAAGTACTACTAGTTTATCGACTGGAATGTTCAAAGTTTCCCTCGTAGATGTCATATGTCAAAAATTATATTCCTCACATGATATTACGAAACCAGAAACAAACAAAAAAGTCACAACACTTCGGTATTTATCTAACGTGACATGGCCAGAAACAACACAGTGTATAGAGCCTTAACAATAAATGTAATCGCCAATTGGCGCAAGAAGAAATTCATGTTCATAACATTACATTACAAAGAATAAAATATAGGTAAAACCGTCTATTTATTCTTGTGTATATTCACTGCAAAATAAAACGACGGTGGTTTTCGAGGCATGACATTCTTGGATTTAAATTGACAGAAAATTGTATGTATACTTCTTGATTGAAAGAGTAACTCAAAAATAGAGAATGTGGAATTTTTGCACTGCTCATCTGCATTGTATTTGGTATTATCTTCATGATAATATCCAAAGTTCGCTATTAGAATAGAAATCATTGATTGTTAGAGCAGATACGTATCATTTTTCGAGAAAAACTAAATCACTAACACCATATACAAAGTTATCGAAATATTAGGAATACTGCATATTCTACACCCTCTGTCCAAAAAGAAACCGAACTTTTGAAAATAGAAGAAACAAGTGGAGCTACCTGTTGTATCTTTTTGTTGTCGAAAGCGGCAACCTTCATTAGTGTTATATCAACTCTTTATGACATTTGCTTTATTATAAGCCGAGTTATAGTGCCAAGAGTGACAGAGCGTTTTGACGAACGGTCGAAAAACGAGTTTCAAACAGAAAGCTACGATTGACTTTTGATTTAAACTTGGTAAAAGTTTTAACCGAAACATCAACTGCTTCAAAATGCATACGGTGATGAATTCTTATCCCGCACTCAAGTTTACAAGTAGTTTAAGCAATTTCAGAGTGGTCGTGAGACGCTTGAGGACGACGAAGAGCCGGGCCGTCCAAAAACTGTACTGAGCGAAGTTAACATCCAAAACGTCCGTGATTTCATCAAACAAAACCCGAAATCGTCCATAAGATTGATTGAAGATGAATTTAGGGATCCAAAATCAACTGTGCGCAATATTATGACCGAGAGTTTGGGCCTTCGTAAATTGAATTCGCGATTTGTTCCCCATAAGTTGACCGACTACCAAAAAATTTATCGAATTGAACACTGCAAGGACCTCGTTAAAACCGCTTGTAAGGACTCAAACTTCCTTGAAATGATCGTTACTGGTGACGAAACGTGGTGTTTTTAGTATGAGCTCGAAACAAAGCGCCAGAGTGGTGAGTGGAGACCACCAAAAGAGGGGCATCCGAAAAAAAGTCGCTTGGAGAAATCAAAAGTGAAGAGAATGCTGATTTGTTTCTACAATTCCAAGGGCATTATCTACAAAGAATTCCTTTCGCCTGGCCAAACGGTTAATGTTGAGTTTTATCTGGAAGTTTGAAGCAATTGATAGCGAGAATTCGTCGTTTACAGCATGAATAGCTTGGCGACCGACCGTTCGTTAAAACACACTCACTTTTGGCACTATAACTCGGCGTATAATGAAACAAATGACATAAATAGTTGACACAACACTAATGAAGGTTGCCGCTTTTGACAACAAAAAGATACAACTGGTGGCCGCACTAGTTTCTTCCATTTTCGAAAAGTTCGGTTTCTTTTTGGACAGAGGATGTAATCCGAGCCTGCAGGTAAATTTGGTATATGCATTTATATTAAGGTGTCAGAATATAAAACGCATGTATTTTGAAAAATCATACAAACGAACCTAAGATGGACAGAGATTTATGGCAAGCAAATGCCGAATTCGAGAATGGGATTGCGAAGCGACCTCTATCGCTAAGAAAATCGTACACAAATCATCCTAAATATCTTATTAGCAATTGCCGTAAAATTTCAACTAACGCCGCTTTCCTTTGTATGGCGACATAATGCAACGAAGATGTGTCTTCGCACTGCAATTTGGAGTTGGCTTTGTATACCTAATTGCTATACGGATTACAGCGATTCATTAAGTCCTTCCTTGTAATCGTTTCCCTTCGTCTGCTCCTGATTTCTGTCATTTAATAGATACGATTAGACGTTTTCGTTGGCAAGCATCGTTAGAAGTTTCTCTGTCAGATGGTTCCCATCACAATCTCGCTTGTTCCGTTTACGAGAAATTCTACCTAAATGCAATTTCCAGACAATATGCGATTAATCTTTAACTAACCTGGATGTGTGTTTGATAATTTTGTTTCAAATAGTCGTAATAACCTCTTTCCGTGATTGAAGACTTAAGTACAGACCTGAATAAGACATTTATCCATCTATTTCGAAAGAAAAAAAAAACAGCACATCATGATAAAGACCGCCAGGAAATCTAATTAGATGGCGGTTACCTCAATTCGAAATGAAATAAAAACCCTTGAATATGCGTATGATATATAAATTGTATGAGTTTATTTTCTATTAGTTTATTCAACATGTGTAAACAAGAACTACCTGAACTAAACTAGGATTGTACTTTATTATTGAAATAGTTTTTTTCGACAGTTATTATTATTATTATGATTATTATTATTATTATTATTACGCAGAGCTTATGTGACGTTCTCCCATTAATAATTGCTGGTAGTCAATATATTTTGTGCGCCAACACTATTTCATATTGCTTAACCTACCTCAAAAATCTATTTTTGTCTCTTAATTGAGTGTGTTCTCAAGTCGTTTTTTAGAACGAAAACCTTATAGCTTATATTCTCCTGAAAAATGTAAATATTCTTAGTTAAAAACGGGATTGGAAATCCGAGTACTTTCAACCATAGCACATGTTGGTTAACTGAACAGTTACTGCTCAGTTTAAATTGCATCGCTATTTACATTGAGTTTCTCAATTAATTTTAAAACAGGTTTTCGCATTTAAAAATAATTTTGTAAGCTTAATGGAAATTCTATAATAATGAACGTGAAAACAAAAATAATCCGATACTAATAAGACAATTAAAAACTGATTTTGATAACCTTCGTTTGTGTCCTTCTGGTGTAAAACCACTGAGGTATTTACATGTTTTGATTATTACCATAAGGAGAGAATTTGAATCTGAAAGTTTACATAATGGCAAGCACAAAAAAGACCTCTTTTAGGATCTCTCGTTATCAAATGATATCTTAGCATTCAGATAGAAATCTCGAATATCATACTGCAGTCTTTATGTAAAGCAAAATAGTATCGTAGCGACATCATTTTGAAGAAGAGCCACGAAAAGTCTTCAACTTTGAAAATATAACTAAGTAGTTTAGTCAAGAGGGATAAAAATCCATATTTTGGATTTTTATCCCTCTTTGGACAACAAAAGCAGACGAAAGTTTACATCTGTATGCTTTTGCCTTAATAAGGTCTCCAAAAAAAGTCCCTGCCTTTCTTTATTGTTAAGCAAAGAAAATTATGGAAAATATAGGAAAAGCCCTGTATTTTCTTTGCGAATTGCCATCATCATCATAAACATTTTCAATATAAAGTTCTGTTAACTTTTCTTTCACGGATTGTGGATATTTCTCATTCTGGATTAAAATAGTTGGTTAGATTTGCTATATGAAGTGTATCCAGAACCATCTTCGAAATTACATGTATTTTATAATGTATACTGTCGAAAATGCCGAAAAATTTGAAAGTAAGATATATATATAAAGTAATATAGTGTATATATATATATATATATATATATATATATATATATATATATAGAGAGAGAGAGAGAGAGAGAGAGAGAGAGAGAGAGCTTAGTTTTCAACTTTATTCCGTTCATCTGCTTTAGACTGCGTGAGTCTGGTAATAACCAACGGATGGACTGTTGAACAAAACAAATCCTTTGGCATTTGATGAAAAGGTCAAAATATGTTTGGCTAAAACTTAGTATAATTTATAGAGCGATAGATCTTAATAAAAATGACCAGTCAGTTAATGCGTGCTTGATAAATACTTTGATGTAGACCACCACTGCATATTGTCAAATGCATTTTCATTAAGGTGTTATAAGTTATCGCTGGCCAATCAGCCAGTACACGAGACATGGTTAAATTTGTCAGAAATATTTAATTAGCACGATAATGCGTATAATTTAACATGATTAGTGAGAACATTAGGCTAAAAACGTGTTCTATCCATTAGCAGTAAGAGCTTTTCCTCCATGTATTAATTGCATACATTGCACTAATGAGAATTTACCCATCTTTCTTTTAACAATACTTACTTAAATATTAAATCTTAAATAGCCCTTTACCTATAGGCTTATTAATATGATGTCCTCCGGATGGTTACATACTGATAGCAAATAAAGACCATTTTGGTAACGGAGTGTTCGCTAAAGATAAAATTCATTAGATGGTTTGGATGAGGAAATTCTCTTAATACGAGTAATCTTCGGTAACGAAAGCATCTTGGGCTACAATAAAGACGCTTCGATTAATGCTGAACAAATACGAACTATAGCCCTTAATAATACGTTTACTGAGTTTAATCTATCGAATAAATACTACTGCAACTCAAAATTCGAACAACAACAGAAATAAATCCACGTGCAAGACTCTGCTGTGTATTTAGAATTAAAAGAACTTGATACAAATTTTCAGTTTTGGTTTGCACAGCTCTAAATTACACAGCCTAATATGAATATCACTGTTTTAGATCATAAATACTGACCATTCTTTAACAATAACTACAAGCTTTGCATCTTATTGCTGAAGATTTCAAAAAAAAGTCCCATTTTTGAGACTTCTAAAATCACTACTATTTTCTCATCAAAGGTATCACCAAATTTAACCCCTTCCTTTTTATTTGCTAGTAAATAAATAAATAATGAAATCATTAATTTTTAAACCATCATAAAGCAGATCGCGATAACATCATTTAGAATGTATATAATCTGAAAAAAAAATCTAAACAAACTAGAAACCTTTATCACCGTCATCATTAAGATCACCATTGCCAATTGGTCCAATGTGTGCTGGTGTATGATGCTCGTTTCTCCTTTTTTTTTGCCATTTCTCTCTGTCCATTGCTAGGTGACTCAAATCCTGCAAACTCTTTTCACACCATTCTTTCATCTTATCCACGACCAAGACGGGAGTACTGGCCATCCTCTTCTATTTATACTATCCTTAGCACCAAGCATCTAGGTTTTGATCTTTCTACTATCAATTTTGCAGATATATCTACAAAAATTAGTTTCCTTTGAATTAGTTTTGCATTAGATTCTTTTGCACTTTACTTCACTCTACAATTCTCCATTTCTTACCTTTTTCACCTATATAACTCGTACAATCTTTTAACTCGTACAATCTTTCTATAAGAAAGCCGATATTCATCTTACGATCTTTGACCATCCCATGTCTCACAACCGCTGGCAAGGCGTTGTGCCATAATCAATGTGGTCGAAAGAGAAAGATTATTAATTTTGAAGTTGGTTATTGGCAAACTGTGCCAATAAATATCGTAAAGTCTTAAATATATGAATTATGTTGTGAAAATGCATGTTTCCAGCAGTCTCAGCTTTATGAGAAGGCTAACTTATTTACTTATCCATATCTTGTCCAATGCCTGCAAGTTTATTTTCGCTTTTGTTATCCGATCTCTTATTTTTTTTTTACAATCTAAATCACGCGTCACGTTGCTCCATAGGTATGTAAATTACCTCTTCCAGGTCTTGTCCGTTGATCTTTATTTGCTTTTTCATCCTCTTTACTCCAAATATCACTGTTTTTGTTTTATCCATGTTCATCATCAACCAATATCTCTATATATTTATTTTTACGTAGAGCTTTCTCCACAATTAATCTTTAGATTAGTTTTTGCTGTACATTACTTCTGTAATGTACACCATTACATCTTCTAAATCCCGCTTGATCATCTTCAAAGGTTTCTTCCATTACTTCCCTTATTCTTTCTCTTAATATCATCATAAGTACTTTTCGCACAAGATTCGTTAGAGCTGTTGTTTTCTACTTTTTTTTTCGGTCTAGCTTCCTTTTCTTGCTTCCTTTTTCGTGAATGAGTATTAGAAAATCACGTTGTGGCATAATTCTACATCTAAGTTTCCGGTCACTCCCAATCAGATTTTGAAAGTTCTTTCAATATATTATTTTAAAGAACCTTAAAAATTAAACAATTCATATACTGCTAAGAAGTTTCGAATCTCTTACAGAAACTAAAATAAAATATTGCTTTTAAATGATTTAACTCTGCAATATCCTTTTTAGGGGCATTTTTTGAGAATGTGTGAGTTCCTCGTTGTTAGTGTGAATAATAACTTCATTTAGAGGTTTGAGCAGAGTGTGCTTATATTCTGCCACAAATTAGTATTTCAAAAACTGCTCAACCATTTCAATAAAAGAGCACCTCGTTTTTTTAAGCTTTTGGCATTTATTAAACACTTAAGTCCAACCCCCGAATATGAGAGATCAAATAAATAGCAGAAATACCCGCTGGCAAGTCGTTGTAATGTAATCAATATGGTCGAAAGAGAAAGATTGTTAATTTTGAAGTTGGTTATTGGCGAACTGTGCCAATAAATGTCGGAAAGTCTTAAATATATGAATTCTGTCTCACTTCTTACAGAGTTTCTATAAATGTTAAGAAGCATGCAGTTCTGTTTAATAAACGAAGCAATCTTGAGTTAGTAGCAAGGAAAAGACACAACAAATTAAAATAAGAGAGATTTGCGCATTTCACTATTACACACACATGACAGCATTCTCGCTTGCGCGTTGTTTATATTGAAGTAGTGAACACTATTTCATGATCCAGGAAACTGCTAACTGTCTTTGGAGCGCGCTTTGGTCTTATATGAATTTATTGTTCAAGTGGAATTTTATTGCAATGCCTCAAGACATTAAAATTTGGGAATGCTGCGGAAGAGAAGGTATAATCCCCCTTTTATTACGACTGAAATCACTTAAAAGAGCGATAGTAGTGGAATTTGTTATCAAAGAATAAGACTTTAGATCTCGTCTGAAGCATTTGTTAAGAAATGGAATTATACTCGTCTCGCACATTGTTTATATCTTTGGTTTGGATAGATGAAGACTGTCATAAAATAAGAATATATTTTTCAATTCTTACCAAATATAGAGTGGAAAGAATTTAAAAAAAAAATAGACATCAATAGATGCTGAATATGATCAACCATCTTCCACATAAAGCACGCGTGATTTTTTGCATAATAATTTCCAAGGTTTGGTGAGAACTTTGGACTAATATTGAGTTGTTTACTGTTGCCATAAAGAAATATGTTTTGCTTTATATTTCTTTGTATTCCTGAAAGAGTCGGTATTGTTTTTCTTTCCTTTCTTCATCTATTTTCTTCTACTCCAGGCTCGCACTTTCTTTCTCTCTGTATAGAACGAGAGAAACTCTTATACTAGCTGGATACTTCAGTTCAATACATCTTTAGATCTGATGATTGGCAGTAGCAAAAGACGGAGAACTTTACTGCAGATACATATTTATAGAAAACAGAGCACCAATGGAATTATTAGGTTGAATGATTCATATAGAAGTTGCCAGGTCATACTCATTGGCAATCCGTCATCTCAGTTATGCCCTCACATCAGTAACCGACTATAAAACAATATTAAATTTCATTAATGAATTTATAATTTATATATTACTTCATTATTTGTTTTCCCAATAAATATATATCTATAGTTGTTGCACGAATATTTTCCAGTTCCACCAACTGAACCAATTATTTATGATGAAGAGGGGACGCAAGTAAAAGGCCTGGTAGGACCGTATAACGAGGGGGAGTCTTTGCGATTAACGTGCGAAACAGATGGAGGTTCGTATGTTTATTAATTACAAAATTTATTTTATAGCATTTTATATACAAATATATGTAAGAAATTAAACAGCAAAATTACATAAAATATATGTACTTTTGTGTTTCTTTTTTTTTTATTTAAAAAAAAAACATTCCTCCTAATATTTGACTTTTAAATCTTTCTTTATTACGTATATTATTTCTGGGAAAACTCCCATGTTACTCCTCTTTATAAACTATTATAATTACGGCTATTTTGCCTGCTTCAGTTTAGGAGTGCCCCTGTTTAAATGTCATTGGCTATTTACTCACGGAATCTTAGGGCATTGTAGATGTAAATTTACTAGATATTTTACATCTACAATGCCCTAAGAATCCGTGAGTAAATAGCCAATGGCATTTAAACAGGAGCGCTCCTAAACTGAAGCAGGCAAAATAGCCGTAATTATAATAATTTCTTTATTACGTTTATGCAGCTGCCCTAATCAGGGTATAAAACATCTCGCTGTTATTTGAAATTATTTAAATTCTTGTTTGAAAAACGATACATTGAGTTTCTGCAGCCTTATATATACCACGCTTAAAAATAGACAAAAAAACTAGAACGCAGTTTCGTGTAAACTATAATGTATTACTCAAATTAGCAAAACAAAAAAAAATATATATATATATATTAAAAAAAATATATATATATATATAGAAAGTTTTTCTTTCATCTAATATATTAAATTCAGATATTAATCAAAATTTGTGAATGTGGCGTCGCGTGTTCATTTCGATTGGGTGTGCGGGGTTGGAACCCGCGCTACAAAATTCACATCACTTTGACTGTATGATTACATTTTTATCGATGTATGAAAGTTTTAAGGATGCATAGTGCATCAGTGCTCATCTTAATTGGTCCAATGCAATTACTTGTAGGATAACGTTGAATACTTTCATTTATCAAGTAATTGTAACCAAATCCGCCTAGAGTGGGGAACAACATGTTTCTTTTAAGATATATTAGAAACCAACAATGAAGGAGAATGCTATATTCGGTTGGGATATTTGAATTACTCAAACGTGTGAATAAAATAGTAAAATAGTCATTTTGGAAGAGGAGAACGAGGCTTCCCTCCTTCGACTACAATCATAAAGTCCGCAAAAGCTATGGCAGAAAAAATGACATTCAGTAGATCGTCAACACTGTTTCCCATTGTAAATATGGGAAAAAATGTTTTAAATTATTTATAGAAAATTATATATTAAAAGTTGTCTATATCGGTGTCCTAAACACGTCAGTTCACACTTCACGCACAAAAAACACAAATGAAACTCAAAAACCAAAAACAGCAACTCATAACGGATGACAACGTTCAATTGGATTGCTGGACACAATAACCAATCACAGCCACCAATTTTTGGGTACTATTATCTCAGCGCACATCCTGCCTCGCCTTCTGGGTGTGCTTTTAAAGCACCCAGAACGCGAGGAAAATTCTTGGCACTGGAATGCTAAGAATTTTCCGCGCTGCGCTATCTGTACGTCTGTTCAAAGGGCTCAAAGGTGTTTGTATTTATGACCGCACACCCGGGCTATTAATGCGAATGTCATGCAATGTTTATGCGTCGAAATATCCTCTTCAGGAAGCATAAATGTATTGTGTTTAATTTATGAATCACGCGAAGCCAGGAAACAATTCGGGGGGGGGGGGGGTAACAGGAATAAATGCAAAAATATAATATCATTGTGAAAAAAGTTAGGTAGAACGAAATTAGCTGTCTTGAGATAAATCACTATGAGCACAATAAAGCAGTTTGTATACTTAACATAAAATTTGTTCTGATATACAACAAAATAATTATTACGTCTCAATTACTTACATGTCTCGTCTGTCTTTTGAGTAATGTTAGGCACCGAAAACTTTTAAACAATAGTTCGCAAGAAAATTACTTCCATGGTTTATGAAAGAATTCAGCGAAAAATTATAGGTGAATTGTTTTTTCGATCAATTGCATTTGCGACGAATTGTCGTCCGATGAACTGCGATTCGACGAATTGTTTATTCGATAAATTACCTTTTCTATGAATTGCCTTTCGATAAATTCTTATTCGATGAATTGTTTATTTGTCGAATTGCTCATTCGATGAATTGTCGTTCGATGATTTGCCATTCGGTAAACGGTCTTTCGATTAATTATTTTAGATAAATTTTCCTCAACTCTCCTGTAGTCAAAGGCTCATCGAGAGAGAGAGAGATTTTTTTTCATTAACAATTACATAAATTATATAAGAAATATCCAATACAGTTTAATTAGCAATATTATTATTGTAAATTTTTACAATTTTTAAATTCAATTTTTTTGAATTAAATTTTTAGTTTTAATATTTGAACAATGCTTGATTTAATAATTATTATTCTAAGAATAATATAATGATATTATTCTTAGATCAGAATAATCCGCTTTCATAATCTATGGTAAATGAAATCATAGATTATGAAAGCGGAATTAAATATATATAGAAGATGTATATTTAGATTTATTATAGCAAAACAAGCGACAAGAAAAATGTAATGCAATTAAGTTTAGAAATGCTAAAGCATTTAGTGCATAATCTCAAGAGTGAAATGAAGTCTCTGAAACTTGTATTGGAAAGTGTTTGTTATCACTCCGCGAATTGAATGATAATATCCGGTTTGAGATTAAAAAAAATCTTTGGTCGAATTTTTTATTATTAAAATCTGTTACTGCGTTTTCCACTAGCTATACCTGTTTGCTAGGCCCTTAGGGTAACAATATGGTAATAATAGTTAAATTGAATACACTGAAACGACTTACTATCCCCTTTCCTAATACATATTATAAAATTTAGGAATTTCTTGAAAACATATTTTTATAATATAAAAAAAATTCCGTGTATAAGAAATTTTGTTTACTATTTCTTTAATCCTGCTTACAAAGGATTTCTTAGACCAATTTAAATATTAAACTGGCGACATGTTTGCCATTGTAAATCTATTTGAAAATCAACAAGGAAAACGTCACACAGGAATGCAATTTTCTCTCATAGAAATATGAAATACGTATTTTCCTCTAAGAAAATCTAGTAAGTTATTTCACAATAAACCTGGAAAATGCAGTTCTGAATACGTATATTCCACGAGATATTGAAATATTAAAAAAATCCTCTGACTGAGTAAAAGAAAATGCAAAGGTCTCTCTCTCTTTCTCTCTTTAACTCGTTGAAAAGCAATCAGTTTTTTAAAGGATTTCTTTCAAACATTTATATTCTCAATTCGGGCGAAAAATTCAATTTCTGTGATCAAATCTCAAACGCGATCTTCTGTAGCGACAGAAGATCGCATTTCAGATTTGAGGAGTTCGAGAAGCAATGTTTACAAAATGCTGAGGAACCAGGAATAATGAAAGTTAGAAACTGTTGTTCAAATGCACCACATATTCAAAAATACTGTAAAAAGAAAGACCCAAACAGATTACTATATAGCGAAATTTAATATGACGGAGTGGCCTTTTTTTTTCTCGCAGTACAATGCAGGTCCCCTAACATTCATTCCATTAATTTCTACATATTTCCGCTGGAAATATTCCGTCATTCCTTAAGTGGAACATATTTTAATTGGCGAACATAATGTCTCGATTCAAGTCACAAATTATTCACTTGTATTAAAAGCAGATCTTTCGCTGTACAATTCCATAAATGAAGACAGTGAACGTAAGAAAGAATACACCCGGAACATCATCCAAAAAATACAGAGATATAATACCACAGGACAAAAAGCCTTTGGATGATAAATTTAAATTTACCCTCAGGAATACTGTTGTCGTTTCATAACTACAACAACAATTTGTCCTTGTTAGATTGAGGAAAAATTGAAATGAAGATATACTTATTACTACAAACAACGCCCTTCGACTTTCAAAATACATAAAGTGCAGCCATAATACCAATATCATGATAATTATCAGATCTCATTACAGTTTGTGATCATTGGTTTATGACTATAGCTCTTCCATCGAATCCCTGCTGATGCTCTTGGTAGAATAACTCTACTTATATTAGGAGACATCTTAAGTGTTTTTGCTTTAAGTGTGAGCACGAGATTTGCCAAATACTATGCAGAGTTGGCCTTTGGGAAAATATTTTTAACTTATCTTCACTGATGGTGAGAAATTTGAACTATGGAAAAAATGATGGAATCCTAAACTGTGGAATCCTCCACACTCGACCAATCCATATTTCAAGTGGCTATCTACAATCTTCTTTGTATTTTGGGTATACGTGAATTTTCTTCATGCAGTCTATTTACTTGTTTCCAGTTTTATTCATATTTTTCTTATTTTATGCTCTCTCTCTCTCTCTCTCTCTCTCTCTCTCACACACACACACACACACACACACACACACACACACACAACATACATTCGAAATAATCTGTATGTCAGTCAAAAAAAATTCAATATGAATTTTTTTATTTAACGTTTTTAATTATTAGGATATTTTTCTAACAGGAGGATTAGAAATTGCGTTATGTTCATTTGTTCTAACTGTCATGAGTTTACCTAAACATGCATTTTCAGAACCGATATGATAACGAGAAAATGCTTCAAATATTTAAATACCAAAATCAGTTTAACATAGCCTATTATTTTCAGTCTTCTACGAAATCAGCAGTAAAATAAGTAACATAATTAAAATAATGCTATTTTGTGTATAATATGGGATTTTCTTTAAGCTTTCAGTATTAAAATTTTACAACCAAGGAAATTCTATTTTCTGAATACAGGCGGCATCAACGTTTGTATCAGACGTCACGTAAAATTATGTTTTGATATGCAGGATAGACTACAATAACTTATTTTTTCAACTTTGTGAAACTTCAGAGAAAACCGTCAAACATGAAAGAAAGAGATTTTTAAGAGAAGATGTACGTTGACTGAAAAATGTGAAGCAGAAAGGAGTTGAAAGCGAAGTTGGAATTGGGATCTCTTTGTTCTTAAAACTAATAAAGTATCCATCTGTTCCGGTTCGGAAAAGCGAAAAACAGAATCCTCTCCTCTAAAAATGAAAGACACCGCCTTAAGTATCCCTTTAAGTCTGCTTTATCTTACTAGTATTCAATAAAATGCCTAAGGAGCTTTATACGTAGTAAAAATTATTATTTTTGAAAATTTCCAATTTCCAATAATGATAGCTTGGGCTGAGTTGGTTTGGTTGGTATTATGGCAGAAGCAATCATTTTAGTGTAGGGTGTCCGGCAATTCCTTGTATTCTCCAATCAGGTTATTTGTTTTGCGAATGAGAAGAAAAAAAAATGCGAGTTACCGGTAGGAAAACCCTCCAACCCTATAAAATCGTCTAACTCACCTTCAATTGAAAAGACCGAATCCTCGCTTCTTAGACTGGTTTCGAATCCAGTCTAAGTGCTCCAGTGCAAGTGTCAGGTGTCCCAATACTTCTATAGAATTGGCAATTTCTATATTTCTATTGACTTTTTCTATACTATCTCCTTTCTCTGCAATGACTGCAGAAATCCTACCGGGCATATTTTCCACAAGCGTATATCATATCGATCAATGGAAATTTTGGATCATTCTTCCTGTAGGTATGTAATGAGATCCTGGGCTGTTGTGGGGCGGACGTTCCTTGACCTAACCCGACGCTCCAGTTCACCCACAGATGTTCAGTAGAATTGAATCAGAGCTCTGTGGAGACCAGTCAAATGTTGTGTCCTTCATGTCCACAAACCCCGCAGTTACGACAGCAGCCTTATGACATGGTGCATTGTCTTGCTGAAAGAAACTATGGTCATTTTCGTAGAAACACCAAAACGTGGGAAGCATTGTATTGAATATTCAGATATTTATCGAATTTCAATGTTTGTGGTACCATAAATACAGGTCCGAGGCCAAACCATGAGAAACAGGACCATACCATCACACCGCCACTTTAGAATTTCATAGTTGGGGTTACGCACTTTGGAATGAGGCGTAGATTGTAACATGATTCATCGCTCTATAACAGAGTTTTCCGAGCTTCTGCATCCTGCTGTACATGCTGTTTGCACCAAAGATTTGCATCCATGCTGTCAGACTTGGTTCTGAATTTTTTGGGGCAGATTCGAGTTCCAGTCGATGCTCAAAACTCCGCATTCAACGTGTTAGCTGACGAATGGCAGTTATTGCATATTATTCTTCGTGGCACCCTACGATCACTTTGGGTGAGTATCATGGGTCGTCCACTGCGGATAGCACTGCAGTTGCTTCTTGCGTTTCCATCTGACTAAGTTTTGACTCATTGTTTACCTGAGATGGCCCAATTTGCCGAACAGTAGGCCTACAACATGGCATCCTATCACAACGCTTCTATCAAACTCCTTCAGTTTCCTTCTCTCAGCCATTTCACCCGGACACAGTTCAACTAATAAGGGAGCATCATATTTCTAAAATTTACAGCAGCTACAAACATGTCACTCGTTACATTGGACATGGCAGCTTATAGGGCCTCCGCAGCTCAATCGATATAGACGAATCCCTTTGGTCCGAAAGACCTAGGTTCGATTCCCGTCCATTATGTGAAGAACCTTTATCTGGTCTTTTTCGACGAAAGGTGAGTTAACCGGTCTCATACTGGGGATGAGTTTTTTCCACCCGGAAACTGAGTTTTTTTTTCGTTCCCCAGAACAGGCAAACCGGCCCCGCGAACATTCAGGGATTACAGTCAGGAATACTTAAGACGGCCCTCCAGCCATAGGTCTAATTTGTCAGCAATGCCGATCCCTGATAAAAAAAAGGGGGGGGGGCTGAGTTGGTGCTGCACCTCCCCGTAATAGGGGCTCACGCCCGTTGAATCATCATACGAAATAAATAAAATGCACCTTACCATGTGGGTATCCGTTAATTTATTTCCAAGCAGTGTATATTTCTGTTCGCTATTTCTATAGAATTAATTTCTTCAGGTTTATATACTACTTGAGCATATTTTTTTGGAAATTCCTCAGCATACATCTGTTTTTTTAACTGAATATAAATCTAATTTTTAAAGTTTTTTTTTATTATAGCAATATAATTTGTAGAACTGTATACATTCATAGTTTGATTAGATGAATACTATTTATGTAACTATCATTGCTATTAGTAAATGTAGGAAGTTTTGCATTCAGTAACTGAACTGAGGTTTATAATTCAGTCGATGCCCTTTCTAATGCAATTAAATTTATTTTAAGTAAAAATAAGTGTGTTGACATTATTAATTCAAAGTTTCCTGGAATATCAGTTTAAGTGGAGTTCTTTGATAATTGCATCAAATGTGTTATTAGGATTTGCCCATAAACCCGAATTTAGAATTTTAGGAAGTGTGCGATCGTCACATGATCCCATAAATTTCGGGAGTTGTTTTTTAATCGCATTTTTGATAAATCTTATTGTTTTTAAAGTTATTTTGCAAGCAATTCATTAATGTATTGACCAGTTTTCTTACAAAGGTACTAAAATTAATACTTGGTTTTCTTTGGGGAAATCCATCCTGAAAAATTGACTAGAAAATTTTTTTAATTTCTTAACTATTGAGTATTCGAATAATAATAAAATGTTATTTTTTTCCCTATTATTGCTGACCATTCATCTTTACGCGAAAAGTCTATACCCAGCATGCATACATACAAACAAACAAAGAAAAAATTCCATTGTATTCTCGTAATCTATTCAGATTTTCATCTGCTCTTTTACTTTGTGAAAACAGTGTATGTATGTTTACCGAAAAACAATACTGGGTAGCCAAGATAGCTTAAAATTCATTGAAGATGTGAATACGAACGTCGTTTCAGTTGCGTAGAAGATTGTATGGCATCGAAGCAGACATTAAACATAGTTGTCTCTGTAAAATATGTTTTATAGAGCAGAGCCCAAAGGTAATTTGAAATACCTTTATCCGAATCGCATCCGGGTTCTGACACATAAACGTAAGTTATTGGAATTTCTAGAGTGAGTTTCCTCCGTAACATGGTATGAAGAACAATATAAATTCACAATAATGTCTTGAGGAAACTCTCTCAAACGTCCAAGTGGAATTTGTATCATTAATAAATAAAGAGCTTGGTAAAATACAGTTTGTGGTTAAGTGGATGTTTAATTAAAATAACGAACTTTATAAATTTGTAATACATAGCTTTGTGCGTATTACATGTCACTATATGTTTCGTTAAGAATTCACCAGAGAACTGTAGTTACAAACTTGTTCTTTTTAATAGAATCGTTTGCTTGCCTGTCATTGCATCTTTCGGCGTTGTAAATAATAAATACATATTAGCAATACCGTTATTAGAATTAATCACTATCAAATCTTACTGTCCTATTTTTTTCTTAATCTTTAGTAATTTAATTGACGCGACTGCTAATTTCGCTTTCCTATACACTTATTTATTATAAATAAATTAGAAAGCATGAATGAACAAATATAAATATTTATAATTTAGTGTTTCTATTTGACGTTTGACGTAAATTGGTTTATTATTTATTCCCACTCCTGTAAATGCTCTTCCTTTCATTAAAATTTACCATTAATTTTTATCGATTGTGGGTTTTTACCAGTTTATTACTCATCAGATTCTTCATTTGGTAATGACTCTAGTTAGAGAACTTATCCATACGAGAACTGTCCAGTAGAATTCTCCCTCTGTAATTCGCAAACCCAAAAACGCTTTTTTCCTTAGAAGATATTATGTTTATTTTCTGAAATTCATGTTTATAGAATTTCAAGGAACACTGCTTCTGAGCAGTTTTCTTTTGAAAATGATGTACTCTCATTCTTTCCCGTCTGTGGTATTTTTACTTATACCCTTATACAAAAAGAGAGCATTGGGAAAATGGTAGGGAATTAAATTTCTTGATGAGCCACAAAAATGTTTGCACGAACCTTCTGGAACTCAATCTAATAATTATTCCTTGAAATCAAATGTAAGTGAATTCTACTACTGACAGCTCGAAGGTTATTATCATCCATATTTAAAAACATTTTTACTATACGATCTTAAAATTCTTCAATGTGTCACCTCTTTAAATAAACACAAAGTTATAATATAATTTATTTTATAATATTTTTATAATAATAATATATACCAGACTCGGGGTTTTCATTTTGCAACGAGACAAACAAGCCAGAAAAACGTACAAACGTTTTAAAAATGTATACTACCACTAACTATCCACTTTATACTAAAATTATGGTCACGAAAGCCATTTTAACACATGGTGGTGGTTTTTACCTTTTCAGACGTTTCCGACCCTAGATAAGTTTGTAGGCATTGCCCACAAAGTGTTATTGGTGAGATTTTTTCAGGGTAGTTCACCATTGCTCCCCCCCCCCATTTTATCCGGGTTCGAGGACTGGTGTATGGCTGGGATGTATTCATCACTGTTTGCGGGGAAGATTTACATGTTCTGGGGGGACAAAAAACCCAAGTTTCCGGAATAAAAAAAACCCTACCTCTGTATAAGACCGGCTAACTCACCTTTCGTCGAAAGAGACCAGATAAAGGTTCCTCAAGTCACTGACGGGAATCAAACCCAGTTCATTCCGGCCAAAGGGCTTCATCTATACTGAATGAGCTACGGAGGCTCATTCTAGCAAATAGTAAGCCTTAAATGCTGTAAACCACTTACTATTATTGTTGTTATATTACGCATAGGATATCAGATTTTAAAAATCTAAATTTGAGATGGATATAAGCACAAGACGAATAGCAGAGAATAGCTGTTAAAGAGAGGCTGCTCAATTTTAAGGAAATAGAATACAAGATAGACAGATGGATGGATAGATAAACAGATACGAATTTCGAATATACCCATAAGAAATAGGATAAAATGTAAAATACTGAGTAACTGAATGAACGGCATTATTGTTGTTATTATTATTATTGACTTCAGGGAGCCAACTCATCGAGGGAGGCCATGCATCACTCACTAGCTATCGTACTTTCTCTTTAAATCATTCATGCTAGATGCACTCACCTTCACAGTTCTATAAGAGAAAAATCTAGCTCTTACCCCTTTCTTAACTGCGCGCAAACTTAACTTCCAGTGATGCTTCCTTGTCTTCTTTTCACCTTCTATATATATCGAAAAATGTTATCAACCGATATCCTATAACACCCTCTCAAACGTTTATAGAAATCTGTCACCCCTCCACGTCTTTCTTCTGCCTATCAGTGTCTGCATTTCACATACTCTCAATCTTTCCTTAATCTGCGTTCCACACTCCCGATATCATCTTTGTAACTCTTCTTTGCAGCCTTTGAACATCCCGTTCTTTATCCGGTTGGAACCCAGGAGATCAAATAGGTGCAAAGAAGTCCAGGTGGGATTGTATCAAAGCCATGTAAAGATGCAAAATGACTTCCATATCATGGTCGTTTCAATGAACTTCGTCTAAATTCATCACTGCTCTCCTTTTATCTACTTTCAGAGCATCCGTTCTAGTTATCAATAGATCCTTCAAGATGTCTACGAAGAATACATCTATCTTGTAGAATGCTAATAAGCGACTTAAATGAAATCAAAGTTTTGCTTAGAAAAATCAATTAGCAAAAAATCACTCAACCATATATTACAAATTAGCTATTCACCATCTTTTAATTAGTAATACCTCCATGTTGGAATTAGATGACATGCCGTGCAATCTACAGAGCATTCTAATAAGCTGAAGATATTAGAGTTCTGTGACAACCTTTAAAACAAATTCTCGAGTTAAAATCAAAAACGAAGAATTCTTAGAACATAAAAGAAATTCTTGTCAGCAACTTCTACGAAAATGCACCATTTTGGAACATAGGATTAGTTTCGCACGAGTGAATGAAGACGAGATTAAACTCATTGGTTTATTTGTGGTTCATTGAAATCGGCAGATCACTCATTGCGGTGACTAATTGTCAGTTTCGTATCCCCCTGGTAACAGTCCTTTATATTACTTTCTGGCTTTTGTCCAATAACACAGCATCATTTTCTATCTTCGGACGTAAATTATTTTTAAGGAATGTCATAGCTTCGCATTTATCACTCTAAATTGCGACAGAGCAACGACCACAGTCACTCGCCTACGACAGAAGGCAATTCTAAAACTATCGAACAATGAGTGCGAAATAGGTCTACGGAATCCAGTTAACAGCAGTGATAAATGTTCGTAGTTGGACTAGGTTTAACACACGCTCTGCAATTTTTTGACACTTTAAATCATTGTTTACATATATATCAAGCGCTCTTGTAGATGACGGCTATTCTGAATAAAAGTAAAAATTACTTTAAGATAAAAATTAAATTCCACATGAGAAATAGGACACTTTTTTTTTTAAGTTGAAGTAGTATGTAATCAACTGATTATAACATCAACATAACCTGATATTATCTTTCCTTGTATTCATCTTGAAAAAAATATTCCGTTTCACAATATATCCTTAACTATAAATGCGAACACAATATATCCTTAACTATAAATGCGAACACAATATATCCTTAACTATAAATGCATAATTTTACTAATAAAAAGATTTATATTTTTTATGAATGCAATATTTTTATAAATAAAGTGATCCATTATCAATTAAAAAATAGGAATCAATTAATAAATATCCGACTTTAGGTCTTAAATAATTTATAAATAATTTAAAACATTATTTAAACTTGAACATCCTACTTATCGACTGTCTGAAGTCGAATTTTAGTTTATTTATGCAATCCCTGGCGCACTCAAGTACTTCTGCGCTCTACAAGTATTCAACCAATCGTGAATCGTGAGTAAGACTGGCATGTCGTAAAAAAATCGATTTTCCGGAATATTTTTATTTCTTTTTTTCTCAATTTATTGTTATGGAAAATAGAGAAATATTCATCGAATACTTGTATTTTTAAATAAAACTAGAATTTCATTTTTTTTTATAAATCATTTGCTCACGCTATCAATGAAACAAGTCTTGCGGGAGAGAGAAAGAGCACAACAGATATAAATAAGTACTAACTAATTAACTATGGAATAATTTACGTAAGAATTTATTTAACCTGCAATTTTTGCCCAAGTGAGCATCTTCAAATTAAACAAGCAAAAAAAAAAAAAAAAAAAAAGCGTCTACTTGGCTGACATTATTGTTTTAATTGTGGAGCCAGTAAATTTTCGTAGTAACAGAGTAATAACAGTATCAACAGTAATGTTACTGAGAAAAAAGCCGGAATTACAACAGATCGAATATCAACCCTAACGCATCTTTTAATAGGATGACTCTCTGCATTACTTAGCTTGAACATTTGTCAAAAACTGTCCAGTTGTTTAATTAAAGATAAATTAGATCACAAAACGACATGCTAAGGAGACACAGACTTTTATCAAGGCCACTCGCACGCAACGATTTCGTGTGAAAAGAATGAAAATTAACAATAAAATAAACAAAGAGTAAATGCAGACATCATAATAAATAAGGTTACCGAAACGATGACTAACAAATAATCAAATAAGAAATAACAGTTCCAAATAACAGCAGTAAGTTATATTGATTTTAGTAATTATTCTACATGAACTTTATCAATGAATTATAGCTTGCACGATCCTAAAAAAAAAAAAAAAAAAAAAAAAAAAAAAAAAAAAAAAAACGAAAATATTTTTAAAAATTAATATTTATACTGAGCGCAATGCACTCACTAGGTTTGTGAAGTTTGGCTCTAGTATTTTATTAAATGACGCATTAGACTACATATTTAGACTACTGCTAGTATACAAATTTCGCAAACAAAATGGAGAAGAGAGAGAGAGAGAGAGAGAGAGAGAGAGAGATGAATACCAGATAATCAGTAGCTCTTATGGAGACATGGGCTTCGTTAATTAAAATGACATCCTTTTAGCCCATTTTGTGGTTGCCTGTGTGAACAGGATAGCGAAGATAGATGATTATTGTGCAGTGGGAATGTCAGTTTGAAGCTTTCATTAGCAGCAGGACATTCCTTACCTATTTGGTTGTCTTGGGAATCTCTAAGGACGTTTCCCTTTTAGGCCTGTGTGTGTGTGTGTGTGTGTGTGTGTGCGTGCGTGTGTGTGTGTGTTTGTTAGGCAAGCGGAGTTCAAAGAAACTCAAGTTATTCGGTCACGTAATTCAGCAGCGGATTTAGAGAACTACTTAATTGGCGAAATTCCTCGCATTTCTAATATCGAAACGCCCTTTCATGACATCATAATCTTTTTTTAAATTTAATTTTCATTTTTAGAAAAGTATTTTTAGGTAAATTTTATTTAGTTGAGGTCTGAGGAAGAAAGAATATTTCCTTTATTTTACATTGCTTGATTACTTGTTTCAAAGCAAATGGAGTTTTCTTCAGATTTAATTAAATGAAAAAAATATATATAAAATCCTTATATATTATCTATTTTTATTAAAATCAATTTATTAAAAAAAAAAACTTAAGCACTTAACAATACTAATCTTTACGAAAGGAGATTTTAATGTAGTAGTTGAAATCACTAAATAAAAATTATTTGTAAAAACAATGGAATATAACAAATAAATTAGCTGAATTATCCTGTGCAACAAGGATTTAGAAATAATAAACCAACAATAAGTGCAATAATAGAGAAATCAACGGAATACAATAGTCATCTTTACACGTGCTTTGTTGATTTTAAATGAATTTGATAAAAATACCGTTAAAAAATATAACCACGTTAACAATGAGAAAAATATCAAGCTAATTTAAAATTAATTAAGAATATAAACAAAGATAATAGTTCTGTAATGAAGAGAGAACAATGACAAACTGAAGAAATTAAAATAATCAAAGAAATTAGAGAAGGTGATTCACGAAGTCCCACTTTTTGAATTTAGTGATGGATGAAATATTAAAAGAAGTAAATAAAATGGAAAAATGCAGAATGCAAATTAAAAATGAATAATTAAAAATAATTGGATATGCCGATAATATTATCTTACTAGCTGTAAATGAAAATGATCTACAAAAATTACTAAATACATTCGCTCATGCAGCAGAAGTGAAAATTATGAACATATCAAGAGAAGAAAAAAACTAAAACAAATAATAAATTAGAAATTGCAAATTTTAAATTAAAGGAAAAATAATTGAGCAAGCTTGTGAGATAAATATTTAGGGGGGGTGGATTTATGGCATCACACCAAATGAAGTACGAAAACAAACAGTGAAAGCTAGCAGAATATCTGGATATCTGATCTATAGATGGCATTAGTGTTTTTGTTTTTTGTTCGGAGGGGGTTTATGATTTCATTTTAATATATAAGGCGGTTATGGAAGTTCAAATGTCATCATAGGCTTTAAAACATAATTTGTAATGGCGTTTATCATTATCACTGCATTTTTTTTTCAGGGGATATCTCTATTTATAAGTCGCATTACACTCAGCAATTTCGCATATCGTCGTAAGATTCAGGGCTCTATGATCACGTCAAGATTTATTCGTTAACTTAAAGTGTTTATCTGTTGGGAATCTAAGACATAAAGAAAAAGGTATATGGAAATCGAACTATACTTAATTACTTTGAATATTTAAAGAAAGTTAGGATGGCACCGAAGACGATATGATAGGGTAGTCTTCCTCGCCGAGAAAGCTAGGTAACAGGACAAAATATGAGTGTGTGTGTGTGTGTGTGTGTGTGTGTGTGTGTGTTCATTGTTGACAGAAACACGATCAACTATAATCATTGTTGAGTGCTTCAAATCACTAAGAAACAGCTATAAAAGTTGGCTTCCATTTTTATTCAGCGATTCTAAAAATAAATAACAGGACAAAAGGAAAATAGAATATTTATAATTCTTCGTATTTTTGATTAATATCTTAGTGAAATTAAACACCGAGCAACTAGGACGTTCGGAAAATACTGTGATTCTAGGCAAGGGGGAAAGAATAGCACAGATCCATGTATATATGTTAATATTTCCATTAAAATTTAATATTTTCCAAGTTCTTCCTATGCATTGTGTCACAGGAAATAAAATCTACCGACCATGAACTTAAAATAAAATTTTCTAACATTATGCATGCCTTAGAAAAGATAAATAAACAATAAACACCCTCTATTTTCTTACCTTTAGAAACGGTAAATTTGTTTAGACCATTATGCTGCGAAGTATTTTTCTAAACTTTATGCATGAAATTAAATAGTTTTACAACCTCATTTTGAGCTCACACTTATTTAATAGAAGCAATCCTCTTGCATCGCAAGCCAACGCATGATACGCGATATGGCTTTAATATACCCAAACAGCTCCTAAATCCAATTCAGTTTAGACACACCACAAAGCACGAACCACAACATCATTACAAGCTCTTTACGACTACGAAAAAGATTTATGTAACCTGGCGGTTACATGAATAGGAAGGTATTCTATAATAGTTTCTTAAGATCTCATCTGTGATTTGCAGCTGCGTTATAAACTTTGGGGTGGGGAGAAAAGTCGCCAACAACAGGAGCAAGTTAGGATAGCTTGACTAAAGAATTTGTGGAAAGCACACTTCAGAAATTAAAAAAATATCTTGGGATATTTCATCTATTACGAATTACTGGATTTAGCCATGATTTGTTATAGTTTTAATAGAGGGCTTATGTATTGATCTGACTTGTTTTTTGATTTTGTTCGAATGAATTTATTGACATTTGAGTTCATTATTTGCGAAATCACAAAAGAAACGAAGAAATTATGAAAGAATTAAACCAACAACCAGTAATAGAAAAAATTAAAAAATATAAACATAAATGGATGGAACACGTTCAAAGAATGAAAACAGAAAGATTACCAAAACAAGCCTTAAAGTACAAGCATTAGGAAAAAGAAAACCAGGACGTCCTCTTAAACGATTCAACGATGACTTCTAAGGCCGGAACAGGCCATGCTAGGCCTAAATCCTTGATATGCATGATGATGATGATGATGATGATAATGATGATTTGCGAAATTCCAATGAAAGAGTTTGCTCCAAAGAGAACAGGTATGTAGAAAAAAAAAAAGGAATTAATATGTGAAATAAAGGACTAAGCTACTTTTATATAGATAATAAATGACTTCACATTGATTGCCTTAGTATCCCATAATGCAAAACACACAACCTTTCGGAAGTATTATGATGCAATGCATTATGGGAAAGGCCACTTCCCAGACCGGTTTCGACCTTTATTAAGATTTTATTCAGTGGGAACACACCCAGAAGAGATACCGAGGTCGAATGGATTCAGAAGTCATATATTTGGCAGGTTATATCCAAAAAAAAAAAAAAATCCCACATTCATCTCTAATCCAGTGAGTTTTAATAATAAGTTTATAGACCTTTTTTTACTACTTGTATATGGGAAATATACGAACTCTACTAAAGTAAAGAGCCAAAAAGATTCACTTCGGCGATGCAAAATTATATGCACATAATTAATCCACTTAATTTATATATAAACTCTGTTAATTCAACTTTGGTGTGTCTTCTGGACCTGGCTCCCATTGATAACATTTGATGACGTTCATTTTTGGGCTTACCTGCTTTCTGGAGAGTAGACAGACTGTTCTGTAGAGGGTATATGCCCGTCATTGAGTGGAGCCACTGCTGAACTTCCTATCATGGAGTCATTCAGGTCAGGAGTGATGAATTTAGCATTGATCCTTTAGAATAACTCAGAGTATTTGGAGAGGTATCCCTGGACCTATCCTTTATTTCACACATTAATTCCTTTTTTTCCCCATACCTGTTCTGTTTGGAGCAAACTCTTTCATTTGAATTTCGCAAATAATCAACTCAATAAAGGTTGGAATCACTCTGGGTAGTGGCCCTTCCCATAATGCATAGTATTATACAAATACAAAAAATGAGTGCTGTGCGTTATGTTTGCGCTTAAATGTATTTCACGCGCGAATTTTGTTTACACTTACACTTGGATAAAAGATCGGCAATAATGTAATTTTTGAGCGATTTAATGCAAAATTTATTTCTTTCACAAATCGTCTGGGATATGTTGATATTTTTAAAACTTTCATGAACACATTATTGTTAAATCTTCGTTTGGAAAGAGGGCAGAATGATATGGAGAATTAAAGGGCTTCGTGCCAGTGAGAATTATTTCTGTAACTTGATCAGAGTAGATGTTTGGATCACTAGAGTGGAAGGAGTAGCGTAACTATGGGGGAAAAAGTGCAGAAGTCCCGAAAGTTGCTCCTCTCGGCACAATTGTAGTGCCAATGACATTAGGATAAGAAGGAGGTTGAGAAAATGTTCAGTAAGAGAGAAAACTTGCAAAAGATTATTGTCAGTGTTAAGAGGAGATCCCAGCCATAATTTTGTCTACTATATAGTTGGAAGGAAAACAGCTTTAAAAAAATCAATGATGTTGGTAAAGTGGAAGGTGTCGTTTCAGTTGCGGACATTAAGGTCATCAAGTAAGATAACTTCTCTGTTTGGGTAAGCAGAGTGCAGAAATTTAACTACAGAGACAAGAAATGGAAGAGGCGAGAATCTTTTCAGAATTTGGAGAGCAAAAATACAGCACACCAATATTGGTGAATCGGCAAGGAAATATTCAGATAGACGAGGCTAGAAGCAGCGGATTCGATATGTGACAAGGTAGGAAAACAATATTAGATCTGATCCTACAAAAGACAGAAGCAGCCCCTTGTAGGAAAGGAATCAAACAAAATATACTGCAGGATTTATAATTTTCATTGAGGGATTTTGTTTTAAAATCGCAGTGACACTGTTTTTGTTTGTTACATATTTGTGTTGGTTTTCATCAAGAGTTGAATAACGTGTAGGCTTACCAAGTAAGTGGAGTTCACTCTTGATTGCGTCGGATAATCTCATTTCCCACATAAAGAGCGACCTGTTTTTTTTTATATATATTTATTAACTTGGCATGGAGTGATTGGAACGCTTTTCGACTATCCACTACAAGGCCCTCCAAATGCGACTACTGTCCCCAAAATGGGAGAATTTTCAGTCTCTAACTATGTTTCACGTGCCTTTGAAGGACATTCATCACACTACTTTTAGACAAAGAAGAGAGGGGAGGAGATTTAAACCGGAATCCTTGCTCTGGTGACCAAAAATGACATTAAGTCTCCAATAAACCGGATTAGTGGTGTTTCATCAGGTGATGAAAGTCAACTACCAATTAGTAGGTTTGTTTAATATTTTGTTCTACTTGTTAAAGTAGCCTTTTATAATGATAATACATCTTAAATTCTATTGTAAAATCTGCATATTATTTCACACAGCGCCTCATGATTGCGAGAAATATGCGACACTGTCGGTATATCAATATCATAATGAACCAATAGAGTCAGTACACTAGTAGGTGCTAACCTTTTGCGAACAATCTAAAGAGAAACTATTGTCAAAATGGGGTTTCATCTCAAGTACTAGTTTGATCTAGAAATGTGAAGTATATACCTTTTTATTTTCCATAAAAAAAACCTATTATAATCCTTAAATTGAGTTCATTATTAATAAGGTTTGAAATTACTAATAAGGTTTGAAATTACTAATAAGGTTTATTATTATATTGGTGAATTTAATGAAGTTTATAAATAATTATAAAATTAATTATAGAAAACTATATACATTATTAAATTAAAGTAAATTATTAAAATAATATAACAATAAATTACTGTAATTAAATTATACTACAGTTCATGCTTAAAATAATCGTTTAAATTTATTTTGCATGTTAAAAAACTGCGAGTTACTGCGTATTTCTAATTAAAGCTATGAAGTCATTTTTCGCCCGGAAGCAAGAAAAAATCGTATCATTGCTTTAAAATTTTTTACGGAAAATATCAGTCTCAGCCACCCTAATATACTAGTAACAGCTTCCGTAGATAAAACGAAAACAATTTTATGTACTTTAACAGCTCTTATTCGCTAACTTCCCTTTCTGTCTTGCCTGATTCCAGACCGCTATAAATAGAAAGCTTAAGAAAGATTAATATGATATTAATCCCTTTTGTCATCCGGCTAGCTGCATGAAGATAAGTGCATTATCCGTATCCCGCTTCTGACAGTTATTGCCTTCTACTTCACTAGACTTGGATGTCCAGCTAACGCTAAGAAACTGAATGAGCTCTATGCAATAATGTTTCTTTTCGATAAGCAAAGAACTGTATTGGAAATGTGAAGAGAACCTACCGATATCAATTATAATTTAGATCCACCAACGTCAAAACCTTCTTCGGCAAAATGTGAAAAGAAATTTACTTTCAGACTCGTAGATATAACGCTATGTTTTGGCTCGATGAGCTGACAGTAATGCTTCTCAACTGTCTTTTCATCGCTTATATATGCATGGGTGTGTTTAGTGCAATGCCCCAAAGCAGAGAGAATGTTATTTCGTCATTATGAGAACATAAAAGTTTCCAATTGAAGAAGGACATATTAAACAAACAAACAAAACAATCTTAAGACATTACAGAATATTTTATTTTTTTATTAAAGTCTCAATGACTTTCGAAACCAGCAACAATTGATATTTTTCTATAATTTGTAATTTAATTTATGCTTAGTTTCCAACTCTGAATAATAGCAAGATTCAAGTAACCTTTAAATATACCATAATTTTTCATTTCTGAAATTATTCATCCTATCCATCCTGAACATAACCTTCCTATTCCAACAAAAAAGCGATAGAAGTCTACCGTTAAACTACCGACCAATTGCTATGACCTCTACCTCTCCAAAATAATGGAGAACGTCATTAATAGCCAACTCGTCCACTACTTAGAGACCCACGAATTAACCAGCGACTACCAGTATGGATTGCGCCAATCAAGATCCACAGCTGACCTTGTAGCTTACATCACCCATCACTGGACATGTATCATGGAAAGGTTGGAGAACTTTTGCTGCCGCCCTTGAAATTTCCAAAACTTTCGACAATGTGTTGCATCGAGGCCTACTAAACAAATTCTCATTCTTCGATCTCCAAGGTAACAGGGAGACCAAGCTTTCTCCCTGGTCGTTCTCTGCGCAACACATGGTATAATGGCTCCCTCCCTTCCAGCTAGAGTGCTTCAAGGCTCTCTCTTATCACCTACTATCTTTCTCCTATACATAAATGACCTACTCTTAATAAAAATTAATCCCATCCATAGCTTTGCCGACGATAGTACTTTCCACTCATCCTACTCAAACCATGCAGTACTTTGACATTGCAGGATACAGGATCATCTACAATTAGTGCCTTAAACATTGATTTACATGCTATCCTCCAATGAGACGAGGACAACCTTGTTAGTTAAATTTCACCAAAACACAGTCTTGCCTTTTTTCTCTCAAAAGAGATCACACCACACTTGCTCTTAACCTCAGTAAAACAGAAATCATCAGACAGGATGAGATCTCCTTCCTTGGATTAACGTTTACGTCCAGTCTTTCCTGGACGTTCAGTCTTTCAGACTTTATCTGAATTTCACACATGACACTGATTGCCTATAGGTCCCTCAACCTCTGATATGACAGTTCGAAGAAAGGTTAGGGGACTGAACAAATGGCATCAATTGCAGTATTACATTAAAAATGAGGATATTGGGAAAGAACCTGCCATTATTAGCATTCACGAATATGTTAGTAGAGATAATCTCAGGTGGTATGGTCGCTTAAACAAAATGGAAGAGAAAATAGTAACTAAACAAGTGTTCTTTGCCAGGTTGGCAGAGGAAAGGCTCACAGGAAGACCAAGATTTAGATGGATTAATACAGTAGAAAGTGCCTTAGAAGACAGAAATATAAGATCTGATAATGTAGGAATCTTGACAGATAATAGATTAATTTGGAGGATCGGAAGTCAGTAATGGTGTAACGCTTTCCTATGGTACTGTCATAATTATCTTGTACACCCCTAAGGGTACATATCAGGAAGTTGATGATGATGATGAAAAAAAAAAAAAAAAACTTCACGTTCACTGCGTAATAAGTAGGTGGTAATATTTATCAATGGCGAATGGCTCATATACCGTGCACGATTACTGAGATCATGGTAACGACTTTACCATAACCGGTAAAGCGATGTCGCACGTGTATATTCTTGGCACCAACACTAGAGAATTCATGTTTGCGTACTGTCATGAGTTATTGGATCAACCAGCTTTCATTATTTACTTTGTCGTTATTGAAACTTTATTACGTGCTTGAAGTGTTTCGGAAAACTGTCGTAGCCTAAGTTGTATCTAATCGAGTGTGCTTTCATTCTTTTCATATTTTTAATTAAGCAGTTATCCCACTCTCTATTTAGAACCTTATTTTTATTTCTGATGTTATAATATTTGATTTATTAACAGCACTGGTCATTTTAATAAATTCAGCATGTCAGTGATATACATTAGACTAACCACCGTGGAATATGCTAGAAAGTTTATTAATTACAAATTCGTTCTGCATATCTAGCACTATTTTGCGTCTTCGCCTGACATGCAACACAACTTTGTCAAGTATTGTTGGATAATGCGAAATTACATAATATAATGGTCTGATACATTACTTAAATAAATTAACGGGGATCGTATGCTAATCTATTTGTTATAAGCATGTGATCGATACAGCTAATTGTATTGCTCACTTTCCTTGTACTCTCACACGTATATATAATACCTCTTGTTTTTTCCGCCCACTTTCTATTAAACTACGAGAGAAAGCTTCACGCTTCTCCTAGTGTGTAGTGGTCATCTCTAATTCCATCACAGTGACCAAATCAGCCTTCCAGAAGGTAAAATATTGGCAACTGTTTTCTGGGACAAAGATGCGATCTTGATTTTGGATCTTGATTTTTGACTTTTTGGAAAGTTGCGCCACGAATAATTCGAAATGTAACATACAGACATTGCGAAAATTAAAACAACATATACCTAGAGTTCGGCCTACCAGAAAGATGAATATTGCCTTCCATAGCAAAGCCCAACCCCACACGGATTTGCTCAAATGAATGCATTTGCGAAATTTGACCGAACTGATCTTTCCCAACAGCCCAAAGCCTGGATCTGACAATAATTGAGTACACCATTTGGTCCTCTGAAGGATGCGCTCTGCGTACATTCCATTGCAGATGACAAAAAGATGAAAGAAGCTGTTCGTGAAGCGCTCCGACGTCGGAGTAAAGACTTTTACTGGGTCGGTAGGTATACAGCATCTCACTGTGAAGACAAACTGTATTAAGAATGGTTGAGACTATTGAAAAATAAGAAAATGCTCGTGAAGAAGGAGGATCAATCCATATTAAAGCCATTGTTAAATATATTATATTTTCTATGAAAAAAAAAAAGAAAAACAATAGGAACATTATCTTCTTAACGTCCCTCGTACTTAGATTTGCATAGGATATCATCCAGCTCCATCAAGAATATATCAATTGGTCATTATGAGTGATACGCAGGGAGAATTAATATTCCTCAAATTGTATCATAAAGTATCACAGACTTAGCGGCATGCATGTTTATATAAATGATTTAAAGGAAAATCTGTTTTTCTTAATATATGTTATTATTCTACTTGATGGATCACTCTCGATAATCACAAAACATTTCGCAGTTGAATAAAGAGAATCCATCACCTTTAATTTCTCTGATAAATATTTTGCAGACAATACGCATTCTGTTCATTATCTGCAAAAATAAAAAAATAAATAAAATGAAAATAACATAAAAGTTATCCAAATTTGACAACGGCATTTTTTTTCTTTAGTGAATTTCATATATTTCAATGATTTTTAGTTATCTAAAATTCTATGCAGGAGAGAATATCTCTCTTTTTCAAAAGTATTTACTGTAAACACTGTTTATATGAATAGTAATATTAAAATCATGGGATTCTGTATTGCCTTAAGAGTGATTGTCAAGAAATGATTCTCTTTAGGAACTCGTAAATTCTTCCTTTAAAATCTGTTTGATGTAGAGTACTGTACTTACTACTTCCATTCATTGATTTGCTGTTTAATAATTTATTTTTAATTTATCAGCTGTGAACGTATTTTCCTCGTCTTTTATATTTGGTGAGGAAAGTCTTACCAAGTCCGTGTTTAAAACTTTGGAAGAATATCTGCAGATGAATATCGTTTATGAGAAGGATTACTGTCATCGCAGTTTGGACGTTTCCAATTTACTTTGTTATTTTCAGCATCTTTCTAAAATGCTTATTCCTTTAACACAAGATGATAATATTCCCGCACTATAGAAAACAATGCTTTAGTTCATTGTTAATTTAAACCTTACCTTTACAGGCTAACATAACCTTGATGATGACCTTGGAAATGAGCAGTCATAGCAAGGTATTGTTGAAGTTCAATGCTCAGATGATATTCAACTTACTTGTTCTGCATGTATTGTTGGATGTATAAATCGAGCCCTGATCTTAGAGGCTTGCGCAGCCTAATAGCCAGAAATATAATATATTGATCTATCTGCTAAATGCCAAACGCAAAAACAGCCGCAATCGAGACTTGTAGTATTGCGAAAAATACCTAATATACTTGCAGGAAGGAAATAAATAAAAAGTTATTTTTAGCGTCTGAGTTACTATTTGTTTTCCAGATACTGTATTTTCAGACACTCTACTAACATATATCATTCTATTTGACAAAAATGATATAATTTAGTGTTCTGTTTTCTTTGTGTAGGTAAACCCCGTCCAGCTGTGACGTGGTGGAGAGAGTATTCCTTACTTGACGACTCGTATACTTTTGTAACTGGTGATAATTCTGTTAGGAACGAGCTTGAAATGGCTGAATTACGACGGCAGGATCTTTTGGCGGTGTTAACATGTCAAGCGTCCAACAACAACATTACAGTACCAGCGTCCACATCGATAACACTTGACCTAAATTGTAAGTCTATTTGATGGCACAGAGAAAGTGTATTTTTTCCCATTTTTTTACTGTTGTCATTAGTTAAAGCTGTGTGATTTTAAGTGGTATGAGGTACAGGAATCACCCAATTAACCAATGTATTAATTTCAACATTAGAAGTGATTTTAATTTGTTTAAAAATTGTGGTATTCTCATGCTTTTAATTGCATATTTCAATATGCAATCTTTCTATAATTCCAGTGTTCAATAATAATGAAGATATTATTTGTTAAACTTCGTCAGTCTTCCTTATATACGGTCTGTTCCAATCTATTAAGAACTGACTAAGATATCAAAGATAATATAAACTCCATCTACATTTTAATACACGATCAGTCAGTGCAGAGGTTAGCACAGCACAATTGATCCTTGGAATGATCTCAAGCTCGAAATAACTGTCACCGTGGTGTCCGCTAATATCATAAGATTACCGCATCTAACGTAGTGGGGAGAAAATAATAATGAGATCTTGAAAGGACGGAGGTAGACATTGTGTGCATCACGCGTAAGGAAGAAGAAAGAAATAGGAATGCTTTTAGTGGATGAAAGTTAAGCCCTTGACGAGATTTTTCATGTTCTTAGGAAGTTGTGTTACTTAGTCTGGACGGAAAGATTACTAGAATGATGAGCAACTCTTTGCAGACAGTAACGGAATTTCTTCGTGTTTTTCCTGGCACTCCTATTGGATTATTCAAGCTACCCAAAATCAATCTGAGAAAAGTCGGTCGTAAAACTGATTTGCAATATACCCTTAGTATCACCGAAATTAGAATCCAAGGATTATGAGTGAGCTATTCCAAATTGGCTCTTATCAATTGCTGAATGATTTTTGTTTAGTTAGTTGCAGAATTTTATGACTTTTTTTGTCAATTGATTACTTTCCATCAACACTACGTTGTTTCCTTTTAGCAAAAATAGCAGAAGAAAAGTTTTCTGTATGCTAAATGGTTATGTCTGAAACAACCCAGGCTATGAGCCAGCGTATTATGTATGTTAATTGCGTGTGTTCTTATAGCCAGTTTGTCTGTTTTACCTAATGAAAAACGTTTCTCGGGTTGAAAACTTTGTCTTCTCTGCAGGAGAGAGGGTTTTTTATCGTCCATGGTTTATGAAACCAGCTAACTAACATTAAGTTAAAAAAGACATTATAAAGATTCTTCGTGTGCTAGACGGGATTCGAACCTAGGTCTTTCCAACTAAAGGGAAGTATTGAAACAGAATGAGCTACGGAGGTACTTTTTCTAAATAACAACAGTATACTAATAATGATGAAAAGATAATGAATCATATCACACATTCATATGGTCTTAGAAATTGTTCGCATAAAGTCATTCCTACATATTAAGGCGGTCCATATAGAAGTCGAAAATCTGCTGTTAAAATACGGTTAAAACATCGTTCGATTAAGACAAAAGATCGCTTTGAAATTTTGAAAAAGAATTCATATTTAAGTTATGAGAACGGTAAATCTATTTATAAACTTACGAAAATTGTTTTAAAAATAATAAGAATTAGAGCTTTATTTATTAATGTTTTGCAAGAATATGCTTATTCAAAGTCCATTACCTCATGAATTTTTGCATATTTTAGGTCAGGTACCTGTATATGTGCGCGTGGGGTAGGGGAGCATTTGGTAAAGAATGTTATAAAATACTGGGGAAATGAAAAACATTAGCGAGCGGACTAAATAAGAGAATAAATTTTATTCTCTTTTTTATTATTATATTATTATTTTATTTTATTATGATATCATATTTTATATTATTTATATAAATAATATAAAATATAATAAAAATTGCACAAATGTTTGTGATTGCTTCCAATGTGGGACAATAGTCTCAAACCAGAAGAAGAAATGCATCTTCCAACTAAAGGCAATCACAAACATTTACGTTCACGGCGGGATTTGAACTTGCAGTCCATTCAGTTTGGAAAGCGGATACGATGACCACTCGGCCAATTAGACCAACCAAAAGAATGACCATAGGTGGTAGATGAGAGACATCAGCCTGCTAATTGGGAGCGGCTTCGAATGCTGGGAGACGCTTCATGAGATTGTTTGGTCTCTAGAGGAGGATTGTTTATTTGGCTGTTATCCTACCCATGGTAACAATGAAGCCTGATGAGGAATTTTCAATTTAAAGTGAGATAACCAGTCTCATACGTAAGCAGAAAATCTTTATTCTCCAGAAATCTAGAATTTTTATCCGGCAAACAGTAAACCGGAGAGATTAACTAATTTTTCGTATCAATATATTTTTCATGTGGTTCCCACCTACGAAAGGTCATTAGTATACATACAGCGCATTTCTACCATGGGTAGGCTAATGATTTCTTTTCCATTTTTATCAGTTTTATATATTTTATTTAGTGTCCAGAAATCCTGCTCTAGAGACCAAACATCATGGAACCTTTTCAAGCCACTTCAGACCTCCAATAAGCGGGAGGTGGTTTCGTTAGTTTCATTGGGGCCAATAGCATACGACGATCAACTTTGTCTTCTCATTAGTCTGCTATAGCTGTCCATTAACGACAAGTCAGTTTGGCAAGGGAACCCCTGTCACCATCACTTAAGTACAGATTCCCTCACCTTCGTTGAAAAGCCTCGCTATCATTCCTTATAAAAAACGAACTCTCATGCACTAGAGAGGATTCCATCGTACACCATTCTAATCAAGATGAGTAGTCGCTACCGACTACGCTACAACAAAGATGCTGTAAGTTTTACTTTTAACTGAACATTCCATTGGATGTTTGAACTGAAGTGTACTGACAAAAAAGAACAAAAACGATCCATAATGCTAAATTCCCTTCGTCAACAATAATTTTGTAGTCATTATTTGAACGAAAATTTAAAATTTCGTAATAAGCCACCCGAAGCTTCTCATATCTGACATGATCATAGATAATATATAACATAGATATTATAGCGAGACTGAAAATTAGAGGGAATTTAAACACACACACACACAAAATAAAAAAAAAATACCGAATTCCTCTCAACCATTAATACATGCTCACAAACATATCATATCCTTTCAAATACGTTAAATCGCTCGCATTCAGTGGTAGTCTATGGGCGGGTGTATTCCATTCTGCACACTATACTGTATATATACATACATACATATATACACACACACACACACACACATATATATATGTGTGTGTGTATATGTGTGTGTGTGTATATATAGTTAGTTAAATGGTCATTTTCATTGGTTTCTCATTAGATATTTTGTTTTATTGCATTATCTATCTTTCCCACATGTTTCTGTATAATGTAATAATAGTTGCTGCTATTCCGTCAGAATTTTTTATGCTATAAATCGATAGCAAGAGCCAGGTTTCGTATTTTCCTGCTGAGATCAGTATGACTAGTTACGTGCAGTTAACATCTCGCAGAAAAGTGTGATTCAAGTTTAGAACAGAGAAGATTATTCCTCTCGTGATATAACTAAATCGGTGTCCTGTAATCAATCTACTTTGGTACGGCTTTGTCGAAAGTGAGGAAATCGGATCTGCTGAAAGAAAAAAGGGTACAGGAAGAAAGCCACTGTCTACATCATGCCAAGTTCGACTTCTAAAATGGCTCTACCTCAAAAATTGCCGTGCGTTGTCCGGAGAAATGAATGAAATGGGAAGAACAAACAGGAGTTGTGGCAAGATCTGTGACGAGAAGACTCATTCGACAGGGACTGATAAGGTGTCTAAAAGGAATCCCTTGGTAACAAAAAAAAATGAGATCGGCTGGGTTAAATTGGTGAAAAGAGCATTCCTGATGAGTAAAAATTAAACTGTAAGGCGCCGACTGCAGACAGACAGTTCGAAGATGATCAGAGAAAAAAAATTCAACCCTGATGGTTTGGTGTCAACAGTCAAATTCTCAGCCAGTTAGATGATTCGGGGCTGCATGTCGTATCATGGTGTTGGTCGCTTGCATTTCAAAGAGGTTCAGTGGATGCAGAAGTATAGCAGAAAATTTAGAATGGCTGTCTTCTATCAGAGACTGCCTTACTGTAACGACAAACTGCATCTTTCAGGGTCACTATTCCCCCTTGTCATAGGGCAAAAAAGTGTAAGTATTACTATTATAGTACTAAAATGTACCATACGATTTGAGTTTAGTACTTAAAAATGTTTTAGCTTTTGTTGGGTTAAAAAGTTGCTGAATAAACACTCGATTCAGGGACTACTACTGTGGCCAGGAAACAGCTCAGGTCTCAACCCCATTGAGAATTTGTGGTACCAAATGGAGACTAAAATACACAAGAAAAGCAGGACATCCTTCTGGATCTCCAAGCATTATGAGACCATGAATTGATTGCATCCATCAGGACATTGATTTTGTCAATGCTCACCCATGCCAAGCTGTAATAAAGGCAAGAAGAGGACCCACGAAGTACTAAACAGCAAAAAAGTGAATTTTTAGCTTTGAATGTCAGTAAAACTGTGTAGTTGAACTAAATTTTGATATTTGTTTTTTCAGTGAGAACATCACTCTCCACTCCATTTTGAAATATTTGCAAATTTCTGAAATTTGTTGTCATTTTCTAATTATGTCACATCTTGTACTAAAAAGAGCCAAATATTAATCAAAAATAAAAATGTTATATTACTATTACTTTCTTCACTATTTGTGGCAATTATTGTTTATTATCCATTTTCATATAGACATTCAAATTTAAATACCAAAACGCATGGTTACAGCAGATGATGTAGTTTCTATGAACGTGAGTTTATATATATGTAGGCATATCTTTATATATAGGTTTCCAAGCACATATATATATATAAAAGGTTAAATCTACACCCTGCTCGCGATAGGTACTGAAACAAAACCAGGAAAGCACTGCCATCTATTGTCTTCCTCTGATGGTTCGACAGTAAAAACGCCACCCAAAAAATCAAACAAGTTTATCAAGCATGAAATCATTAATATACTGAATTTTTGACTTGATAAGAATGCAGCAATAATGTTTTAATAGTATATGTGTAGATACGCTGTATACTAGCAAACAAACTTTGATGAAGAACTAACTTTGATGGTAGTTTTCCTACCATCAATGGCACTCCACACACATCTAAAAACTCACGTCCATTGCTTCTGTACAACCTATGTATTGAATCACTTGCTATCATAGCCCTCTTCAATTCGTTACTGTCGTATCTCGGTAGCAATCCAACAATTTGTCGCCACTTCAATCATTATTTCCAACAAGAACTACTATCTCTTTTACTTTACTATTTTTCTCTTTTTATATTACATCACATCTTACATCTTTAATTGTCTACCCTGGAAAGCTCGAAGTAGTGACTCCGTCAGCAAATGCAATTTTCATGATCGAATTGCCGTGGCATATTGTAACTTTTTTCTTATATTTTAATTGGCTCACGTTGATGTTATTACTATTACTCTTATCAACTTCAGTATACTTTCCTGTCTCTTCTTGCTATGATTGTTTCTGTTATTCTAAGTTTCATTAAATGTGTCTCCAGTTTTTCCAATTCTGTGGTTTTATTTCTAATAATTTCTTTCAGACTGGTTATTTCAGTTCTCAAATTATCCTCGGTTATATTATCAACATCATCACTGCAACGTTTCTGCTTATTGGAGCAAAGGTTGGCATCATTTTTAAGTATTAAAAACTAACACTATTTCTACAATTATACTACTAAATGCACTAATACAATAAATCCACTAAACCTACAGCAATATAAAAACGATACTCCAATTCATCTCATAAAGAAATAAATAAATAAAAAATTGACTATTTGCAGGAGCTTCGTAACAGCACGCTTACACTCAAGATAGCCTCGAACCAGAGCAATGTAAATTTCACAATACATTTCATAGACAGAGATACCAAGGCTCGACAATCATAAACCTTTCCCAACCCTTAATTAGAGAAAATATAGAATAGTAGTAAGAGATGCTGGGATTTTGGAAAGTATAAAAAATTATCTATTTCAAAATTCTATTTTTATTAATATGAAATAATAAAAAAGATGAGTTTCTTATTAGTTTAAAATATCACACGCAGCACAGATAGAGAATTAACTTAAAAATAAAATGAAGCATTTAAGGTTTTATAGCTGTTGAAACGCCACACATATATTCCTATTTGAAAGATAATTTCCTTAGTGATTGGCTGTTTACTGAACTTTCCTGAATTTCTTGGTGCTTGGGTTTAAAATTATCTGATGATCACTATTGACAATGTATCAGCTCTCTCTCTCTCTCTCTCTCTCTCTCTCGTCTTCTTCTTCTCCTTCTTGTTTTCAGGGCTTAAGAGTTCTGCTTTTACACCTTCTGCTTCGCGTAAATAATGAATAATAAGAAGAGTAGTAACATTAATAACAAAAAAACATTACGACTGCTCTACACAAGTTGTGATATCTATTGTTATTATTCGTTTCTAGATGTTAAATAAATCCCGGTTATTGTCTTTGCTATTATATTTGAAAATAAGATGTCTGCTGAGATGCTCCTAAAGCAAGATCGCCACAAATAAATTTCCTTCTCATTTCTCAAGATCAATGTCCCAAAGTCTTCTTACATGACTCGCTTCATTTGTGTATATGCGCATTTGCTTTATGCGCAAAAAATTAATTTTATGTATTTAATATCCGGTGAGTGGCGTGATGTTTACAACTAAAGTATATGGAAATGTCCCAAATGATCACGATTTTCAGTTAAGAAGAAAACAGTATTTTGTTTGCATATGATTGTCTTATTATGATATGGTTTCTAAGTCATTATTATCTTATATTTAGAAAGTTTTGTTAATATCCAAAGTAATATAAAAAAATAAAAAAACGAGTTTTCTGAACTGATTACTTCCCCCGCTCGACATGTAGTTTGCGCGCTATCAGCAATAACCATTATAGGGTTTCTTTTAGTTTCCTAAGGTGTAATCCTCTCTCAGATAAGAAGGTTATATTTGTCTCCATCTATCTCTTCATTCTTGTTAAGTTAGTTTGCTCGAGAATGTACACACCAGTGTCTGTGTTTTTACCTTTTTTTTTTGTCTCTTGTTCAAGCAAAGGCACCATCTGCGATTGGTTTTTCTAGGAGAAAAGAAGTCAATTTAAGCTAATGACCTTCTCCACAGAGTTCCATTATTGCGACTTAAGTGCCCAAAGATGTTTATCTTCTTAGCAAGAACACAAACGTATTAAAGCCTTCACCCTTTTCGCTGCCATGTTACCTGCGAGGTTATTATAAAAACTTGCATTAGCAGATTAACAACGTTGCGCTGACAAAAATCACTTTAGCCACGCGAATTTTACCAGTTCATTAAACATCAGATACTTGTAATCAAAATTAATAAAAAAATTATAACACCCATCTTGTAATTTCTGAAGGGCTTTCTGAATTTCAAAATCCTGTAGAAGCATCTGTTTAATATATCACTTCTGAGTAACCGGATTACTAATTTTTTTGCATTCGCATTTATCTAGCATTACAGATTTAATTTTAAGAAATTTTATAAATGGATGGTAATTAGTTTAATGAACAGAACAGAAATAACTTCTTATCATTATTCCTAAGATCCGGATTCTCAGCAAGTCCAGGATATCAGAAACCTTTTTTTTTACGGGTTTTTCAAGTGAGGAGGCATGAGCACAAATGGAAATGGTACGGTTTTGATTCCCAAGTATCGGGGTGTTGAGTCAAAAAAAAAAAAAAGGATAAAAATTATTAACTCTATTAACTCAATAGAGGCTCGTGATGCTATCTTCGGGAATGACTACTTCTTTTTGGATTCAATCGCACAACAACACCGTGATATTGCGATGTGTAGGTTCTTTAACTAGACGGTTTACGCAAAATAAGCCTGTCATAGAAAAGAATGATTACTCTCTTAGTGTTCATCTGAAACTTATTATTGTCCTCTTATACTAAGTGTACGCTTGTACTAAATTGGTAGCAGTGGTGGAAATTTTTTATTCCGAAACCGCATGGATAGTAAGATTATTCCCAGTAAACTAAAACTGAATAAAATTCTTTAGTTGAATTGAAAAAATGCATCTACCCTGGAAATGATCAATGAATGAATGAGTTATCTCATGCCAATCTCACGATTACTTTCAAAACACCAGTAAAATTTACACCTTTTGATTTTATGTGATTAGTTTTTTTCTGATGAAAATAATTTGATATTAAAGTTTTGATAAAACTATCTAATAAAAGTTATTAATCAATAACGACAAAATATAATATACGATTCATTAATGCAGGTGCAAGATGACCTGATGTAAATCAAATAATGTTTCTTCAAAATAAAAACCAATATTTAGATTTTAATTCTTTCATTCTGTTTAATTTTTCTCTGGCATATGTAACTTGCAGTTGCTTTATTAGCATGTGCTTCTCGTTTTCTTAAGACGGACTATTTTTTCGATTACATGATCTAAATCTGCAATCTGCATCGTTCCTTCCAATCAGCATTTCCTCAGCTTCTCTCTCTCTCTCTCTCTCTCTCTCTCTGTGCTTCTTACTAAGAGAAAGACAGACAGAGAGAAAACCCTGACTTTGGGATGCAATATGACCCGCATCTCTAATGGTTTTGTGTGCTGTCAAGTTCGCTATCTGAATCCTATACAGTTTACGTTGAAATCCTTTAGGAAAAGGTCCTCAAGCACCATATCACTCGTCGAAATGATTTTATTCTCCTGAATTTCTTCAGACTGTGTACAGTTTTGAAGATCTTCGAAAACTTCATTTTTCTATCATGTAACTTTTCTTCTTAATTTGGACATCAGTCCACTTAGAGATCTGTTCGAGTATGTTTGGCAAAAAACTTCGGAGAGAATTTCTTATCATAAATTTCTTTAGGCCATTCTTTTAGATTTTCGTCGTTTGTCAAATCCATATTATACATTTTTGCTATATACTTATCTTTAGAATGTCATTGATTTCATAAATTGAAATCAATGACCTTTCTATGAAAGCAACGATGTTTAGCAAGGAAAACATCGTTGCTTTCATAAGAATGTCATTGATTTCAATTTATGAAATCAATGACATTCTAAAGATATATATATATATACATGGTGTTCGGGATAAATTTGACAGTTTCGTAAGGAAAAAGAAAATCTTCTTTGTATCTATTAAATTTAATGAATTGACAAAAAAACATTACAGGCAGAGTTAATTTCAATACTATGAACAAGATTTACTCAAAATATCCACCATTAGCATCGATCACAGCTTCAATTCTGCTTCGGAACCTCGAACAAGCTGATGCTACAGTCTCCCTGGGAAGGGCCGCAAAAACTGTTTTAATTTTATCCATTAACTGGGCTTTTGTATTACTGGAAGTGCGATTGGTGTCTTTTTCAACTGCGCCCCATACAAAATAATCCATGGGGTTAAGGTCTGGGGAGTTTGGAGGCCAAACATTTGGACTGGTGAAGTCGTAGAAATTTTCAGACAACCATTTTTGACTTTTCCCAGAGGTGGGGCAAGGGGCCGAATCCTGCTGCCATACATACGGCCTACCATTGGCTACCCTTGTTATCCAGGGCTTGACTACAGTTAGCAACTCCACGAACAAAGCCCGAATTCCAATGCCAGGGTTCTTCAACACCTGTTTCTGCAGATTTGCGAGGAATTCTGCTGTACGAACGCAATCAGATCGTCTGCTAGGGATCTTTCTTCTTGCTACATCCTCGTAGTCACCATTGCAAGTCTCTAGTTCATGCCTGATTGTTTTTACTGTATTCAGGGAGCATTGGGCAGCAGTCGTAATATCCTTATTTTGATGGCGGGCACGAATCATCATGATACAAGTTATTCTTTTCCATGATTCAGGTGGGTTCCAGCTATCCATCCTTTCTGACATCTTGTATATGAATGAAGAAGGGTCCAAACTTTTAAATGAAGAGAAGTGTGTGTTAATACATGTAACTTACGGAAAAATATAATTAATTATAAATATGTCAAATTTATCCCGAACACCCTGTATATATATATATATATATATATATATATATATATATATATAGGAAGCTCGATACGATATTAATGTTATTACAAGATACTGGTATTTCGGATTGACGAATACAGAAGTCTCTTCAACGTTGCTAAGTGTAATAAAGTAATGCATTTTTGGTGGAGAAGATGGAATGAGGTTCACTGTACTAGAACAACTTTCCTCTAGGAAGTGGAGTAGACTTGGAATTTAGGTCCTTGGTGTGGATCGAGAAATGAAGTTCAGGGGACATATAGCAAAAGTTGTAAAGGTTACCTTGATAATTGCTGCTATAATAATGAGAAGAATCGCGAAGAGTGGATAAGAAGATGATAATTCCACTGTTTAAGGACACTAATCAGCCATATTTTGATTTCTACTAACAGATCTGGTCAGATGGATATATTGGCATAACGACGATAAGGAATCATTAGCGGGAGTGCAGAGCAAGTAAGTAAGCCCATCACAGAACTCTGGAAAGTTGAGTATGAGGATTGATTAAAGGAATGTGGTCTACAAAGCCAAATAGATAGGAGGAGAAGAGTTGGTATGATTAAGACGTACAAGTTGGTGAGAAGAACCTATCCGATAGATATCAGGGAATTATTGCGTAAGAAGATAGTTGATGGAAGAACGAAAAATCATCCCCGAAAACTCTGTAAAAGTCATCAGGAAGGAAGGGAAAAGGAGACAGATTCTTCCTGAGTCCATGGTCCCAAAATAATACTAATACAATGTATATTAAAATTTATTTTAATGTATATCCTAGTGACGTTGTAATTTCCTTAAATTACTTAGTTAAAAATACTAATACAAATACTAATAGCAAACAATCTTGAAAACACTTTCAAATATTTTGGTTTATATTTTCTTATTTTTTATGCATTTCAGTTGATTAAATGTATTTTATTTATTTATATACACATAAAGCAGTTTCAATTTAAATTGTAAAAAAAATGCGTGTTAATAAAGTAGTAAATTGCTTCTTATTAAGTCCATATTTAATACTGATTGTATAAAATACAAGAAAAATATCTAGTTTAAGTTAATTGAAATTCTTTCCAATGTCAAATGTGAATTTTATAATGTATTGTCTATTTCAGTAAAGCCACTTAATGTTAAATTAGAACCATACAAAAAGCCGTTATCAGCCAATCAGGAAATCGAAATTACGTGTACAGCGAGTGGTTCCCGTCCGGCTGCCACCGTCACGTGGTGGAAGGGCAGCAAAGAACTCAAATCAACCCGCGAGGACACGAGGAACTCCGATGTAACCAGAAGTGTTCTTCGTTTGACTCCTACCGTTGAGGACAACGGAATGCATTTTACGTGTCGTGCTCAGAATAGTTTAATTCCCAACAGTGCTTTAGAGGACGGCTGGAAGTTGGAAGTTCACTGTAAGTTCCAACTGAATTAAGTAAATACATAGGATTATACTCAATTTATTTTTATTATGAAGGTTCTATGTACTTAACGTTTGTGCATAAGTCTTAAAATAGTCGGAGCATTCATAATTTTTCCGATGTTTTAATTTCCTTATGGTGATTCTAAACAACATCCAATTTAACCTGATTCTTGATCACACTTCACACGCGGTTAATGGTTCTACAGGCAGCAGATCGCAAGCAAGTACTTTTGTTTGGAATCAATAATGTCGCAGATTCTTGAGTTGCCGCTACTATCTGGCATCATCATGGTTTGGTACTCCAAGAAATTGTAAATATTTGAGAGCATGTCTCCAACACCATGCGTTTTCTTCTTCTTCTTCTACCTTCCCACCTCTTTTACCTTGGGGGTGCCGAGGATTTTTCTACATTTAACCGCTACCGTATCGAGGATGAAGTGGTTAGCCCTCTGCTTCTCGGTGCATCCTACGTCTGTAGATGCTTCTACGGGTCTGTTTGTCTGTTCTGGGGGACGAAATATCCGTGTGAGGAAACCTCCTACCTCCTTATGAGACCGGCTAACTCACCTTTGGTCGAAAGAGACCAGATAAAAGTTCCTCATGTCATGGACGGTAATTGAACCCAGGTCTTTCCGACCAAAGGGTTTCGTCTATACTGATCGAGCCCATTTTATTATATTATTATTTTTAGGGAACTCACTCAAGAGTAGTTGATTATATAGAGAAACCTGTGGAGAATTCATGACTAAATTTGACACACGTGAACCACAGTAGTAGGTTTTTCATTACGTAAATATTTCGTCCTAGGTATCTTAGGACATAATCAGTACAGTAACGGCAATACTAGGAATAACACAAAGGAGAGGGCGCGTACATACAATGGAATCCAAATTGCGTAGGAGTTTTCCCACTGGGAAAAGACAAAACTCCTACACAGATCTGCATATAAATATGAACGCTTATATAAAGAAAGTGCTGAAGCCCTACTTCACAGACCAAATCTAAACCGCAATGATGTTCTTTCCATCACTAAAGTATGGGAAATTGTCATACAAAATTGTGTAAAAATAACTTAATTGTAATTTAATTTTAATTTAATTTAATTAATTCAATTTAATTTAATTTAAATTCAGACCGCAACGCGCCACTACACGCAATTGGACAAGAAAGACAACAGGAAACCATCTTGTTCTATAATAATTACCTAATAAAATTAACATTGCTACTCCACCAACTACTAGGTTTTGGGAAAACACACAGCTCTTAATGGGCATAATTATTGATAAACTGGCAATCCTTCTAACTCTGCATTTGTACCAGTACCAGTGTTTGCGGAATGCTTGATCTTACGACTAAGGTTTCCTTTAATGCCATCGTCTAGTATCATCCAAGTGCAAACCTATTGCTTGTAAGTCTATATACTGTATAATAATTTGTCCATGGGTTATATGTAAGAAACATGGCGATAGTTTATATGTAACATGGTTATATGTAAGAAAAATAGATAGGTGTGAATGAGTGAGATTAATTTTAATTTTATTGTGACGTCAAGGATTTCTAGTCTCAAATTATGCTTTTTATACGTAAAGAGCTCCAACAAGTGAAAATCCTCTGAAGTAAATGTACAGAACAACAGTAGCGCATAGACGAATATGAAGAACTGAAATGCAGTTGTTTTTCATACTGTCAAAACTTGAATATGCATATCGTTCAAAACAAATTTTGCCTGGAACTAATATGGAATAGCCTTTGTGAAACAACGAGTTCTTTGTTATCATCATTTATTTTTTAGAAGGTATAGAATTTGTTTACTGCTCGTTTTCAATGCGTTTCCTTAGTATGATGGCATTCAGACGGAGCTGATAAGTGCAAGTTGAAATGAAAAATTCATAACTGGAGGAAAGGTTGAAATTTAATCTATAAGAAATAAGGCGTACGAAGGTGACCCTAGAAATGTTATCGGATTTCTTCGTAAAGCTTTTAATGGTCTTCCGTATTTTATTGACAGCCCTGTAATTAGGAAGTTTATTCGTAGCGGTGAAATCGATTGTTAAAAAAAGGCTCAAGTTCATTTCCAGCCTACCTCTAGTGGCTGGCTCACCAAGGGACTAACTTTATTAACACAAATGACTCTTGTCTTGAAGACTGAATTTGATACCGTGCACTTACTCTTGGGCATCTGCAAGTGACAGTTTTTGAAAGCTAACTTAACTCCTTTACATATAGTTACTTGATAAAGGTTATAGAATTTTGCTAATATAATAATAAAACCTAGGTAGAAATTCGGTTAAGTTTTTTTTTTTATTTCCACTTCTTCATTATATTTTATTTTTAAATACGTGGAAAACATCGGATAAAAAGTCGATTTTCATTTATTATCTTATATCGGCAACAGTTTGAATGCATAATCACGTCACAAGCGTTGGTATCATTCATTACCCCAATATCAGGTGTGAACAACTGAAAATATATTCTTTATTATGTGTTCAATATTTCCATACTTGATATGAGATTTTATTATCTTTTCGATAAGGTACACTCTGCAGACACATCATTAGGAACATTCCCAGATTAGATATTATTGATTGCATCGTGAAACTCTTTTTGGCAAATTGTTCGCACTGAAGTAACCGCATGGCAAAGCTTGCACTGGCAAATTGTTATTACTGCCTATAAAACGTTGTACACAAATATCGGGCAATAATTTATGATGCGTTTTCAAATTAAACACAGATTTCACCAACTCTATTGGATAACAGTAGAAGCAACTAAAACTACAAGGCTATTTATTATATCTGTTAGCTGTATGTGTTCTCTATTGTCCCTGCCTACTTTATGGGAGAAAAATAAGAAACTTGTCACCCACCATATGATGAGTATCTTTAGTGACAAGCCCGAAAACGTTTCCTCTCAATCTTGACAGGAATCGAACCCATTATCAATGAGTCTGCATGATACAGAATTCGTTGGTTATGTTAGTTAAGAATTACAGCCATAGTACGGCCTAATGTTATAAAGACAATATACAGAAACTTTAATTTGTTTTACAGAAAATAAAAGAATTGAGTGTGTGTTATCCAGCTGATTTGTCTTTCTGGAAGAGAAATTCAGATTAAATTGAGGAGCACTTGCATCCATATCATGAGACCGGCTAATTTATCTTCATTTGAAAAGCTCTTATGATGGTTATTTGCGTCTAAGACGGGTTCAAACTCAGGTCCTTCCAATTTGGCTTCTTATTTGAAGGACAAATATCGTGAAGTTGGGCTACAGATCACAGCCCTCTAGGCAGTTCGAATGTACTAGACATTGTAATAATCAGAAACTTCAGATATCAACAGAGACGATCTATGTGTAATCTTCAGAGCATTACTCCCTCCTCATCCTGCTCAAACTAGGCCAGGAGGATATGGAAAAGCCAAAATCACAAATGAGTATGCTTTTTTAGCTTTGTTGATTTAAAATGCTTTTGTAATCATTTAGAAATGATCCAAAGGATCAGGGTTGCTAAAAATGCAAAGAAGATTAGCTAGTGTTCCTAATAAAGTGGCCACTGAATACATCAACTCCTTTACTAGGCAACTGTTGAATTTAATAAAAGGATCAGATAGTATATTAAAATCAATTAATTCGTTTTGAGTGTGCCAAGTACATTAAGAACATGTAAATTAAAATGATTTAACTGGACTCTATTAAATGGGAAGTACTAATAATATCAGTCATCCATTTGCCCGTGTTGCTGTTGCAGTAAACAACCTTCGCTCCATTTACAGAATTCTTTTGCTTTTGTCACAGCATCGATGATGATCGCCGTATGGAAGAAACATTTTCTTGTGATCGTTCCTCCTCCTTTTCCTTTCTAAAAATACAGTTTAACTGAAAGTCATCAGTGAAGAAAAGAAACAATGATATTTTCACAGCTACTTCCTTTGATAACTCTTTTTGACGATTCAAGAAACTATGAATGCGTCTCCAAGTAGTCCATCAAATGCACTGGTTCACATACTAAAAACAGCAACAATAAAATAGCCAAACACGAACAAGTGCCTTGAGCATCTTCATGAAAAGACACGCTTGTGCATCTGCCGTGTCCATTATCACTTTGAGTCGAATAGTGTCGATCAGTACTTGTAAGAGAGCATTCCTGTAGACACAGATGGCACCAGCGTTGTTTTTCTCCTTTTTTTTTTTCAGAAAAAGCATCAGACAAAAACATCAACAGGTTGTTTGTCTGTAGGACTACTAAAGAAAAATTCTCGCACACTTGAAGACGAAAGGAATCTGTGCTCATCAGGCTCTAAAAGAACGTAGATTGTGATTGAATGGGTCCTCAAATGTGCTATCTGGTAATAAAGTTTTGGTGATAAAACATGTTTGAAAAGTGCATTGTTTCCGAGATGTTTTTCTTTAATAAAACAAGAAAACAGATTTCTATTACTACCAGGATGTAAACCAAATTGTTTTCAAGCCTACGATCATTCTTTCATAGACAAATAGCGTTTGGTGCGATAGTGGTAATGTTCTGTCAGATTTAGAAATATATTGATTATTTATTCCGTTTAGCAACACAGTCTCAATTTATTGTAATTTGAAACGGAAAAGCACTCAGACAAAAACGATGAGTAAAATTTTTAGATGCTTAGTAGTTGAATGGAGGGATTTTTTCAGATTCTTTCAGTTCGAAGTAAAGTTATTTAACATTTAATTTGGTTAAAAATTATGGCTGAAGAAAAACTCAGGCTATGAGGCCAGATATTTTATGTCTGAAAGACCCGAATTAAATTCATGTTTGAAGTAAAAAAAAAAAAAAGCATGTTTGAGGTGTTTCTAGTAGGAAAAAAATCAAAGTTGCCGTTTTCTTCCAAAAATTTCTATAATTTAACTGATTAGACGAGAAAAATGGTATTTATCATGTCTCCTAAATGAAGAAAGATTTAAAAAAGATGGATTTGAAATGAGAAGAAAAGTTTTGATAACCATGCTATAACGTACTGCTTCGAACAGCCGATGGTAAAAATATAAGTATTATTATTAAACTGAAAGTCTTCAAAATTCATTCGACTTCTCCGGTACTGTTTTTGGATTCAATGATTCTTTTCATTCCAGTTGACAAACGTCACCGATCTGCAAAGTCCAGGAAAGAGTTCAGGAATTTAAAAAAAAAAAAAAAACTTTCACGCGAAACATATGGTTTGTATGCTATGTATTGTTAGTCGGCAAGCACTAACTATGGCAGTGTCATCACATCAGGTTGGTTTAAAGATATTGAAAATTTCCTATTCCCATATGTTTTGCAGCTGGTTGATAGTATACGAAACTGTAGCTCCGTTCAGTTGAGATTTCAGGCAAGGTGTTCACGTATCATGAACATCATGATCAGGAAAATTTGAAGAGAAAATGAACAATGTATCGCTACATTCGAAAACAATATATTATTCGATGTTCCAGCAATAAAATATGGAATTACAGAAAATATTTTAATTACAGAGAAATTTGTTTCCTCTCTCTTATTTGTATGACGAGGACCAGAAAAAAGTTGAAACTGGTCTGTCTAATATATTCCTTAAATTTCAATATTTTATAGGGAATTATAAAAAAAAAAACTTTTAGTTAATTATAACCATATTACAATACCAAATGAATTCTAGTTTTCGTTCTTTGTATATTCGTGAGAGATTCAAATCGAGTTGAAATTTATCTGGTAACTTCTTTAAATTAAAAAAAAAATCAGTAGAAAAGTTATTGAATTAACTTTTTTAAATTAAAAATTAACTGTTTTGTTAATTTTATTAACTGTTTTGAAGACAGTTAGGCCGCCAGTCTCCAAAATTTTAGCCTTCACTGATATTAAGTTAATCCTGTGTTAAGTATTTTAACTCAAAAATATTAAATTGGGAAGAATTGAACTCGCATTGTACTCTTATGCAGTTTATATCTTTGTATTCATATTTTGCTATGTTTGGCATTTATCTTATTTTCTAAGTTTGATTTACCACATTTACGTTACATTACATTACATTACTATTGTTTTGCACATTCTGTGTTAATTTAGAAGAAAAATAACAAATGATTTTTCCTTTATTTTTTTTTTAATTAGACCCGCCTCAGGTAACTCTCCAACTTGGCAGCACCTTCAAGAAAGGAGAAATCCAAGAAGGAAACGATGTTTATTTTGAATGCAACATCGTGGCCAACCCATGGGTGTCTGAGATCACGTGGTACTTCAACGACCAGGAGCTTCGAACGAACACGTCTTCCGGGATTGTCATCAGCAATCAATCTCTGGTGCTACAAAAGGTTCGCAGGACAAGCAGAGGAAATTATAAATGCGCCGCCACAAATAGTGAAGGACAAGGAAGAAGTTCCGAAATCTACCTTAGAATAAGATGTACATATACCCTCGATATCCTCTAAAAGGCAATTAGGAGTACATTACGTTTCTAGGTCATTAACGTGTTTCGTCTCTAGCTAGACTATTCAGTATGAATTGGGTAATAGTAGACCTATCATTTCACCTTACGTCTGTACAGAAGTATCGATCATTTTAGTTGCAAGTTGTCCATTAGTCATTTCTCTGTTTCCAGCTGTTTCATTAAGATTCTGTTCAGTCATTTAGATATATTTTCCTCTTTTATAGCGGATAACCACTCGTTCATCAGGATCTAATTATACTTGAGGATTGTAACGGCTGATTTAGGAGCTATTCCAAAGAGAAAAAATCCTCATTTTTAAGAAAATTCTCATTCAAAAGAAAAAAAAAATTCGCATTTTAAAAAGGAATTTTACTTATGCGAGTGAAAGCAAAGGAATGTATTTTTTTCACCTTGAGATTAGTTTCGTAAAAGGCAGGAGTTCGTTGGTTATTTGAAAGATTCGGTAGGAAAATACATGTTTCATTTTTAAAACAGCGTTGGTAAACAACAGAGAAATGCGGTATACTATCATAAGATGAACAAATCATACAAAATTTATATTCAGTGGAATAATTAAACAAAAATAGATTGCAGAAAAAATAAGTCCTCATGTAAGCCGCATGAGTACCTTCAAAATGCGGTTATTTATTTAATGAGTTTCTACGCAGGTAGAAGAGATCAAACACTTTTTGGATCATATGACACTTCTTTCATCTTCTCTAATGACACTCTTTTCTGCTTTCTTGTCTTCATCCTTTAATGTAAAAGACGCGCTGCTTAAGTGTTACTTCATTTCTGGAAAGAAATATAGAATAGAATGCAAAAGTGCACACGGAAAATTCAGATGAATACGAAGGGAGAAGTAAACGGAAACATCAGTTCGAGAAGGAATAATGATCTTTAAGCAGAATTCCTGTTCTCTCATGATAACAATCAACAGGAGCAAAATTAAAGCTGCTACCTAAGGCTGCAATTTCTTAGGAGTGTCACAGTTTATTGATGAAAGCTGGACAGTGATTTCGAAATTAAAATACAGTACTAATATTCTGTAATGGGATCCCAGGCTTTAAAAAGAAAATGAAACGTAATATTGATTTAATGTGCTGTCACTAGGAGTTCAAGAAATGACCGAATTATTTACTCTATTTTTATTTATTTATTTTTAATAAGTATCAAAGAAACCTCACTCATGACATTTGCAGTGGTAAACTTTCCAAGTAGGTTGTGATATCCCTGAGAATTTCCGTACTATTTTTTTAGAGAGAGAGAGAGAGAGTAAATATTTTCGAATGTGCTATTATTTATTTACGTTTAATTCAGTAAATATTCGTGTCTTTCTTTTAACTTCACAAGCTTAGTTTAGAAACAAAAACACAAGCACTTAAATCAAAATCAAATCAAATTATCGTAATATCTTATTTAATTTCGATAGTTTGTAAAACCGAATGGTTGGTCCATTGTACATTGCAGTTCTTTAATTGTAATAATTCTCCAGCACAACTCGTTTGAGTCATTCGAAAATTCTCTGAATATCGTGAAAAGGAAGCATGCAAGTAAAGCTTGGCGAATATTTCAATGATAAAAACTTTTAGTTCGCTAAGTGATATTAAAATTAAAAAGAACATCTAATGAGGAGATGTATGATTGCCATTAATGAGGATACCGAGATGACAGACTATTGAACATGAATGATAAATGTACCGAAGTAATTCCAGCAGAGGTATGGAAGCGAGCTGAATGGAAATGCATTGATCCAACAAGAAAAATAATCTTTTGCAGCCTTTTTCTCGATAATTAATAAACTAAGTGAATAGAACGAAGGTTTCTAATGAATTCACTGTGAGATAAATTCGAAAAAAAAAAGCAGACAGGAGAAGAAGATGTAACAAATCGAATAGAAAGAAATGCGTGGTTTATTGTTTGCAGACAAGCGATAACAGATGGCATAACTGAAGTGGTTCAATATCGAGTGTTTATAGGCGAGTGGCAGTGCAATACCTACCGCTCCCAACATGCCCTTTCTTTCCTTTAGCTATTTTTGTATATTGAAGTCTGAACTTCATTGTCAATGAGCACAACCACCTTCGTAGTGTAGTTAGAAACGACGGTATCTATTTGTTGGGAAATATAGGTTCGAGTCCCGCCTTATTTACGGGGTATGTGAAAGGTGAGTTAGTCGATTTTTTACTGAGTTGGTGGATCGGTTCATGCCAATGGTGGCGTCAGTAATAACTACTTAGTCCAGATGTACAACAGGATCACTTGAGGATTGAGTATTACAGCCTAATTAGGTCCCTTCCTTTCATGAATCTGTTTAAGGTCTTTCTTTATATGGTGTAGCTTATACATTCTTTTCCAACAGGGATTTCTGTCTTCCAGAAATTGAGAAAGGTTGTATTTACTGGAATTCTTGGTTCATAAAATACAAGTGAAACGAAGTGGAATGATAGCATAAAAGAAAATTGAAACAATAAGTCCTAAAGAAGTTCAAATATGCAAATAGGAGAAAACAGAATGCCATTTCATAAGATAATTCGACCGAATAATTTATATTAGGGATCTGAAACACAAATAATGTGTCAATTGGTGACGAGGCAACCCTCTAATGATGAATACCGATAGAAACAGAAGTCTATTTTCAAGAGAAGTGGTCGAAAATGAGCTCTCAGAGCGTAGTCACAGTAGACCTTATATCCGCACTTGAAATTAAACCCATTAGTGTCAAAGCGAAAGGCATTCAGCTATTCCAGGCATGATTTATGAGTATTTGATTGTATGCAAAATGTTGCATTTGGCGAGAATTCCCTTCAGTGTATTATTGTCTTCATCGTCTTGAGATCTTGAATAGGTTCGTAATTATTATGTTGCACAATATGTTCGCAGAAGTCTGAAAATTAAATCATCAATCGCTGTGTGTCGCTGTTAGCTAAGTGATTTATTCTCAGCTTCTTTGTATTAGGTGGTAATTCGAAATTTGATCTACTAATCACGCAGTTCCCTTGTATATGTCCATTAATCTCCACGTATAATTCGCGTTTAGTCTACACTTGCTTTACGGAATAAAATGTATTACATGAAGCTTGCAACCAAGTCCGTTTCTGGGAATTGAATTCAATAATGTAATCTGCTAATGGTAGTTGTTAAGATATTCCGAAATGGTAGCTTGATAGACAATAACATAATTGTGATACTGTTCCGCCTGATTAATTTCAACATCATAAATTACTTTTAAACTCATACTCCCCATTATAGTAAATGTAATGGATTTAACTATAATTTTGAAGCTTTTGCGTGTGCATGGCTTTATTGTTAAAAAACGTGGGACGGTATGGCAATTAAGTCATTGTTGAATAGAAAAGTATTTTTACATTTAGAGTAACTACAGGAACAGTAGTTTATTTAATGTAAACAGTTAATGAAAAGGTCTCTTTTTTTTTTCAAATTGTCTATTAACCCTTTCGGATGATAGTATTAATTTAATTTAACTAATGCAGTATTAATTTACTTATTAATTTTCATCTCGCTATGAAATGGTGGAGTTTAGTTAGAATGAAATCGTACAATTTATATCTTAAATACAAATAAAATAGAGCTATTAAAAATTGCTATTTGCTTAGTCCTAAGTCACCAACTCTCAAGACAATTAAATGCTTTTTTTTTGAAATTAGAGATAAAGGGCACTTGTGATAATTGACAAAAAATACGAATATTTTATTAAATAAGCAAAGTGGATATTAGATCCAGCGTTATTTCAAAGCTCAATGTAGAAACTATGAAAATTTCGTACGTACGTTGACCAGAAAGCCGGGGAGTGTATTCCCGTAAACTCTCTGCCCAACTTATTGATTAGATCCAGCTTTGAAATAATGATGGATCTAATATCCACTTTCGTTATATAATTTTGCATCGCCGAAACGAAGCCTTTTGGCTATTTATTTAGATAATATTCTATATTATATTTTAACATAAAATATAGTGGATATTCACGAAATGAAAGGATGATAACCTTTTCGGGGCGTTTGGGTGTCTCATATAAGATTCGTCAAAAAATCTCTTTAGCATATAATAGTGTCATGTAGCCAGGAATGGACTCCTTCATTCCATATCATATGGCAATAAACAGTTGAATACTGTAAACGATGAAGAAAGTGAAGAATTAAATTTATATCTGTTGCAACATGGAAAAGCAAGAAATAGAATATAATCCAATAAAGTATTAAATTAGGCCGTTTATTTCATAAATTAATAATTTATTGGATTATGTTTTCATTCTCGTGTTTCCATGATTTTCAATTTATACTCTTTTTTAGTGCCACCATATTCCGTAATAAAAAAAGCCTTTAAATAATTAAAAGTTTGCAAATGGCTATCGCCTTTTTTTTCAATGTATATCAAGAAAAAAATAATTTAATTGCTATAATTATTAGCAGTAACCTTGCAGGTTGGTAATATATTACCAACCCGCAAGGTTACGGGTTGGTAATATATTGACAGTTCTATTCACTCTAATTTGTACTATACAGTAGTATTATTGGTAGTAACTAAAAACAAGAGCTCCATGAAACTTATGTTTTAGTTATCATAATTATTATATAACTATTAATTAATTTATTTATTTTATAATAACTATTCATTTATTTATTAAGTTTTGAATTTAAATATTAATTATAATAACTATTCGATTATTCATTAAATTTTAGAGCTACTAATTTATTTATTATTTTATATATATTTCGATAGTAATTTTTATTTCAGAAATTACTTAAAAGTAATGATGTATTCTAATAAAAGTATAGGAAAAATATATTTATATTTATTTATTATAATATGTCTAAGTAATAACGTTCTTAAAAGGGAAGTAACATTGTTGGAAATAACAGTGACACCTGCACATCCTTTCTTAAATCTTAATAAATGTCAGGGCACTTATTACGATTTATGAAAGGGGATCAGCAAGTGCACATGGCAACTGTGACCTACTATAAATTTATTAAGTAGCTTGATATTTTTGCGTCTTTGTAGTAATAGTAGTTATTAAAATTAGATACGGAATATTTTAGTGATTAATATTTATATTGATATATTTCGTTATATTAACGATAAATTTTCTCTTTAAAGAATGTTTTATTCAATCTAGATGCTCCTGTGTGTAAACCTGGTTCAAGAACAATATACGGTGTAGGACGACATGAAACAATTCGTGTTGTATGCGAAGTAGACGCAGATCCTAGTGATGTAACATTCCACTGGAGGTTTAACAATTCAGAGAAAAGTATGGATGTGATTAGTTTTTCTCACGACGAAACCAAAAGTACTGCTACTTATATTCCACATTCGGAAGAAGATTACGGTTCACTGGTTTGCTGGGGAAACAATGAAGTTGGAAAACAACGAGAGGCGTGCATATTTACTATTGTAGCAGCAGGTAAGTAATATTATGAAAATTATTATTGACTTTTATTTTCTTCTTTTTCTTGTACACATATATCAAGAACGCCAGTTCAGGTTCCGATACATTAAGAACAAAGGAAATAGGGAACTATAAACGTTTATTATAGGGATTTACTTAGGCTTTATTCTAAGAATATGATTCATTTTGCGGTAATACTCAGTTCATTTTGTTTAGCATTTTCGGTAGATTTCGTTAAATTTTTTTTATTTGTTTATTCACTTAAAATTTAATTTTTGTAAATAAACAAATTATAAATTCAAAGTAGAAATGCAATGAAATATCACATGAAAATAAAAATATATCTGAAAACAAAATCCTAAAAGAAATGTTTGAAAAGATTTTTGATCTCGACATAATTTAATTACTATAGACAATCGTTTGAAATTAAAATGTAATATTAATGTAATCATGTTGATGTTATTATTTTCATTACTATTACAAAGTTTTGCACTTGCTAGATAAAACACCAACCAATTTCAGATTCTTGATATTATATGAGAGAGAGGTCGATTTTGAAGTCTTAACAAACATACAATGAAGCTGAGCTCAAAAGTAAAACTGTCTTTATTCATATCCTAATAATATTCTTATTCATTATTTTTATGGCTGTTTAGCCTATTTTTGTTTAGGCGTACCCCATTTTTATAATTCCATTGGCTTTTTACTCAAAGTTTAGGGCATTACTGATGTTTACTTAGTAAAAAATTGTCTACAAAATAATGTTTACTTAGAGGATTAACGTGGGAATCTTCTCAGAAATAATACCTTCCTTATTCATGTTTGAAAACTATGTCAGGAAATAGTTTTCCGAATAAAATTAATAAATTGATTGTTTAAAAATTGGCTTAAATTTCTATCAATAAACAGTATTCTCTCCAGAGAAGCAAAAATCGGTAAAGTATTTCTCAGTTTCTCACCTCTGGAAGGTCAACTGCCATCTTGTTTTAAAACACATTTGGTTACTAAACGTATTTTAGGATTTACTGAAAATAAAAATCAGCATAAATGTAGAAGTCTAGTACAGACTTTAAATAAACTTTTCAGTTACAGAAACAGATGATTTGGGTTTTAGTTTGTGCAGTAAAGTATTCCCTTCAGATGTCAGTGATGGAGTGGTATGCGCCAGATATCATTCATAGCCTATAATATAGTATTATAAGATGAGATGGTTTTTCTGAGTGCTACTTCATATATACAACGGTAGGGTAAGGGATTAAATCCTTACCCCACAGAGTACTCCACTGTGAAGCTCTTAGGATGATATAATCTCTGATCGTGCTAAATGTGAGACTGAAGATCACAATCAGGTTAAATATAACAAACCTGTCTATGGTAACTGTGGTCATCGTAATCATAAATCCGGAATAGGTATACCTAAAACTTTTTCCCAAGGAGCATACTAAAACACAAGCTATAGAGTTATTGATAACTACTTCACAATCTCTAAATAGGTGTAAATGTTATCAAAATGGACCTTGCACCTGTAGGGATTTAAGACAGAGAACTTCCTCATACTCCAGAATAAGGTACATTCTTTTGGGTGTTCTTGGATGGAGTTTGATAAATCAAGAAAGGAAACTATTTAAAACAATCGCAAATAGCTGGTTTTAACACCATTCTTGTAGAGCGACATTATTCATTATCACAAACAGTTGAACTTAGAGCATTTTACTTTTTGGCATTGATATACCGAATTTGTTTTTTTAAATCTCAATCTCGGCCATCAGTCATGTAAACCAAACATACATTTAGTGCTGTCGATGGGAAGTTAAAAGTTAAATGGTCCGAAAATACTACTTTAGAGACAACATACGAAGCTTTCTCCAGCTACTTCAGGGTCCCAGTAGGCACATCTTACAGCAGATGATGCAAAATAATTTCCGAAACATCCATGTCACAAAAGTGATTCATTGGCTGAGGAAGAGTGCCCGATCACTAAACCGGGACGTCAACCTTTGTTTTACCTAATTTTTTTGTTGTTGTTAAAATGATCTAATTTAAACATGATGGCAAATTTTAATAATAATAATCAAAATACGTACAGGTTTTTAAAGCCGATCTGCATAGATTTTCTTTCATGAACATAATTTTCGGATAAAGTAGTTAGCCTTATATCTATATTTATTTATTCATGTGTGCGTAAATTGTGTGTTTGCCTAGTTGTGCAATTAAAAGCCAGAGTTTCCTGAAGAAAAATCATTGCCAAAGCAGTATGAGACCGCTGAGATTCGAATGCAGGTCTTTCCGAAAATTTTTCTTTGAAGCCAACTGAGCTAAAGTGGCTCTCATGACTCAACAATGCGAATATGAAAGCATTGTTGAGCATTTTTTAGTAAATCTGTTGTTGTTATTATGTAATGTTTCTGTCGGATGAATTTGTATTTTTCTTTGTACTATGACACCTGAAGAAGTTGGATTACGAACGAAAGTAGTAGTGTCCTCATTAAAACTTATTATTTATTATCTCGCTGTTAATTCATTTAAATTAAATTAATAAACATGTTGTTAAACCAAGTAAATCTGAATACGAATATATATATATTATATTAGGGTTATCAAGTAATTTTATACACTTGGTTATTTTATTCCTAATCCGAAGTAAGCAACCAGTTAAGTTTGCGCCTTAAATTAGTTCAAGTCTAAAGGTGGTGCTACACCAGGGCAACTCTGAGGTCTCCTCAGTGAGTAGCTAGACCCTAAATGCCAAGGTTTTAGTAATACAGAACCTTATCAACTCTACATATACAAGTTGCTACAAGGTGTTTTTTATTTTGAAAGAATCTCCTGAGGAGATATAGATGTAAATAAGTTTCTTACCTTGGGAATAATGTATATTAGGGTTACCAATTCTGTATTTCTAAAACCTTGGTATTTAGGGTCTAGCTACTCACTGAGGAGACCTCAAAAAAAAAAGTTGAAACCGATATGGGTAGTGACCCCACCCATAATGTATTGCAGTATACATCTTCTAGTGAGATATGCTTTACATTATGGAAAATACTAAGAATAGTGATCAGATCTTTACCCACCTTTACAATGAGTTTCCCTGGTGTTGCACCACCTTTAGACTTGAACTACGTTCAGGCGCAAATTTAACTGTTTGCTTACTTGGGATTAGGAGTAAAATAACCAAGTGTATAAAATTACTTGGTAACCCTAATATACATTATTCCCAAGGTAAAAAAAAACGTATTTACACACATATATATATATTCTGAACAATCATATTTATTCGGTGGAAAATATTATAAATTATTTTAAATGACTGATACCGAGAGATAAAGAGATGACATGATTTATTTAAAAAGATACTACTAGTTTATTAGTTTCGTTGAATGGATCAACTTCTTCAGGTATCACAATCAGAAATATACAAAAAATAATAGACTTGAAAATTGCATTAACAGTACTAGTCCAAAAAAAACAGTAATGCGAGCTTGAGTTCCAAATAAAAGTTGACTACGTGCTGTCACAAGTGCGCTAGTATTGAACAGAGGCAATGTGTGCGTCAGAAAGATTGAAACTTAGGGAGTTATTGATATGGGAAGAATCTAAGGCAATTTCTCTGGACTCGACAATATTTCTTTCAAGCTCATCATAGCACACTGGATATTAGAAGTTTGTGTCCAGTCCACAATGTGTTGGCGGCCTTCATCTGAGTAAAAGGAGAAAAGAACGTGGCTAGAGAGAGCGCTGGCTCTAGTTCTGTTGTAGGAAATATCTGTACGGTGTTCTTGCAGACGAAAAAGGATGCATTTAGCAGTTTGGCCGTAGTATGGCTTTCCACAATCACATAAGATCTTGTAGATTCCTGGAAACTGAGTTGGAAGATGTTTCTCTTTAGGTTTACCAAGTATTGAATGAAGTTTTGGTAGCGTAGTAAAGCAACTTCTGAAGTTAATTTTCTTGAGAATTTTAGCTAATTTTGGTAGAGTTGATGTAAGGCAAAGAAATAAACGCTTTGGGGGAAGAGGGATCTTCAGAAGCAGTTGAGTGACGGGGAGAAAGAAATTTTTCAATCTTATTAGGAGAGAAACCATTATTGATAAAAGTCTTTTTAAAAAAAAGGAGTACATTTTCAATTTCTGTTTCTTCTGTTAGTAAAGATTTGGCCCGGTGTGCTAAGGTGGAAATAATACCAAATTTTTGCGGAGGGTAGTGATGGGAAGAAGCATGAACGTATCTGTCAGTATGAGTAGGTTTGATAAAAC